>NW_011888812.1:2918685-2927598 GCF_000151845.1 Pteropus vampyrus
GTATGAAAGAGTTGCATTACTTTATTAGAAGTAAAGAGTCTTCTACGGAAACTTCATTGAAGTGGCACAATAAATAAATCCCAGGTTCTAGACAGTCCAATATTTTGTTGCTGACCAATGAGTATATTCAGGGGCATCTTATCTTTTTCCTATGATATCAGAAGTTAGAAATTTTCTCTGAATATTACCAATTTCCTTAAAAAATGCATTGACTGTATAATGTGCTTCCAAATAGAAGTTTTGCAGCATCCCTTAGAAACCTATATTTATTCACCTGTATATACTGGAATGACACCATAACACTGAATTATAAACTAAAAACTCGAGATATTTGTTTCGGTTTTTCCTGCCACTTACTAACTGTGGCCCTGGGTAATCACAGAAAGTCTCAAGACCTTGATTTCTTCATTGGCAAAACAGAGTAATACTGGCTACCCTGCTTGCCTCTTAGAGTGGCTGGGAGAGTCAAACAAATTCATATATACTTGAAAATTTTAAAGTATTTTTAAAATATAACATATTTTTATTGCATATCAATCCCCAGTGACTTGAATTATACTTTCATTTATTTTTTCTTAAGGTATCTTCCTCAAATTTAAAAATGTATCCCTCTCCAATAAAAAGAACGAGAGCTCTTTAGAGGAATGGCTGATTTTAGGGTGGAGTAGGAACTATACAGAATCAGCCTGGAGCATGTTGTAGTGCTAGAAAGTAAAGAAATGCTCAAAGAAACAAACAAAAACAGTCTCACAGTGATGGGGCATGTCCCAGACACAGGAACCAACTGAAAGAGTGCCCAATGGCTAAAGCTGGAACAATTTGATCCACAAAATAAATACATTAATCCTGGATTATAACTCAAAGTGCAAAATACATTTCCATGAGCCCATTCCATGCTGAAATAAATCATTGACTTGAATCAGTAAATAAATGAAGGAGAGAATAGATTCATTTCCCGTGCAGAAGAATTCCAAATAATTCCTATAGGTATTTTATCATTAAAGAGGTAGAGCATAATCCCTCCCCCTCCCCCTAGCCTGAAGGATGGGCTGCGCATAGTGACTTTCTTCCAAAGAGTACTATGTGCAAAGTGGGAAAGAAGGAATAACTTTTTCAGTGGAAGACCCTTACAAACACTACCTCAAGACAGGTAATAGAAGATAACATCATACTGATAATATGTACCCTTAATATGATATGATGAGAATGGTACTTCACCTTTGTAGTCTTCCTCCCAAAATGTATTAACTCACTCTGATCATGAGTAAAACATTAGAAAGATCTCAATTGAGGAACAGTCTATAAAATATCTAACTAGTACTCCCCCAAACCGTCAAGGTCATTAGAAACAAGGAAAGTCTGAGAAATTGTCCAGTATGACATGACAACTAAATGTAATGTAGTTTCCAACATGGGGTCCTATAAAGGAAAAAGGAGATTATGGGGGGAAAACCTGAAGAAATTTGAATAAAATATGTACTTTATTTGATGATATGATCAATATTTATTCATTAATTATGACGAATGTACCATACTAATATTAGATGTTAACAATATAGGAAACTGGGTATGGAGTGTTATTCACTACAATTCTGTAAATCTAAAACAGTTCTAAATTTAAAAACATAAATTTCAAAGACTCTTTGAAAAGTTTTTAACATGTCTGGTTAGAGAAAGTTCCACCATAATTAAAAGGGATTTGTTCCACTTTAAATAAGTTGGTTTTCTTTCAAGCCTAGTTAATTGTTTTTCATTACTGAAATATACATTTAAATAGTGAATTATTACTAATAAAATGTTCAATGGAGCATAATTTAAATAAAAATGAAAAACTGATTTTTATCAGGAGTTATATTATAGAAAGGAAGAAAAATTCATTATAGGATAAATGCCCCTTTTAGTTCTGTAATGCATTTTCCTATTCTTCACTTAGATTTAATACTTATAAAGAAATTTTGCCACATTAACAAAAACAGTATAAAAACGCCTGTGTCCCTATATTTTATTGGTTTTGCTGATCCTCACTTTGAGATTTTTAAGATTTTTGAATAGTCTGGTGACTTTTCTCGCTAGCCTTCATCTTTTATAGAAGAATCCCAAGCTTCTCAGTTACTATCTTTGTAGAAGTCCTACCACTTCATTAAAAAAAAAATTTTGATCTTGATTTTTCAATTACAGATGACATTTAATATTATTTTATATTAGTTTCAGATGTACGGCATAGTGGTCAGACATTTAAATAATTTACAAAGTTATTATTCCCCTAAAAATGTCTAGTACCCACCTGGCACCATATATAGTTATAATCTCATTGACTGTATTCCATAAACTGTACTATCATCTCTTGATTCATTGTTCAAATTAAAATCCAAAGTAAAACCAAGGTCTACTACCTTCAAAGCAGTGGGCTTGTACTTGATTGCTGGTCCTTTTTCCCTTATGCAATCTGATTGCATGAAGCTCAGCTAACAGTGATGCAGAGATGCATTTTGAATCCAGGATCCTTTTCCTGCACCAAATCTGCAACACGTAGAGAGTCACCAGCAGAGGAAGTCGTTGAGCTGAGTGGTTACATAGTCTGGATTTCATGCCAGCTTTTACAGTATAGCTGTTCTGAACTGAAATATTCAGCATGAACTAATAAAACAAGAGATCAGAGGTCTCTCAGTTTCATAAGAGTCCAGTGCTACTTAATAATAAATTGTTTGCCATAGAAACTCACCAATTACTTTGATGGTGTGGGAAGGGGAAGAAGAAGGTGAATTATATGTGTGTGTGTGTGTGTGTGTGTGTGTGTGTGTGTGTACATACACACACACACACACACATATATTTTATCAGTGAACTCTCTGAAGAAGCAAGAGTGCTGTGAAATCGAAGTAGGCGCATGATCGATATACTCAGTCCATCAGCTGGGATTGGCCCAAGTAAGATGGATCACCAAGTCCAACAGAACTTCTTGTCTTGGATCCTAACTTTGGGAGGGCCAAAACTGGAGATGGCTGAGTGTAGAGCTGTCTTGCAAAGCACTGAACCTATCTGAAGAGGCTATTTTCTTACCCGACTTTAGCTGTTGAGTACACAAAAGAAAGTGGTGTCAGATTATGCATTTATCTCAGTGACATACATGTAGTTAGATGGAGAGCTTGCTTCTAATTCCTCTGGAGAGAAATATTCAAATCTACTTTCATTCAATCAGTTTATCTTGGGCTGAATTTATATAGTGACAGTTCATTAGTGTGCGCTGTTTTAGGCCCAGTCCTCTGCAGGATGGTCTGCATTTTAACACAGAATCGATGAATGCAATTGATATTCATAGTTCCCAGGCCACTGGAGAGTAATTGTGTGTTGATCTGAGCCAAGAAAGCATCCCATTGAGCCGTGTTATTGCAGACAAGCCAGATGCAGGCTAACTTTTCATTCTTTTGATTAACAAGAAAAAATGTTTTATAGGTGGTTGTCTCTGGATGTGCAATGATTATTTGTAGTTTGTATTAGCTATTTAAGTTTAGGTGCTTAGATAAATTCTCCTAAAATTTGCTGAAGGTTTCCAGCTTCTGACCTCCCTGCTGGACTTACTCCTGCTAATTTAAACTGGTTTTGAGGATCTTTAGAAAGGAAGATCCCACTTCTCTTTGTTAATCCTTTCCATTATTTCCTACCAAAGGAGGGGAGGGTTAGCATCTTTTGGAAGAGCAGTCAAAGAAGGACATGTCCAGCACGGGCCTAATGGGTTTACTTTCAATCCGGAGTCCAGAGCCTGGAAAGCAGTTTGTGAGGAGTAGAGTCAGTGTGTTGAGTCATGAAAGAGTCACTGGGAATAGGATCTAAGAACATGGACACTAAGAGGAAGACAGTCTGTGAAATGGAAAACAAAACAAAAAGGAAGACTAGGCTGGGGTCTAGTTAAATTCTAGTCAGGGAATGGAAAAGGGAACACGTAGATGGTTCTGCCAGTGAGTGACAACCAAGGTTAGATTTCTAGTTTCTGGACCAGGGATCTTTACTCTACCACTTCTAATTCTAATTCTGTATAATTCGTTGAAATCTTAGTATCTGCCAGAGGTTATTTTAAATTCTTACCGTATTTAGCCTTAAAACAACTCTTTGAGTTTGTGCTATTATTATCTCCATTGTACATATAGGAAGATTGAGGCTCAGAGAATTTAGGTAACCTGTCTGAAATCATACAGCTATAAAGCCATGGTTCAAGGAAGAGAGTGGGTGGGAAAGGAGACTTTACAATCGTGAGATTGCAACATAAGAGGGCATAACTTTGGTCTCCATATGCCCCTTCCTTGGGAAGTAGCAGAAATCTGTTAGTTTCGAGTGTATGAGAGATTTCACTTAGACATAAACTCTGTCCCCTGGTGTTACTCCTGTGAATATGTTACATTATCTGGCAGAAGGGACTTTGCAAATGTAATTAAGATTATTAGTCAGCTGACCTTAAAAAAAAGATTTATCTTGGATTATCTTGGTGAGCCAAATGGAATCACACGAGGCCTTAGAAGCAGAAATTCTAAATGTGAGAACAAGATATGCTGTTGTTGCCTTGAGCCCGAAGAGTCCCCTGCATGAAGGCCAGGAACCGAATTCTGTCTAAAACCTGAATGTGTTTGGAAGCTAAGAACTTTCTGTAGAGCCTCCACATGAGAGCCCAGCTTCGCAGACAGCTCACTTTCAGCCTTGTGAGGTCCTCAGCTGAAGACCTAGCTGAACCACACTGTGTCCAGTGTTCTGACTCACAGAATTCTGAGGTAATACATAGATGTTATTTTAAGCCACTCCTGGAAATTTGTTAATACTGCAATAAAATAACTAATATACTCAGCAAGGCCCCAAAGATCTGCATCATCTGGCCCTTGCCTGTCTCTCCAGCTGCATCTTATGCCCCCTCCTCACTGCCACACTCATTACTTTGCAGCAACACTGACTGTAATCTGTGGAATTGTGGTGTCCAAAAGATGTGTCCACATCCTAGTCTCCAATACCTGTGAATGTGGCATTGTTTGGAATAAAGGTCCTTTACAGATATAATTAAGGATCTCAAGATGAGATCATACTGGATTAAACAGGTAGTCCCCAAGTCCAACCACAAGAGTCGATATAAGAGACAGGGGTGGAGAAGACCATGTGCAGATGGGAGCAAAGACTGGAGTTACACAGTCCCAAGCCAAGGAATATCTAGAACCTCTAGTAACAGTAATAGCCAAGGAAGGATTCTCCCCTCCAGCCTCCCAAGGGAAGGCCCTGCTAACACCTCGATTTAGGGTTTCTGGCTTCCAGAAATGTGAGAGAATAAATGACTGTTGTTTAAAGCCACTATCATTGCGATAATTTGTTATAGCAGCCTGAGAATACTTATATACTGACTTTTCAAGTTCTTTCTCTGGGCCTTCTCAACATTTTGGAATTTTCACGTCTCTCTGTATACTTCTCTCCCTAACTCTTTCCATCCATTTGCCTGGCTAATTCTTTCTCATTCTTAAGGTCCGAGCTCAGTCGAAAACTTCTTAGAAAGGCTATTCCTGCTCACCCTCCTTCACCACCATGCTAATAGTCTAGGTTTCCGTTATGTGCTCGCATAGCAACAGGTACTTTTCTGTTCTTATTTGCATGATTATTTGTTTCATGTTTTATTCTTTCCATGGAATATTTGGTCTAGGAGGACAGTCCTCATTTCTATATTGCTCACACCAGTATGGCACCTGTCACCGAGTAGGTTGACTATAAATATATTTCTTAATTGATGTATAATTGACATACAATATCCTTTTAGTTTCAGGTATCCATCATAGTGATTCGATATTTATATACACTATAAAGTGATCCCCAGGATAAGTCTAGTTACTTTTGTCTTTGTATATAGTTATTACAATATTATTGACTATGTTCCCTATGCTATATATCACATCCCCGTGACTTATTTATTTGATAACTGGAAGTTTATACCTCTTAAACCTCTTCACCCATTCACCCCAACTCATACTCACTTGGTAACCAATATTTTTTGAATGAATAAGTCAATTGGAAAAAAGATTTGAATGTGCCTCTTCGTGACACCCAAATTCAGTGCCATTACCCAAAGTGCCGACCTTCTGTCGTTATTTAAACGCAAGAAATGATCAGTGATGGGAATCTAAAATGAGAACTTCCAAAGATAAGAGAATGGCTAGAACTCAGAGTTTCTGTTTCTAACCGTCCCTTTAAATGCTTTTTAGATTTGTTTGTGAAGAGGAGCAGCTGAGAGGAGGAACGTGATGCCTATCTGATGCCCATATAATTGTTCATTTCTGAGCAAACAGCCCATGCTGTAAATGTCAAGTTTTTTTCCTTTTTATTTGTTTCCTCCTTTTGTTTAAGTAAAAGTAATTATGTTTGCATTAGATTAAGCACTGGCTTGTTCTTGTGCAAAACAATGGAGATTTTCTTCTTCCCCATCTCGCATTCACTATGTCATTCTGACAGTAGCACTCGGAAGTGAAGCTACAGTCACACTGCAGACTTGGAGCCAGGTCCTGAGAGACCTTTGCAGAAAGAGAAGGGGCAGGTAGGAAGGGAAAGCAAAAAGAGAGACAGGGATCACGGTGAACTAGGATTAGCAAAGTTGAAAATATTGTAAGAGCGCTTTTGGTTTTGCTTTTCTGGGAGGTTTCATGAAGAGCTAAGTTCTTTCAATAGTTGCTTAATGCAGCAGAAAAGTAATTAAATTACTTATGACCTCAGACATTCATTTCTGCTTATCGTATGTTTCGTGGCCAGTAGGCCTTCAGGGTTTTCCCCAGATACCTAAGTTCACTCCCTCCTCAAATTTTCCTTGGGCGGATGCTTGGAGAAAATTTTCTCACCGCCATGAGGGACTCTGCTCTAATTAGGAAACCCAAGAAGCCTCTGCAGATGGACTGGGGAGAGGGTAGGGCTCTGAATCTCCTCTCCCTGAAGCCTCCGAAGACTGACCACGTGATAGCCCAGAACCAGAATTCTAATGAGAACTGGAACAGGCCAACGGAATCTCTCCCCCTCACTGCGGATGGCTCACATCTTATTTTCCTGATGGGGCTCACAGATATTTTTGAGCTAGATATTTCTGAACAAACCTGACTAGGTTTATTAGTGTAGGAAGCTTTTTTTGGGGTCAAGACTTTATCTGAAACTCTCCAAAAATGTCACTGGTATTCTCTCATTCCTTGTCTTCTCTGTATCTGGGGGGCTGTCTACATGTTGACACAGTAGAAACCCAGAGATGCTTGGGATAGAATTCAGGCTTTGCCATTTATGGGTGTGGGAACACCAACACATTAACTTATTGCATCAGACTGCAGTATCTTCTACTAAGCAGGTGAGAGAATGTTCTCTTCCTGGGATGTTGTGAAGAAAAAGGGTGAGATGATGTAGGAAGAACAACACAGTTCCTGTTACATAAACATCTTTCGAAAAACAGTGGCCAGAAAATCCCCCAAACCATGTCTTTGGTGGATTATGCTGGTAGCTACAACAGCACCACTGTTTCGATTTATTTCGGATTTTGCTGTTTAATCGTATTCTTCACCAAATAACATATCATTTTATCCTCAGACTTGTCCTTTAAGGTAAGAACACAATTTTTCTTCCTTAGTTAATTTAGAGTTTTCTCCTTCAAAATGTTGACCCCAGTGAGACCTGCTTTATGCTGCACAGTTTCCTGTTTCCATATTTTCTCATTAACAGGGATTTTAATGAGAAAGAATTTAGAACAAATATTTTTGAACATCTACAATGAGTAAGCAGTCTACAAGGGAGATCTTATTCGATCTTCACAATGACCTGTGAGGAAGGCTTGACTAATAGCCCCATCCAGGCAGATACAAAAATGGAGGTTGAGAAGGTTCAAACCTAGGTGTCTCACACCCAAGCACTTACTCGTTTAATGAAACCAACTCTCTGTTTCGAGGGATAAAAAGTTGAATTCTGAAAGTGGGAAACTATGCATTCTTAATGCTTGCGAACACTAGAAAATTACCCCTTTCCATTCAGAAAACATACTTCCTGGAAAGCTCAAAGATCTCACCTTCTCCCCTTGAAATGATTAATACTTACACCCCGAAGGGTGATGAAAGGGTCCTGCAGAGGACAGTGTGTGTGTTGAATGGCACATCTCCACTAGCTTTGCATTCTTTGTGACAAAGCACAGAGCTATGAGCTGTGGGTATTGTTCCTTGGTCCCTGAAAAAAACCTGCAGGAGACCCTTTGTTTAGTAAATCATCGTGTGTCCCTTAACCACACGTAACATTCAGAAACGGGTTGGTGTGCAGAGTTTGAGGAATGGGCTGAAATGGGACCATTTCTCCTTGCTGACAGCATCCCATTAACCACTCCAGCCCATACTCACCCACTGTTCAGGGCATATTCACACTCTCTCTGAGGGGTGAAATTGCAAGACAGTGAGCTATGAAGGGATTCTGGGTTCTCAAAAGCCACAGCAGATTGACATATTTGACAAGTTGGTTCTAAAATTACCTTTTGTCCAGTATAATTCGACATAGTTCATTTAGGCTTGTACCTTTATTTTCCCCTCACTATATAACTTCATGCAATGTTCCTTCATAACATCCTCCTGTCATCCTAATAGCTCTTTGAATTACTTAGAAAAACCTTCCACTAATTGCCATGCTGATTCCTCATTGTTTTCCTAAATTTATTTACTCTAAAGTTGGCTGCGGGGAATGTAGATAAGCAGAATAGCTACAGCTTGTGGAGAACATGTGATAATGTGGGATGAGTATGGGGGATGATACAGAGCTGTGCACAATAGTTTCTCTCTCTTAAGCACTTATAATCTAATTTACCAAATCAGACATCCCTGTAAAAGAAACCTAATGTTACAAGACAGAGCCTGCCAGCTGCATGGGAGGTGGCAGTTTGAATGATTT
>NW_011888812.1:2927648-2947205 GCF_000151845.1 Pteropus vampyrus
GAACACTAGAAAATTACCCCTTTCCATTCAGAAAACATACTTCCTGGAAAGCTCAAAGATCTCACCTTCTCCCCTTGAAATGATTAATACTTACACCCCGAAGGGTGATGAAAGGGTCCTGCAGAGGACAGTGTGTGTGTTGAATGGCACATCTCCACTAGCTTTGCATTCTTTGTGACAAAGCACAGAGCTATGAGCTGTGGGTATTGTTCCTTGGTCCCTGAAAAAAACCTGCAGGAGACCCTTTGTTTAGTAAATCATCGTGTGTCCCTTAACCACACGTAACATTCAGAAACGGGTTGGTGTGCAGAGTTTGAGGAATGGGCTGAAATGGGACCATTTCTCCTTGCTGACAGCATCCCATTAACCACTCCAGCCCATACTCACCCACTGTTCAGGGCATATTCACACTCTCTCTGAGGGGTGAAATTGCAAGACAGTGAGCTATGAAGGGATTCTGGGTTCTCAAAAGCCACAGCAGATTGACATATTTGACAAGTTGGTTCTAAAATTACCTTTTGTCCAGTATAATTCGACATAGTTCATTTAGGCTTGTACCTTTATTTTCCCCTCACTATATAACTTCATGCAATGTTCCTTCATAACATCCTCCTGTCATCCTAATAGCTCTTTGAATTACTTAGAAAAACCTTCCACTAATTGCCATGCTGATTCCTCATTGTTTTCCTAAATTTATTTACTCTAAAGTTGGCTGCGGGGAATGTAGATAAGCAGAATAGCTACAGCTTGTGGAGAACATGTGATAATGTGGGATGAGTATGGGGGATGATACAGAGCTGTGCACAATAGTTTCTCTCTCTTAAGCACTTATAATCTAATTTACCAAATCAGACATCCCTGTAAAAGAAACCTAATGTTACAAGACAGAGCCTGCCAGCTGCATGGGAGGTGGCAGTTTGAATGATTTATTCAATTCTGTGTTCCCTGACTGACACATAATAAGGAATCAATAACTATGCATTTAATAAATGGATAAATGAATGGTACAGTAGGCAAATGAGAGATATAGCATGGCATAAGAGAAAAATTATAGGCTTTATATCAAAGGGAAGATTTCTGAATTCACTATTTATTGTGGGATTTTGGGCTAGTCATTGATTCTGTTTTCTCATATGTAAAATGGGTATCATAAGCATTTTGTTCTTTGCTTATGATGATTTAATGAGAAAATGTTTGAAAAGAATCCAGAGTGAGTAAATAAATGCATATGTATGTATATATGTTAATATGTTTGTATTTATTTCCTCCCTTGTTCTAAAAAGGATTTGGAGTGACATGTGAAAACATCCAAGTTACTAGGATTGCAGATAAAAGTAGAGGGGGAAAATATAGTTTAGTGAAAGAAAATTAAACATGGGACACACTTAAGTATAATCAAGAGTGAATTAGTACATAAATTGTAGGGCGTATTTATTTCTACATTGTCTAGAAAAGAACTACAGATTTGGCTCTGAGTTTTCTAATAAATAAAGCTAAGAAGTTGACATAATAAGACACACAATTCACATTGTTAGTCCAATAAAAACAAAACAACTTTTCAGAACACGGTCCTGAGAAAAAGGAGAAGTTTGTTGTGAACTACATTCTCAATAACCGAGTTCCCTGGTCTGTTCCTTTAAGTGCACATCATTGTGGAATCCAGTGAAATTATACATTAACATAGGAAAGAGTGTATAAAAACTTGCAATCTGAAACATAGATTTCAGATGGTAATAGTTATTTCTAGGATAAATTTAATTTATCCACTTTTATTTCATTTTAGAAAGGCTGTATAAAAACAAGTCAAATATAAAAGAAATGACCCAACTGGTGATTGATCAGAGAAGCTTGGCTGCAAAGTTTATGAATAGGGATACTTTAGAGCAGAATTTTAGGAGAAAAAAATTAGCTCGATCTCAGTTACAATGGTTATAATGTAAAGTTATTTTTAATCCCTCACTTTTTATTTGCTATCTTTGTGATATATTTTACTTCTACATGTTATTAACTGCACAAAATATTGTCATTGTCATTGTCTTAAACAGTCAATATCCTTTTTATTTCCTTTTGTTTACATTTTCTGGTACTGTTAATTCTTTCTTTGACTTTCAGGCTTTTAGCAGGAATCACTTTCCTTTAGCTGAAGGAAATTCCTTTAGCATTTCCTACAGTAAAATCTGTCCCACTAAATTCTCTAAGTCTGCATGAGAATACCTTTCTTTTGCTTTCAGTTTTAAAGACTATTTTTACCAAGTAAAACATTCTAGTGTTAGCAGTTTTTTTCTTTTAGCACTTTAAAAAGCCATTGCCATTTCTTATGGCAAACGTAGTTTCTGTTGAGAAGTCAGCTGTAATGTTTTTTTTGCCCCCTTCTAGCTGACTTTAAGATTTTTCTCTTCTTTCTTTTCTTTTCTTTTTTTTTTTTCCGGTTATCAGTAATTAGACTTCCATATGCCAAGGTGTGATTTTCTTCATATGTATCTTGTTTCAGATTCACCCAGCCTCAGCTGCGGGTTAATACCTTTCATCAAGCTTCAAAATTTCCTGGTCATCAATTTTTCAAATAGTGCTTCTTTATTAGTCTTTGTGTTTTCTATTTCTTGGAAGTTAACAACATGTATGTTAGATCTTTCATATGTATTTCATGCCTCTGTGGTTTTTTTGTAAATTTTTTTTTTTACTCTTTTGCTTTACTTTGGTTTATTAATATTGTCTTTTACTGTGTCTCCATCTAGCCTGTGCTAAACCTCTATGTATGAGTATGGTTCTCCATAGAAAAAAAAATATATATATGTGTGTGCGTGCATGTGTGTGCGCGTGTGTGTGTAATATATATATATATATGTATATATATATATAGAGAGAGAGAGAGAGCGCGCGCGAGCGAGTGAGCTAGCTCTTGCACACGTGAGTGTGGGGTCAGGCGGGGAGTGGGGAGAGGGAGGGAGAGGGAGAGGGAGGGAGAGAAAGAGGGAGAGGAAGACATTGGCTCACTCTGTCGTGGAGGCTGACAAGTTCCAAGATACACAGTCATCAGGCTAGAGACTCAGGAAAGCTCATGGTGTAGTTCCAGTCCAAATGCTGGCAAGCCTGATATTCAGGAAAATTCTATATTTCAGTCTGAGTTCAAAGGCTGGTAAAATATGATGACCCATTTCAAGACAGTCAGGCAGGAGGTAATTCCATCTTAATGGCTGAGAGTTAACCTTTTTGTTCTCTTTAGGCCTTCATCTGATTAGACTGCTAACATTAGGGAGGGCAATCTAGTTTGCTCAGTCTACTGATTCAAATGTGAATCTCATCCCAAAACACACTCATAAACACCCAGAATAATGTTTGACCAACTATCAGGGCAGGTCATGGCCCAGTCAAATTGACACTGTCACACCCATTTAAGGAGTTTCCAATTTCAAAGATATTTTGCACAGTAGGAGAAAGAGATAGCAAGAAAGATTCTAGTCTATTTCCTTTTACAAGAGTTTTAAGAGATCAAAATTGTCTTCTATAAAACTGAGGAACTTATTGAAGACATGCCCCTGAGAAGAAGGCCATCCTCACTTCTCAGGAATCCCAAATGGAAAATTTCTAGGTGCTTGACTAATAGTAACTGCTCAGTAATTGTTAGTTCCCTTTAAATTTCTTAGAGAACCTAGTATATACTTAGTGCACAATAGGTAGCAAATACACATGTTCTTTTCCTTCCACACCACTTACTAGTCCTATGACCTTGGACAGATTACTTCTCCCTATTTTTAAAAGCTGAAGTACACTTACTTAAGAGTAGTACCTGTTGTTTGGTGGTTGTGACAATTAAATGTGTTAACATATGCAAAATGCTTCTCATAGTGCCAGAAGAAATGTTCAATAAATATTACGTGTACAATTATTGTTGTTATTATTATTATAGTCAATTCACTTTTTGGAAGTTGTAGTGGAATGACTAGACTTTAGGAGACGTGGTTCTATTTTCCTGCTGTTTTCTGCATTTTTCTGCATGTCTCCTATTTCCCACATATAAAATGAGTTTTCCCTAGGCAAAATTCTCTTCCAGTTTGAACATTTTCTGATTTTTAGAAGCTCATGTGGGCTCAGCTTATAGAGTCAACTGTCACTGATTCAGGAGTGGTTCAGGATTTTGTAATATATCAGGTGTTAGGCATATTAGCATCATTGGTGATATTCGTTATTCAGCCCTAGGCCTTGACACACTTAAATTGCCATTAAGAGAATATCAGAAAAAGGGAACTTGAAAGGAACAATATGTACCTTTAGAACTGGATGTATAATCCTTTTGGAGTGGGGGGCACAGAAAAAATAAATGTTCTGCTGCATCATGGAATAAGAGCCACCAGCCTTCACCGAGGGTATAATACGAGTGAATCTTTCAACAGCTTTTTGAAGTAGACACTATTATTAACAGTTTACAGAGGAGAAAAATTGAAAGGCTCTGATGGTTTAAATTGTATAATGTGTACCAATAAGTGGCAAGATGGGACTTCAGCCTAGGTCCAGTTAACCCTAAAGTCCAATTGGTGAATTCATAGGCTGTGGCATCTCCTAAACTTTGGTTGTGGTCAGATCATCTTCCAGTTGTGCCTGAATCTATTCAAAGATATCTTTTTAAGTTCTAACTTTGTGTGTCCCTTCGGAGGAAATACCTATTGATTTTATTACTTTTCTCTTGTTCTCAGCCAGCCATTATCTCCTTCTCTCACACTTGAGGGAACTTGAATCCACTAGCAGAGTCATATTTAGTAGAAAACCTTCTAGTGACCAGTCGTCAGCCAGTTTCTGTGGGAACAAATCACAGGGCAGCCCAATCACAGGCTAATTTTTAGTTGGATTAAATTTTTAACAAATTGTCATTTTATAAGAATTTTATTCTGACATAATAGACTTATCTATTTCTTCTCATTCCTTCAAAGACTATAGATGTAGAGTTTTGGTGGGTCACTTAATTACAAGATAACATTTAACACCATCAGAAGCATTACTTAAATATTACAGAGTTGAATGGGAAGCAGACTGGACTATTTACACATACTCTAGGAGTCCTACAGTACAGTTCTGGTTAAAACATTCTGTGAAGGCTTTGATAATTTTAAGACAGTATCTACAAAATTATGGCTTGCTTTACATAGTGGTCTTGGCTGCCAAAATGATAAATTGCAATTTTGGAAACTAATCCTTGAATGTTTTCCTCATACACAAAAAATGATAATTTGACAATAAGCTCTCTGTGAAAGATTCAGAGAGAGATTTTCCATTCATTGGGAATTTTCAGGATGCTATAATCTAGCTCTATCTGTAGCAAATTCATGTTGCTGCATTGTTGATTCCTTCATGGAGGACCTACAGTTCACTCCCATTTGGAAGGCTAAGTGGTGTAAAGTGAAGCAAGCACTGGACTTCAAATTAGGAAATCTAGTCTGTAAACAGTTGGGTGCTGTTGGGTAAGTCACTTCATTTATAAAGGGTGGAGTTAAATTTAATGAATTTTGGTCTCTTTAAGCTTCAGAATTTCTAATCATAGGACTCAATGTTTGAGGCAGGCAAATTGTGTGCCATATCGATTTTCAAGAGATGTTCAGATTTTTTAGTTCGATCATGGATTTATAGGTGCTATTGTGGAAAAATTCATGAGCATCTGAGTTTGCCATGTTGGTGTTTTTCTGGAGGAAAATAAAAAATATTCCTTTCTGAGCTTTCTGAGTTCAGAAACAATTAAGAGATGAGCTAATTGTAAAAAGGGACCCCAGGCCTCTGCCTCGAAAGCCTTGCTAGACCCCTCTGCTCTCTGTACCTTCACTAGTTCTGCAGTCTCTAACCTAGGTTACCCCAACTAAGGAACATTTATGTCTAAAGAGCAGACATAACTGCCCTGAGTTGCTGCCTCATAGTAGTCAGAGCTTGAGAATGAAGAAAAGGGAAAAACAGAATGAATCTCTAAGGCACGCAAAGTTTTAAAAGATTAGTTCTACCTTATGGAGAAATGTGGACCTTTGGCAAGCACATGCCATGAAAAGGTTTTTGAGCAGTGGAATGATATGCCCAACGGGAAATTGTAAAATAGATCGAAGTAGGGAGTTCGCAGAGTGGGGAAAAACACTAAAGACATTACCGCAAGGTAAGAAGGACTTCTGTTTGGTGGTGTCATTGGGAACAGAAAGAAACAATATGAGATGAAAAGAGGAGGACTGATCAGGAGGAAACGGGACTTGAGAGAGGAGTCAGAGGAGCTTGAGATATTAAACATGTTACTTGGGAAATGATGGCATGTTCAGTAGAACCGAGGAATCAGATGGAAGCATTTTAACTTTACATCATTATTGGGCTGGGGGCTGGTCAACTGGAACCATGAAGTGTGCGAGTCTTGAGGTAGAGATGTAGATGTTTAAAGTCATTCAGTAGAGATGATAATTAATGTTAATGAGATCATGAAACAAAATGCAGTGAAGAGAGGAAGGATGAGGACATGTCTACCATTAGAGAAGGAGAGAGAAGAAGAGGGATAAATGGAGGTGATTTGAGTCTCGTGGAAAGTTTAGGAAGAAAGAATTTTAAGAAGGGACTGGTGGACTGTGCCAAATGCTGTACAGAGGTAGTGGCTGAAGGGAAAGCAGAAGCGCCATTAGTGACTTTTCAGAGGGCCGCTTCAGAGTTGGAACACTTTAAAGGCCAGTTTTCAAAGGGTAGAGTAGGGAGTAGATGATGCATGGACAGTGGAGTCCACATTCTTCATTTGACAAACTTTAAGAGAGACTTATCTTAAGAGGAAAACACTGTTGAAGAAAATGATGTTTTATGTTTGGAGACCATTAATTAAACTTGCACATGTGTTGGCTCTTTCCTGTGCTGCCTTATTTTCTTTTGCAGAATTACCTCTCTTTTAGCCTCTGTCCCTGTAGTGTGGCAGTAGATAATTCCCTTTTCTTCTACTCCAGGATTTCCATGTGACTCACACCTAGTCAATAAGAGCATTCTATGTTTTGGCTGAAGGAAATGGTTCAGGGAGAAGCCCATGACTCCGGCCAGGAAATTAAGAACTCTTTCTGGCGCTTTTTCTGCAGTCATTAGGGAAGAGGCAGTCTTTTTCTCTGGCTTTGATAGTACTGAGGACAATGAGGATGTTGAAAAATAGAAAATGAAAGACCTAGAAGCAATAAGAACACAAACATACACATACAGGAGAGGGAGAGATAGGGAGGCAGGCAGAGAGGCAGGAAGATTGAATGATTGCTTAGACTGAGCTTCTAGATCCATTTTTAAGTGTAACTGAATTTTAAATAATGGTAGTGAAACAAAATACAAAGGAAAAATCCAGAGGAAGAGGAAAAGACTGAAATCCAGTCTCAGTGGGAGCTCTAGATGAAGCGGAGGGATTTGCCTTAAATAAAGGTCGCATCATTGTTTCCTCGCATGCCGAAGAAATGAGAGAAAGGTAACACAAGAGATACTGGCAAATGTTGATATGGGGAGAAGCAGAGTTGAGGAAATTGGTATTACAGGGCTAATACCACTTTTATACAATAAAAAAGTCACCAATCTTTTGACACATCATCAACTTATAATATTGATTTTTTTCATAAACTTATATTACTGATTGGGTTCTGTAGATGGCTGACTATAGTATAGAGAGATATGAAAGATATGAAAATTCTTAAAATATATTGTATACACACACACATGCGCACACACGCACACACACACACCCTCTCATGGGCAAGCGTGCACTGCCTGTTGCAACACTGCTATTTGTGAACGTAGCTGTGAATTAGTCAAAGTTCCAAAATTGGATCTCTGCCTTGATGTTATTAACTAGCCAACTCACAGTACACTTTCTGAACATAGTCCCATTTGGTTTCTATGGTTTTCCTCCTTTTTCCTTTTCCTTATTCCTTCTTTATGAATATTTACCATGTGCTAAGCATAGGGATTACAATTTCGAATAAGATAGATATAGTCTCTGCCAACACAGTGGTGAAAAAAAATGCTGAAAGGATTAAGGAGGAATCAAATATTTCAGGGTTCTGAAGTCTTGTATCTATTTTACTAACTGCAGAAAGTTTTATAAGATCGTTATTTATTGATAGGTTGTCAAAACAGAATAAGTTGTGCTTATTTTTGTTGAAATTGGACCTTTGCTTATGTCCAACAAGCTTGATAATTTATGTGGACAAAGTTTTGGAGAGAAGTCTTTTAAAATAGTATGCTCAGCTAGACTATATCTTGTTTTATTTAATTGAATATCAATACATATATTTCAGCATATGCCATTTCTCTTTCTACTTTCTTTCCACCTGACAAGTGTTCTTTAAGCTTAAGTCTTACTTTTTTTGACAGGTAAAAGGAATTATTTGCAATGAAGGACATCCGTCCCTGTAGAGGTTACAGAAGCTAATGCACCAAACTACAAACTAGCAGTTGGAATATAATGGAGAATTTAGAAGGAAAATATTTTGTGTACATTGCTCTGTCATGTTAAAGAATTTACTGCTCCATGTAGAGTTTAAATTTCAACAATGCTTTTATAAACCTTTCTGTTCTTTTCTTTATGGTCTCAATCAGATTTCTGACATTCATCAGTAGAAGAAGGTTAAACTGGATGCATGTTTATCTGATAGTTTTTTCAAAAATTTCTCTTTTCCCACCCAATTAAATTAAAATTCTTTTGCCATATTTTGAATTATTTGATCCAGGAGTGTTTTATGACCCTTTGATAGTAATATAGTTTTTACTTTCTGTAATGTAACATTTAAGTGACCTAAGATCTTCCCAAGTACAATCTTGAATATAAATTATAAGATCTTTAAAAGTACAATCTTGAATATAAATTATATGAGTATTGAAAAATGAAGAATGGTTAGAGACTTCTAAAATCTTGTGCTGAAATAGTAGTGAATCTGAAATAACATTAGTCCTAAGGAAGTTAACATCAGAATGCTTCTATAAAGTTGTTCATGATGGAATGTGGATTGACTTGGTGACAGTGAAGTTTGAAAGACAATATAGTCTGTCTCTGTTGGGTTCCATAGGGTCCCACATGGCCTCAAAAATCTCAGGTTTTTTTGAGTTGAGTAGTCTCTAGTTTTGCTCTCTGTTACCACTACACTCTAGTGGAAGTACATGGGATTGAATGAGGACTGCAGAAGTAGAGGGCCTCGCAGCTAATAAACATGCATTAAAATTCTTATTTCAGGATGTAGCCCTCATATTTTTATGCTTTTATAAGCATAACTACGATTTTATGTACAAATAGGCAAGGAGCTTATGTGGTGGGACTCACTTTAAGATGTCTCATCAAAAAAGCTAAATTTTAAAAAAAGTTAATTATACTAAGTGTTGGCAGTGAAGTAAAACACCTGCTAGTGAGAATGTAAGTTGCTAAAAGCAATTTCAAAAGTCTTGCCAGTATCTAATCAAGTTTAACATTCATGTACTCTATAAACAAGCATTTCTACTTCTAGGGATATACCTAACAGAAATGCGTACATAGGTGCACGAAAGATATGTATAAAGATACCCATATTAACATTATTATTAACAGCACCAAGAAGAGACCCAAATGTCCATTAACAGTAGAATAGATACATAAATTATGATATATTCATCTAATGATATATAGTGTATGATAGTGTATATGCTACAATATGATGATTACCACAAACATATCGTTGAGTGAAAAAAGCTAGAAGCAAAAGGAAAAATCACAAATGAGCTCATTTATATCACAAAAGCAGACAAAACTACTAGTGTTTGGTGATAGAAGTTAGAAAGTGATTGCTTTTGAGGAAGAGGGAAGGGTGAATGTTAGGGAGGACCTGGGGTGCTGGTAAAGTTTTATCTCTTGCTCTAGGTGGCAGTTACACAGATGTATTGACTTTGTAATAATTTGTTAAACTGTACCATTATGATTTAGCCTCATTTATGTATGTGTATTGTACTTCAAGAAAAACGTTACAAATGATATTCAGCCAAAAATCAACCAAAGTATCAGTCAATTGTAAGAGGAGACCAATGACTCTTTACAAAAGTCGCACACAGCATTTTTCCCCATCTTTACTGAGATGTAGTTGACATACAACATTGTGGAAGTTTTAGGTATACAAGATTATATTTGTTACATACGTATATTGCAAAATGATTAAAACAATAGGATTAGCTAACACTTCCATCAACTGACATAATTACTTTTTTTTTTATGGTGAGAACATTTAAGATCTACTGACTTAGCAACTTTCAAGTATATAATACTGTATTGTTAACCATAGTCACCATGTTATACAGTAGGTCTCTGGAACTTATCCATCTTATAACTGGAAGTTTGTACTCTGTGACCAACATCTCCCCATTTTCCACACACCCAAGCCCCTGGCAACTACCATTCTACTCTCTGTTTCTATGAGAGTAGAAGCATAAAAAAGCACATATAACTGAGATCATACAATATCTGTCTTTTCAGTCTGACGTATTTCACTTAGCATAATGCCTTTAAGGTTAATCCATGTTATTGCAAGTGGCAAGATTTCCTTCATTCTCATGACTAAATAATATTTCATTATTATTCCAATAATATTTCATATACATAAATCCATACATACATACCACATCTTTGTCCATTCATTTGTAGACAGACACTCAGGTCATTTCCATATCTTGGCCATTGTGAATAATGGTGCATTAAGCATGGGAGTACAGGTATCTCTCTTTGAGATACTCATATCATATCCTTTGGCTATATACCCGGAACTGGGATTTCTAGATCATATGGTATTTCTATCTTTAATTGTTTGAGGAGCCTTCATACTTTCATACTATTTTCCATAATGATTGCATCAATTTACATTCTTACCAACATACAACATTTTTAAGGAAACGACTTGTATCTATGTCCTACAAAAATGAAGATGTAGACCAAGAATCATGCAGATTTAGGATGTAGGAAGAAAGAATGGATTGAGAGAATAATAAGGGTAAGTTCAGTCAGACAATCATGCAGCAAATTTAGAGAATAAAAGTTCTGTATAGAGCAAGAGGACAGGAAGCTCCTGGAGGGTATTTAAGAGATTTGATATTATCCCAGGAAAATGAAAGAATATTAAGAATTCAGTAAAGGCAAACAATTCAAGAAAATAATAAAAGCTGATGGAAAGGTCAAGATAAACAAAAGGCAGCATAAGAAAGAAAATACAACCAGGGACTACATGTTGGCTCTACCGTGAACAGTATTTATAGTCGTAATAATGAAAAACCTTGTTTATTATTATCTTAAGACATAATTTAGTTTCATAACAAACTTCAAATATTGGTAACTTTGAATGTAAAAATAAAATCATGATTACAGAAGCTTGGAGGCAGAAGTATGCATGAGGAGTGAAAAGGCTGGTGGGGACATGCATACTTTGTCTTAAAAAGTGTAGTGACAAAAGGTGTTGGCCAGGGTTGACCAGTCAAGGGTGAAATGTTAGTATGCATTATTTAAAGCCAGAGAATGTGAACAATAAAAAGACTAAAGACAGTGATCTCTATCAGTAGAGGAATGGGAAAACAGGCTACAATGAGCTAAATCTTCATCTGTCGTTTCATAAGTTGAACAATAATGTCAGAGATTAAAGAATCAAGAAGTAGTGGAATGCACAGATCATTATATGCGAAGATCTCCTGAAGAGCTAGAAAAAGCAATTAAGAGTTAGTAGTGGTTACTTCTAGAAAGTAGGTCTGGGTGTAGGAGGTGGCTATCAGTGAAGGGACAACTTATTTTCTTTGCAAGTCTTTCTGTACTATTTGATTTTAAAAATGAAGTGCATGTATTATTCTGAAGAAATTTAAGTAAATTTTAATCGTTCCTCTATGTTTCTATTTATAAAATTCATTTTTATAATTTGTCAAGATTATAGCTATGAAAAATATATCAGTTTTATATTATCGGCATAACTAATTACCATAAACTTAGTGGTTTGAAAAAAACCCACAACTTTATTATCTTACAGTTTTATGCTTCAGAAGTCTAACACTGGTCTCATTGGATTCAAATCAAGGTGGTAGCAGGGCTGTGTTCTTTTCTCAAGACTCTAAGAGAGAATCCATTTATTTGACTTTTCCAGCTTTTCGAGGCTGCCCACATTCCTTGGGGCCCTTAATTCATCTTCGGAGACATCAGTATCAATCACTCTGATCCTTCTTTCATCTTCATGTACATACATC
Organism: Pteropus vampyrus; assembly: GCF_000151845.1. Classification (NCBI taxonomy): domain Eukaryota; kingdom Metazoa; phylum Chordata; class Mammalia; order Chiroptera; family Pteropodidae; genus Pteropus; species Pteropus vampyrus. The sequence goes on from NW_011888812.1 coordinate 2,939,853, forward strand.
TCTTTCTTTCTCTCCGTCTCTGTCTGTCTCTTTCTTTTTCTTTCTCTTTCTTTCCTTCTTCCCCACCTCCCTCTCTATTTGACCACAATGGAGAATATTCTCTGATTTTAAGGACTATGTGATTAGATCAGGTCCACTTGGACGATCTAGGATAATCTATCCCAAGGTCCATTACTTTGATCAATCTGTAAAATCCTTTCTTGTCATGTAACGTAACAAGTCACATGTTCTGGAATTAGGGCATGAACATCTTGAGGTCCATTATTCTTCCCACATACAAAAAATTTAAACTCAGCTGTACCAAAGGTTATCCACAACTCTACCATACTAGTATATCCAGAAAAAAAAAATGTAAGCTCCTAATTGTAAAATTAAGATCACGAAAATAAAGCCAATGTTGTGATAAAACTCTTCCCATCCTTCTCCCAGGAAAGAGAAGTCTGTATGTGCTTCTCAAGAGCTTTTGCATTGTACCATTGAGGATATTGTAGCTGGATGACTCCTGAGAGAACAGGATGAACACATGCATTTGGTGTGAGGAGGCAGAAAGTGGCCAGATCTTAAAGAGTGAGACTGAAAGTAGAAATAGAGTTTGCGAAGAGGTTTCTACCTATGGAATTAATCTGTCCCCACCAGTATGCAGCACTCTAGACACTACGGGTGGCCTCGGACACTGTACACACTCACTATACACCGTACGGAGTGGCCTGGAAAACAGTGGTAAAGATCCTCATGGGACTCAGGTACTCTGAGGATGAGCCACTGTGGATATCCTTGAACCCACTTAGAATTGAGTGTCCAGTTAGTCCTAAGACTAGCAGGCACCCAGAAGTAGCTACAGGCTGCAAAGGATGGACAGCAAAGATGTTATGTACTTGGGCTAAGAATGCAGACACTCTCTCCGTTCTCTGTTTTGTACCCTTAGAATTCTTGAATGATCTTGTGGAATTTGAAAGACACACCATAATATTTAAGACTTAGTTTCTCACCAGGTAGGTGGGGAGGGAACAACAAACAGATTGACTATGATACAAATGCGATAATTTGTGCATTGTCCTGTCATGCACTCAAATATATATGCCTTCTTACATCAGGATTTTATTGGTTCAACATAAATGGCTGCTCCAGTCTCCAGATTTTCCTTCACCTTTTCATTAACGTATAGAAACTCCAGATGAATTAAGGGAGGGCTCAGAAGTTGTGTCTTCTTACAGGAGTGGGAAATGGGTTTTGAATGCAGTTTTGTATTACTGCTATGGAACATACTAGATATGTAACACAACTTTTTTTTTTTTTTTTCATCTGTGACTCTAAAATGAGAATTGCAAATGGTTTCTCCAAGGCTGTTGTGATGTTTAATGGGATAGCATCTGAGATTCCTTTTCTTATTGCTTTGCTCATGACATCCTAAAGTGCTGTTTGACCAATTTTCGCTAAGCTATGGCTCACATTATCTAACGCAATGAGTACATATGTCCTTATGTGCACGAAGAAAACTAATATTTTATTGGGAAACCTATTATATCTTAGGCACATTGTGAGATGTGGGTGGAATACAAAATGAATAAGATCCAGTATCTTTTCTCAAGTTACTTAAACTTCAGTTGAAGATAACAGGGTATAAATAAGTAAAATTAAATAGTATAATATTTAAGTATCAATATGAGACATACCGTAAAAGGATGACATATGATCTAGTTAGGCATACTGTAGACTGTCACCACTGTCATCAGGGCATTAATGATAGTGACTCTTAGGGAAAAAGAAGATAGCCCCAACGTGGACTTTTTGAGAATATTGAAGACAATTCCATTAAAACAGTTTGAATTCCTAAATCTTGCAAACAGCTATGTAAGCCAAGGAAATAACTTTTATTTTAAACCATGCTTCTTGCATAACAAAAGCCTAATTAGTCAAAATGTTTAAGCAATGAGGTGCTAATTAGATTACCTGGTCCATCCAGGGTTAAATTAAGTTAAATAATCATTTCCACTTCAGCCCTTGCTGAAATTCCTTTTATAATGTCCACACTCATTTTCTTGCCTTAAGCAATAGTATGTTGTTAAAAAATAATGGATGCTGGTGGCAAGATGTTATAGGACATCGTGGAGTTGCAAAAAGGGTAGATTATTAAGATGGACAATCAATGACCTTAAAACATTTTAAGAATACTCTCGGGGCTGCTGACTTCACACATAGGATTTTTGTTTTTTTGATTCATTGTCTTGAGGATACTTTTGTGATTAGCCCTTCTCTGAAAGTAAGCAAAATATTCCAGTATGCCAAGAGCCATGGTTACCTGGACTTCTGTAAATGAGGATTTTCCTCCATTTGTTAGGTGACATAGCAATGGAAAAGGCTACTGTTATGTTTGACACCAAACTGCCAGCTTGAATTTAGAGATGAAAGTTTAAAAAATGCAGTATACCAGCTCCAGCTTTCAGTGCCAACTGCAGAGATCAAAATCATTTGTACACCACAGTGAGATCATTTGTTAAGAAATCACTCTGCATCTGAGTCCCAGGGAGAGAATAAAGCTTCACCCTTTGTGTTTACATAGCAGTTCTCTCCACAAGTAGGAGTGAGCCCTTATGAAGTCCAAGTGAGCTGAGTTCTGTGTAATGCTTGCTGTGTTTGTAACTTAAGAGTGTGAGGGGGTTCCTACCTCTATCTCTAAATTTCTTGATATGGACTGATTCACTTTGGAGCTAAGAAGTCTACTTGGAAAATAATTCCAACAGGATCAACACTTGGAATGCAGACCTACACAGGCATAACTGGTTAACTGAAGGATGATAGTGATTGCTTATTCAACTTGAAGGAAGCCAAGTCTCTGTGGTGGATTGTAGGGCTAGTGGCAAAGAATGAACCCTGAGTGAAGATAAGCTAAACAGCCACAGGGCCTCAGAGTTGGAGGAAGATAGTGGTACTGGGCAAAATATATGGTGGCTGTAATGCAGTCATTTACAAATCTTTGGTGGAGAAGGTTGTGTATGTTGAAAAAAAAAATATGTATATCCTTATAAATCCTCCTAATCTTATCCTGATTATCACTCTCCAAGGGTGATAGTGATTGCTTATTCAACTTCTGCCTGCTTTCACTTGATTTGTTCCTGCAATTTGTGATTTAGAATCTTGAGGATAGAAATGCATGGTTGGCTAGAATTTCAGGGAGACTGATGTGGCACATTGAAGGTTGTGTTTAAGATGGACAGCTTTCATCGTGAAGGAACTGGAGGGTATGGGTTATGGAAAGGCAATGTAAAGGGCAAGAGAGAGTCCAGATTTGATGGGGCCGGAAACTTATATAATAGGATCCTCTGTGAGAGAAAGAGTACAAATTTATTAAAAAACAAAATTAGGTATGAAAGTGAATATTTATTTAGAAAGAGAAAATAAATCACAATAAATTGCAAATGTTAAAGAACTGTCAAATAGCACGAAAATCATTAAATACATAATACTTTCAATTAATTATTGCATTCACATTTGTTATGGACTGAATATGTCTACCTAAAATTCATATGTTGACACCTTAAGCCTCAGTGTTATGATATTAGGAGATGGAGCTTTTGGGAGGAATTAGGGTTAAAGTAACTCATGAGAGTGAGCTCTTCATAGTGCGATTTTAGTTGCCCTTATAAGAAGAAATACCAGAGAGCTCATTCTCAATCTCTCCCGAGTGTGCACAAAGAATAAGTCATGTGAACACACAGTGAGATTGCAGCTACCTAGAAACAAGAGAAAAAGACCTCAGAATTAAAGCTACCTTGCTAGCACCTTCATCTTGGACTTCTCAAAATCTAGAACTGGGAGAAATAAATCTCTGTTAATTAAGCCATTCAGTTTGTAGTATTTTGTTATGGCAGCATGAGCAGACTCACACATGCTTATAATACCATTTTTTCATATATATTTTTGGGCTACATACATTGAGCATTTTTTCATGTGAAAACATATGATTTTATGTTATTTTCAGTCTTAACATGGTTGATCGAAATGCATCATTTTATAATAATAAAATAATGATATTTTATTATTAATAGTTGTGATGCATAAAATATATGACTTACCTCACAGACTTGCCATTTATAGGTTTGTGTTCTAAAAATAAAGGAATTCTGATAAATTTTATTTTCTATGTTTCCCACCTAAAAGGTAAAAAATAGTATGATACTTTTATAATTAAAAATGCCGCATTATTAAGTATTTTCCTGAAAGGAAAGAATTTCCGTTTCCTCTGCTTATAGATTTACATTTTGGATGAAGAATAGGTTCTGGCTCTCCCATTTCAAACCTGGTTTCTTCTCTCCTACCTGCAAATTACAGTACCAGGTGCTATGGGACAGATTCACTTTTCAATATAATCTCTGCCCCTGTACCTTTGTGTCGATGGTACTGGGTAAGTCGGCACAGTGGGCAGTGGAAGTATTCCTGAAAGCCAGCCCAACCCGGAATGAACTGTCAGCCACATTAGTATGTTCCACTCAATCTAAATGTATCTTAAATTCAACTCTTCCTTAGATTCCCCAAATTTCCATAGTTACCCAACATGAGAGCAAGCGAGACAGACAAGGAAATCAGAATGTGAAGAATGATCTTAAAGTGTTTTCACTTAAATATATTATTTTCTCAAACTTCACAAACACGTGATCATATGAACACATTGCTAGAGTCTTCTCTTCCCTTGTTGATCTCTGCCTAGTTGTCCTTCCATCCTTGATAGAGGGTCTCGAGCTCTCTAACAATTTTGTTTGAATTGTCTATTTCTCGCTTCAGTTCTGTCTGTTTTTGTTTCATATATTTCGAGTCTCTGTTGTTGGGTGCATATATGTTGCTATATTTTCCTGATGGAATTATACTTTTATCATTACAAATTTTTCCTCTTTATCATTAATAACTTAAGTTTTTTATTTTTTAATCAATTATAGTTAGCGTACAATATTATATTAGTTTCAGATGTACAACATAGTGATTCGATATTTAAATACTTATGAAGTGATCACCCAAATATATCTATAGTACCCATCAGATACCATATATAGTTATCACAGTATTATCGACTATATTTCTTATGCTATACTTTACATCTCCATGACTGTTTTGTAACTGCCAGTTTGTACTTCTTAACCCCTTCCCCTTTTTCACCCCCCCCAACTCTGTATCTATGTGTTTATTTCTGGTTTGTTTGTTTATTTCCTTCATTAGATTCCACATGTAAATAAAATCATATGGCATTTGTCTTTCTCTGTCTGATTTACTCTACTCAGCACAATGCCCTCCAGGTCCATCTGTGTTGTTGCAGATGGCAAGATGTCATCCTTTTTTATGGCTAAGTAATATTCCACTGTACATTTGTACCACCTCTTTATCCATTCATTCATTGATGGACACCAAGGTTACTTCTGTATCTTGGCTATTGTAAATAATGCTGCAATAAACATATGAATTCACATGTCCCTTTAAAGTACTGCTTTGTGTTTCTTCAGATAAATACCCAGAAATGGGATTACTGGGTCCTTCCTTGTCTCTTGTTATAGCCTTTGTTTCAAAGTCTGTTTTGTCTGGTATAAGTATTACCACCATAGCCATTTTTTGTTTGTTTGTTTCCATTTTCATGAAACATCTTTTTCCATCCCTTTACTTTCAGTCTGTATGTGTCTTTCAATCTGAAGTGAGTCTGTTGTTGTAGACAGCATATGAAAGCGTCTTGTTTTCTTAGTCGCTCAGTCACCCCGTCCTTTGGAGCATTTAATCCATTCACATTCAAAACAATTGTTGATAAACATGTAGTTATTGCCATTTTATTATTCATATTTTTTATCTTTTTTTCTTTTTTCTTCTTCTTAAAGAAGTCCTTCTAACATTTTTTGTAATACTGGTTTGGTGGTAATTAACTTCTTTAGCTTTTTCTTGTCTGGGAAGCTCTTTGTCTATCTTTCGATTCTAAATGATAGCTTTGCTGGCAGTGGTCTCCAACTTTTTTGGCACTAGGAACTGGTGCTCCTATGAGACTCTAATGCCTGATGATCTGAACTTGAGCTGAAGAGGTGATGCCAGCACTGGAGAGTAGCTGCAAATAAGATGAAGCTTTACTCACTCACCCGCTGCTCAGCTCCTGCTGTGCGGCCTGGTTCCTAACAGGCCACAGACCGGTACCAGTCTGTGGCTTGGGGGTTGGGGACCCCTGGTGTAATATAATCTTGGGTGTAGGTCCTTGCTTTTCATCATTTTGAGTATTTTGTGCTAACACCTTTTGGCCTACAAAGTTTCTGATAAGAAATCAGCTGATAGTCTTATGGGAGCTCCCTAGAAGATAACTGCTTTTCTCTTGCTTTTAAAATTCTCTTTGGCTTTAACTTTTGGCATTTTAATTAGGATATGTCTTGGTGTGGACCTCTTTGGGTTCATCTTGGTTAGACTCTCTGCACTTCTTCAACTCGTATATTTATTTCTTTTGAGAGATTAGAGAAGTTTTCTGTCGTTATTTCTTGAAATGTTTTCTAAACCTTGGCCTTCTTCTTCTCCGTCTGGTACCCGTTTTGTGTGAATATTGGTATGCTTAATGTTGTCCCAGAGGCCCCTTAAACTATACTCATGTTTTTGGATTCTTTTTTCTTGTTGCTGTTCTGATTGGGTGTTTTCTACTACCTTATCTTCTAAATTGCTCATTTGATCCTCTGCTTCGTGAAATCTATGGTTGATTCCTTGTAATATAGTTTTAGTTATTCTCCATTTCAATTATTGTATTCTTCATTTCTGACTGGTTAAAATTTTCACTGAGTTCCTATACTCTTTCCCTAAGTTCATTGAGCATCATTATAACCAGTGTCTTAAACTCTGCATCTGGTAGGTTGCTTGTCTCCATTTTGTTTAGTTCTTTTTCTGGTGCTTTGTTCTGTTCTCTCATTTGGGACATAGTTCTTTGTCTCCCTATTTTGGCTGCCTCCTTGCGTTTGTTTCTATATATTAGGTAGGGCTGCTATGTCTCCCAGTCTTAGGAGAGTGGCCTTATGTAGTAGCTGTCCCATGGGGTCCATTGATGCAGTCTTTCCTGCTCACCTGAGCTGGGTGCTCCAAGTGTACCCCTTGTGTGGGTTGTGTGTTCCTTTCTGTTATAGTTGAGTCTTGGTTGCTGTTTGCACATCAGTGTGAGTGACTGACCCCAGGGCTGATGGTTGTGAGGACTGGTCTGTTTCACCTTTCTGCCCCTCCTACAAATCTCAAGGTGGCCTCTTCTGTGTATCCCTAACTTCCTTGTTTTAAAATCTGTTTTTTTTTCTAGTATTATTGTAGCCACTCCAGCTTAGATACTTTCTAGGGAAAGTGACAGTTGTTGGTTTGAAATTGCAT
>NW_011888812.1:2947710-2975551 GCF_000151845.1 Pteropus vampyrus
TGCTGCAATAAACATATGAATTCACATGTCCCTTTAAAGTACTGCTTTGTGTTTCTTCAGATAAATACCCAGAAATGGGATTACTGGGTCCTTCCTTGTCTCTTGTTATAGCCTTTGTTTCAAAGTCTGTTTTGTCTGGTATAAGTATTACCACCATAGCCATTTTTTGTTTGTTTGTTTCCATTTTCATGAAACATCTTTTTCCATCCCTTTACTTTCAGTCTGTATGTGTCTTTCAATCTGAAGTGAGTCTGTTGTTGTAGACAGCATATGAAAGCGTCTTGTTTTCTTATTCGCTCAGTCACCCCGTCCTTTGGAGCATTTAATCCATTCACATTCAAAACAATTGTTGATAAACACGTAGTTATTGCCATTTTATTATTCATATTTTTTATCTTTTTTTCTTTTTTCTTCTTCTTAAAGAAGTCCTTCTAACATTTTTTGTAATACTGGTTTGGTGGTAATTAACTTCTTTAGCTTTTTCTTGTCTGGGAAGCTCTTTGTCTATCTTTCGATTCTAAATGATAGCTTTGCTGGCAGTGGTCTCCAACTTTTTTGGCACTAGGAACTGGTGCTCCTATGAGACTCTAATGCCTGATGATCTGAACTTGAGCTGAAGAGGTGATGCCAGCACTGGAGAGTAGCTGCAAATAAGATGAAGCTTTACTCACTCACCCGCTGCTCAGCTCCTGCTGTGCGGCCTGGTTCCTAACAGGCCACAGACCGGTACCAGTCTGTGGCTTGGGGGTTGGGGACCCCTGGTGTAATATAATCTTGGGTGTAGGTCCTTGCTTTTCATCATTTTGAGTATTTTGTGCTAACACCTTTTGGCCTACAAAGTTTCTGATAAGAAATCAGCTGATAGTCTTATGGGAGCTCCCTAGAAGATAACTGCTTTTCTCTTGCTTTTAAAATTCTCTTTGGCTTTAACTTTTGGCATTTTAATTAGGATATGTCTTGGTGTGGACCTCTTTGGGTTCATCTTGGTTAGACTCTCTGCACTTCTTCAACTCGTATATTTATTTCTTTTGAGAGATTAGAGAAGTTTTCTGTCGTTATTTCTTGAAATGTTTTCTAAACCTTGGCCTTCTTCTTCTCCGTCTGGTACCCGTTTTGTGTGAATATTGGTATGCTTAATGTTGTCCCAGAGGCCCCTTAAACTATACTCATGTTTTTGGATTCTTTTTTCTTGTTGCTGTTCTGATTGGGTGTTTTCTACTACCTTATCTTCTAAATTGCTCATTTGATCCTCTGCTTCGTGAAATCTATGGTTGATTCCTTGTAATATAGTTTTAGTTATTCTCCATTTCAATTATTGTATTCTTCATTTCTGACTGGTTAAAATTTTCACTGAGTTCCTATACTCTTTCCCTAAGTTCATTGAGCATCATTATAACCAGTGTCTTAAACTCTGCATCTGGTAGGTTGCTTGTCTCCATTTTGTTTAGTTCTTTTTCTGGTGCTTTGTTCTGTTCTCTCATTTGGGACATAGTTCTTTGTCTCCCTATTTTGGCTGCCTCCTTGCGTTTGTTTCTATATATTAGGTAGGGCTGCTATGTCTCCCAGTCTTAGGAGAGTGGCCTTATGTAGTAGCTGTCCCATGGGGTCCATTGATGCAGTCTTTCCTGCTCACCTGAGCTGGGTGCTCCAAGTGTACCCCTTGTGTGGGTTGTGTGTTCCTTTCTGTTATAGTTGAGTCTTGGTTGCTGTTTGCACATCAGTGTGAGTGACTGACCCCAGGGCTGATGGTTGTGAGGACTGGTCTGTTTCACCTTTCTGCCCCTCCTACAAATCTCAAGGTGGCCTCTTCTGTGTATCCCTAACTTCCTTGTTTTAAAATCTGTTTTTTTTTCTAGTATTATTGTAGCCACTCCAGCTTAGATACTTTCTAGGGAAAGTGACAGTTGTTGGTTTGAAATTGCATAAAATGCAATTTTTTTTTATATGTCCAATATTCGTCATGGTGGGAGGAGGCAGAAAAAAAGTTTATATCACAGAAATAAACATTGTATCATTAGGAATAACTAACCTTCATTCTTACTCTTACTTGAATCTTGGTCAGTGAAGTTATGCTATTTGGATAGCTGTGTGATGCAACAATTATTTGGATGAAATATAAAAAAAACATTGAAGTTATCCTTTGGACTTCTGATTCTAGTTAGGGTAAGGGAGGAGGCGATATGGGTTAGTGTTTTTCTTTATCCGGAGTTCAGCTCTATTGACATTATGAGAACTCATTTGTAGATGAAAATAACTTGCCTAAAGTTTCATCACCATCTAGCAAGTTAGTCTAGACAAGCAAGTCACAAACTACACATTTTGGAGTTATCCATAATTCTTATTTTTCTATATTCCACATCAGTACAGATGTCTACAGCTCTGAAGTGTTGTCTCATTTATCACTGTTTCTCATATTCACCTTGCCCTCCTACAGAAGTTTATAGCCTCTGTAGCTCTTCTGTATCCTCTAAACAGTTTTTATTCTTTCGTTATAGCACTATTACATTGTACTGTGATTCTCTTTTTATATATCTGACACCCCAATTACATTAGATGGTGAACTCTGAGAATAAGGACTGTATATTACTTATCTTCATGTCTTCCATGCCTGGTATATGGTACATGTTACATGCTTAATAGATGTTGAGGCCTCTTGAAAGCCTGAACGTGAGCATGCAATACATTTAGCCAGCTAGTGCTAGAGAATGTATTTGTAGAGTAAAAAAGTGAAAAATAGGAGTACTTGCCAGATGTTCATGATTATGAATGTCACTTTAGAACTTAAGGAAAATGGGTTCTATAATATGTTAAATAATTGCATATTTTATATTTAATCATTGAGATAATCTATATTCATTAAAACAGTAATTGACATATGTTCCCTTTGGCTTTAGTGTTCTGCTTGATGAAATTATAGATATTTAGCATACAACCAGGTTTTATTTAAGTGGCTCTACACCAAATATAGTTTTAAAAACACCTACATTTATGCAAACAACAGCATAAGAGACCATTAATAACTGCAGGTTTTAAACAAGCCGTTTGGTTGAAATTGGCTAACATTTACTGGGGAAGCAAAAAAGAATCTCTCCAAACTAGGATCATCTCGACCTCCAGAGTTATTGTTTTTGCCAGGTGTGCAGGAATGTTGATAGGTCAACATCTTTTTTTTTTTTTTTCAAGCTGACTTATTTCTACCAAACTGCTCTAGGGTTTTTCCTAGTCCTGAGACAGATGTAGAACCTTAGAGTCTCGAATTTGAATGGAATATTCCAAATCAATATAGCCTAACTCCTATATGTTGCAGATGAAGAAATCGAAGTCCTAGGAATGAAAGTGACTTTTTAAAGAGCAAGAACCTCCATTTCTTAAGTTCTATCCTAGTGCTCTTTTCCTCATATTATTCAACTTCTTACAAAGCATTTGACAGACAGATTCAACACAGTACCTATCAAATTCCCAGCTGTCTGTTTTGCAGATATTGACAAGCTGATCCTAAAATTCATACGGAAATATAGAGGACTCAGAATAGTCTTGAAACAGAAGAACGAAGAGGACTCACAGTTCTCAATCTCGAAACTTACTACAAGGCTACAGTAATTAATTAAGACAGTGTGGTACTGGCATAAGGGTAGACATAGATATCAGTGGGTAGAACTGAGTCTTATATTTATGGTCAGTTGATTTTCAACAGCACCAAGACAATTCAGTAGGGGAAATGATAGTCTTTCTAACAATTTGTGCTGGGACAACTGCATATCCACATCCAGAGGAATACATTTGGATCACTGCTTCACACCACATATAAAAAGTGACTCAAAATAAATTATAGACCTAAATATAAGAGCCCAAACTATGAAACTTTTAGAAGAAAATATAGGCATAAATCCTCATGATCTTGGTTTAGGCAATGGTTTTGCAAATATGACATCAAAAACAGAAGCAACAAATGAAAAAATAGATAAAATGGACATCATCAAAGTGAAAACCTTTGTGCTTCAAAGGTCACCATCAGAAAAGTGAAAAGACAATACACAGAATAGGAGAAAATATTTGCAAACCACATATCTGATATGGGACTTGTATCAAAAATATATTAAAAAAATCTCACAACTCAGCAATCGAAAGACAATTCAATTTTAAAATGGGGAAAGAATTTGAATAGACAGTTCTCCAAAGAATATATATGTGAAAAGATGGTCAACATCATTAGCCATCAGGGAAATGCAAATCAAAATCATATGCCCCAGAAATTTCACTCAGATTGATATAGCAGGAAGGAACAGCTGACAAAAGAGATATCTGGCAAGTGCCCTAAATCCTGCCAATAGTGTCACAGTTGCTAAGGTCCCCTATGTCCTGAGTCCAAGACCACTTAGCAGGGCTTACTAGGTAGTTGTAAAATAAATGTATTCAGCAGCAGTGCAGCATCTATCTATCGATGTAAGACTGAGGGGGACATGGCCTTGCGAGAGAGGATTTCCTAGGAGAGGGATGTCACTGCCTTGCACCTTGCAGTACCCAGTGGGGGAGTAAAGAGAGAGACTTCTCTTTCACCTTCAACCAAATGAGAGAGGCTCCAAAACTCACTATTTGTCACCTGGAATAGAGACTTTGATATCCGTGATGATTAAAATGTTCCTCTGCCATTATGGTGGCTACTAGACACGTGTCCATTGAGCACTTGAAGTAGGGCCAGTACAACCTGAGAAACTCAATTTTTCATCCTATTTCATTTTTATCAATCTACATTTAAATTTAAATAGTCACATATGGCAATGGGATACTTTATTGGACAACACAGTTCTAGTGTGTTCTTTATGAATATTTTTAATAACAACAGTAGCTAATGCTTATTGATAATTTGCTGTGTACCAAACACTACACTAAATACTTTCCTTCTGTTATCCTTTTGCTCCTCCCAACACCTACTCGATATAGACACTGTCATTATCTTGGTTTTATCCATGAGAAAAACCAAGGCACACAGAGGTTAAGTAAGGGACAGATTTAGGGTAGAACCTAGAGGATTTGACTCTAGAACCTTTGCTCCTTTGCTTTTAACTATCTCTCTTTTGTAAACATGCTCCTTTAATCTTTCTCCTACCATATTTATACCTTTTATAAATGAGAAAGAGTAGCAAAGGTCATCTCCAAAGACCTCATTTATACTGTCAGTACTTTATCTTCTTTCAGTTATAGAAACTTCTTATCTTTCTCAACTACTTTTATATATATGCATGTAAGGTTTTTTTTTTTTTTTTTTTCCTGAAGCACTTCTGAGGCAGAATAATTCCATTCGGCTTATTTTGTCATCATCTTTGTTGAATAGTAAGTGGGTTCTTTGAAGATAATAAGAGTTTTATCCTTGAAATATATGTTTGGGAGGTCCCTAAGTGCCCTCATATGTTTGATATTCACAAACCCGAGAACACATTGTCACTTCTACCTTGGAAAAACCCCATTTGGTCCATAACGAGAGAGTTGGAGGCCTTTTGACATGGTTTTCTGTGCAGAAGGTACTTTCCTCTTTGATACGTGAGTAAGCCATGAAGTTCCATTTGTACTTTTTATTTTCCAAATGGATAATTATATAAGAAGAAAGACTTATGCTTTAATAATTTTATTTTAGGTGCATGGGAGGGAAGCCATCTGTATAAGCAGGGATAGCCAGTGACTGGAGACAGAGGATTCACAGGTAATCTGTAATGCAATATAGAACAGTAGCCATTTACTAGCAAAAGTGAATATGCACCACATGCAAGGCTCTGTATGCTCATTATCTTCTTAATACCCTATAATTAAGTATCATTAGTCCACTTACAGATGCGGAAACTGAGATGCAGAAAAATTAAGTCATTTATCCAGGGTCATGCTGGAAGCATGTAGAGATAGTATCTAAACTTGGGTTAATTTGATCCCAAAACTGTGTCCAGAAGTAGTAGTATGTTTGAGCAGTAGATTTCAAATTTAGATGCACGTTGGAGTCTTTTGTGGGAAACTTTTAAAAATCCCAGTGCCCAGGCTGCCCCCTCAGCCCAATGAGATTGGAATCCTCAGGGGTTTGACCTAGGTGTTAGTACACAGTAAAACTCTCCATGTAATTCCAATGTGCGTCCAAGGTGGCCAGCCACTCAGAGAGAGCCATGCTGCTGATTTCGATATGCCTTTTATCAACCAGCTTTGCAGTGCCCTTCAAAATCTGGTGGTGCGTGGATAGATAGAAGACCTGCTGCATTTTCCTAAGGTGTTCATACATTATTTGGAAGAACTAATTCAAGTAGTGGGTATTGGTTTTTCAGATCACAAAACTGAGTTTAATTTCTGTTTTGAGCCCCACCCCTGTCCTCTTTGGGATCAGAAATCAATTGAGTCACTTCTAGGTAACCAAGTCATGTCAGTCAAATCAGGATTTAAATTTGGTAAATTTAAGGTTTAAAAATCAGTCATTTCAGTGTTTTTGCTCACCCTTACTTTTCTCCTCCAGAAAGAGAAGATTCTGGTGGGCTAGTGCAGACATGAGAGAAGAATCAGGGAGTATGTGGCCTGTGGCCATCCTCTGTCCTCCCTCAGTGCTGGCTGTGGTTCAGCTACCCGATCTTTGAGTGTTGACTTTTAACCCTGTGCGTGGTCCCCAGCTTTGGGGCTTTGTACTGTTTTTGCTGATGTTTTCTCTCATGACTGCGGGATCCCAACAATGCACCAGCCCCCGGCCCCTTCTGGACTCTCTGAGACATGGCATGGGAGATTCCAGATGTCCTTTGGTGCAGATGGTATGCTGGAGCCAGCTCGTACCAGCTTACGATGACTGACTGTGTGACTCTCTTCCTGTCTCATGTTCAGTGGATTGCCTTGGCAGCTTGAAGTGAGCCTTGGGGAGTTTTCACACCATTTGAAAACTCAGTGTATTTGCTTCCTATTGATTTTGTAGGAAATTACTACATATGTTGTGTTTTAAAACAATATAAATTTAATCTCTGCTCTGAACCCTTTCTCTCATCTGGGCCATCTATCTCAGTGTTCTTGATTCAATCACATCTGCAAGCTTCCTTTTGCCATCTAAGGTAACATCTTCATAAATTCTGGGGATTAGGACATGGATATTTTGCAGGGGTGGGGGGGCATTATTCTGTCTACCAAATCCTAAATATCAGAGATATTTGTTTTCAAGAGTTCGTTGTTAAATATTTATCAGCACACACTCCCCATGGCCCTCTGACCTTGGTAGACCTATGGTGAACACCCTCATTCTTCTGTTAGTAGACATGGTGCACTGCCGTTCTGATGTTAATACTCCCATGCCTTCTGCTGTGTAGTGACATCTGTAAGGTTTCTATCTCTGGAAAGAGGGACATGACTATGTCCAGTCCCTAAGCTTCTCTGGGCTTTCTGTCAAGACCCAGGCTGAAAATTGCAGGGTACAGTAACACTACCCTGCTGTTTAAGCTATCACCTCTCCTCTCTAGTTTTCCTTCCTTCCCCATCCATTGCAATTTAACTCGTTTGGGATGGGAAAACTTGCTTTTATGTCATTATACATTCATCCTAAAACTCTGTTTATCAAACACACTTTATTTCCTGGGTCTTAGTTCCTAATAACTGAAGGCAAGCTTTTAGAATTTAACAAACCTTTTCTCTCTCAGAAAGCTAGTTTCTCAGAAATCAAAAGCACCTTTCTTTTAAGATTCCATTTATTTCCAAGTTTCCAAATCTTATTTCGAACCTCAAAGCCAATAAATGCTGTTTTGCTACTCCTCTAAAGCAGTGACAGTCACTGAATAATAAATGGGCAGAGGCTCTCTGGGAAGCTAGAATATGATACAGCATTTTTATCTTTTGATATAGCTAACAGTGTGGTATGATATGTACCAAAGTGCCAAGAAGGTGGTACAGATAATACATGCTGTAGAAGTTTAGAGGATGGACAGTTTTGGGGGGATGCAGGGTTAAAGAACCTTCATGGTACAGGGTGGATGGTAGGAATAAACAAGACGGGTGTAATTCAGGCTTGGGCAGGAGTGCACGAAGGGAACAGGAGTCTTTCAGTATTCCTGAGAGGGGTTTGATATGGGAAAGCTCCAGGGAGATAGAATACCCAAAGGTTTTAAATGGCAGCCTGAAAAGTTAGGACCACATTACCAGTCCTGGGAGAGTGACTCAGTGGACAAGCTGTGAGCTCATAGTCACTGAGGTGTGACAGCAGGGGTGTGACAGCAACTCATCCTCCTGAACCCAAAACTCATCTGAGATCTACAGCAGCAGAATAACACCTTCATAGGGCACTCTTGACATGTCACCAAACCTTTGCCCATATGTCACAGATACTTTCCAAACCAACCCCGTGAAGCATCTATATTCCCACCTTACTACACAGAAGAAGAAATGGACCTTGGTAATCTTGAAATTGGTGTTTACTCTTAGATATTAGTTCAATTTGGGGATGGATGGGGAATGTATGTGTGAATGTGTGTGTGCCATGTGTGTGGTATGTGCAGGTGTGAGGAGTGTGTGTGTGGTGTGTATGTATTTGGTATGTGGTGGGAGGATGGTGGGCATGTGGGATGTGTGTGTTTGTGTGGTATATGTATGTTTAGGAATGGACATGTGTATGGTGTGTTCATACTACATATGTATATGATGCATAGATTGGGGTGTGTGCATATGTATGAAAAGTGTGTGTGTGACATGTGGTGAATGTGAATTTTCTTTAAAAATCAATGCATATGAGATTTGTGGGATATGCATGCATGAGAGGGGTGTAGGGTGAGGTAGCTGTGTGTATAGTATGGCCTGTTCCTAGTATAAGCATGGATGATGTATAGTAGTTTGTGATATGTGTGGAGCATGTGTGTGTGTGTACATGCACACACTTGAGCTAATGCTTCTAGTGTCAGGCTGCCTGCACTGATGACTGGCTCTGTCACATGGGCAAACTACTTACTTTCTTTGTGCCTTACTGTCCTTAACTTTAAAAAGAGGATAATAAGCATGTCTACCTCCAGGTGATGTTGTGAGTTACTATATGTAAGACACTTGGTACAGTATCTAACACTCAGTAAATATTAGCTGTTGTTTGGTCACATCACAGATACTTAGAATTCCAGGTGATGCTTAAAGGTCTCTCTGCCCTTCTTGATGGTCTTTTTGAAGAAGCAAGTGGTGACAGTCGATGATAGAGCTGTTAGATCCAGGCTAACAGATGTTTTTCTTCTTTATGTCCATGTCGATCTGCAGCATCACTACTCATCTTTGAATTCAGTGTAGATTGTGACAACATGCAAAATCCTGAGCTACGTGGTTTTTTAGAAACCTGTCTGAGATGTTGAAGAATAAAGGCATCACCCCAGCATGCTCCACTAGTAAGAAAAGAAAAACGGATCTTTTACAGGGACAGTAGATGGGTAGCTATCAAATATTAACCACCACCACCACCGCCATTAATAATAGCATGTGTTTAATACGATGCGGTTTGTTAGCTGCTTATGTAACCTTTTATTTTGAACTGGGAAAAATACCCATGGAAACTCTAATAGTGAAAACTCATTTAGAACGAGTGGAGACGCCTGTGGCTGATGATTCAAAGACTGACATTCAGTGTGGGCAGCAAAGAGCCAGGGGTTGAGGAAAACTCATTTCCTCTTATTTTTACGTGATCCAGAGAGGTTTCTAGGGCATGGACAATGAAAGCCCATCTGGAAGAGCCCGTTTTATAAATGCCAGGACCAGCTCATCTAGATTATCAAATACAGGGTGGGAAATTAGTCATAATTTAATAATAAAAAATTGAGACCGTCAGATTTCTGTAACTGAACATATACACAAAGAGGTGTGTATAAAACATGTGTGTATCTCCTGACTATCAAACATAGTCACCTCTTGTCCTTCTCTGTCATCTCATCCTGCTTTATTTTATTAACTCCCTTCTTGTACAGATTGCAAGGTTGACAAAGACAGAAATTTTACCTCTCTTGCTCATGGCTGTAACCCTATTCTTTCTGAAATAGTTCAGGCACAAAGCTAATAAAGGCCACAGTCATTTTAGGCCTCAGGACAGTAGGCTACATAGTTTAATAATGAGGCATTAAAATAACCAGTAACACTAGTTTTGTTCTATGTACCAGGCATGGGGCTAAATTCTTTACTTATATTACCTCATTTAATCCTCAAGCCACACCCTCTGTAATTGGTGCCATCATTATTCCAACTCTTCAATTGGTGCTATTATTTTAGAGGATGATGTTCCTGTGATCTAGGGAAGGTATGTACCTTGTTTAAATCACACATGTGGATTTTAGATGACACAATTGGGACACAGCCAGTTCTCTCCTACTCTAGAGACTATTTTCTCAAATGATAATTCTAGACTGTTATTCTGTCTTCTATAATTCTTTAATCATACCATTAAAGGAACTACCTACTCTATGCCCATTCCCGTCCCTTCTGGTGTTTGGGTGACCTTATGTGGTATCTTTCACGGTGCATTGGTTTGGGATCATTCCAGAAAGGTTTGAGGACTTTATGGAGGTGTTTGCCAACAGCAGGGGGGTATTTTACAGTAAGATTATACTAGGCTTGTTTTGCTTTTTATCGATATCGTTTTGCATCTCAAACTTAGCCTGTTCAAGTTTAAACTTGTACTTCTTTTTAGACAGTACGAAGAAATGTAGAGCCTCATCTGGGGATGTGGGAAATGCTGGTTTTAATTAGCCAACAAATGAGCAAATATTATATTCAGCTAGTGGCATACCTTCTTTGTTGACCTTATGTAAGTCAAGGGAGCAGATTCATTTGATTTCATTTAATTGATTTCATATTTAAAGGAAAATAGGAGGTTTGTAGTTATAAACCTATATCTCATTATCTAGAATCTTACACAGTTCCTTCATGAAGTCACGATTACTTAGGATAGCAAGAAGTAAGTTGTTTACAATAGCCTGACCATATAATGATGCTGAAATAGAACAATTACTATTCCAACATAAAAGTTCAGGGAGTGAACACAGGCACCCAAATATAAGAAATTAATCATTTAAGTATTGGAAAAGGGACATGGAGACCAGTTAATTACCAGGATCTGAAAGTCAGCAGTCTAATCCGATTAAGTATGTAAATTGAGCAGTAGAGTTCATTTTCAGTGTCCTTTTGAGTTAATCATTAAATGATGGATTTAGAAATTAATTGCTAGGTAGTGGACTGCTTGTCCAGAAAACACTGGCTCCTTTCACCAGCTGTGCTCAACATTTGGAAGTTCTTTGGCTTTTTTTTTTTTTGACTTGGCTGTGGAGAAAGTGAGAAGAAATTTACACCATGAATAAATGTAGCCTTCTTCCTCTGTCCTCTCTCTGACATGACAGTCAAGATGAGAGAATATTTCTTCTCGAAGACAGTGGTATATTGCTACTTGTAGTAAGTGTCGGGAGAATAGCACTGGAGAAAGATGAAAACTAAACCTTAGCAGTTCTGCTCCTATTAGGGAATCAAATGTCTGGGTTAACCTTGACTATCTGGTTCTTAATGAAGAATATTCTTCCCTGTGTACATCAGCCTGCAACCATCTCTGTCTTCTGCAGTTCCCAGAGAGGACATTGTCTTAACAGTGCATCCAGGACAGGCTTCCATCGTCATCTTGACATAGTTAACTTATTACATTCTTAAGCTTGTTTTTCCTAGATGACTGTATGATGAGAGCCAGAGTGCTATATGGTACCTGTGTTGTGCTAATATTTTGGCTGTGTGACTCTCTGTAGCTGTGTGTTGACATGCTATGGGGTAGAATCACTCATATGCCAGCCTGAGTCTGCGGGCCATTGAAGGCAGGCCGGAATAGGCTGATCTCATATTCATATGATCCTTCCCTCTGCTGGGTAACCTCATAGTACCTGTTTGTAAATTTGTTATGTTATTTATTTGAGTAATCCTTGAATACTACTAAGTTCCTAATATAGGCCCTTCTGAGTTCCTAATAGGGTGCTCAGAAAGCTCTAGAACAGGGGTCTCCAGTCCCCGGGCTGTGGACCAGTACCGGTCCATGGCCTGTTAGTAACCAAGCTGCACAGCAGGAGGTGAGTGGCTGGTGAGCAAGTGAAGCTTTATCTGTATTTGCAGCCACTTCCCAGTGCTAGCATCACCGCCTCAGCTCCACCTCAGATCATCAGGCATTAGATTCTCGTAGGAGCACCAGCCCCTGGTGCCAAAAAGGTTGGGTACGGCTGCTCTAGAATACAGAATTAAGTGAACAGATATATGAGGAGGGGAAATATAGAGTTCTATCTTCTTGGTAGATACTGGCCAAAATAAAAGGAAATTAGAAAGATTTTGTATTGGAATTATCAGTATCAACTGGGAGGCATTCAGATTCATTCAGATTCTATTAACTTTTTTTAATGAACTAGTCTTTTAAGTTTTCATTTCAAAAGTAGAACATGCATGTAACAACAAACTCAAATAATAAAAACTAACATGTATATGCTCAAATTTGTATGAGGTTTTGATCGATGGGGACATTTCTTAATGACGTGTCAGTACTACCTTTTTTTAGTGTAATTTATTTGAACACGTTTCTATGTAAACATCATAAACGCTACTTTCCTCCTCTCACTAGCTGGTAGCTCTGCATTGTGAGACACTGTAAAAGAAGGTCTTAGATATCTTTGTGTTCCTGACAAGTGGAGCGCAGTCTCTTGTATATAACAGGTGTTTAATGTTTGTTAGTTAAACAGAGCAGGCAAACACATTGGACCTAAAGTATTTGGAGGTTCATTTCTTATTCCTAGGTGAGTTTTCTCAAGTCAAAAGAGATGTTAGGAACCGACAACACTCAATGCAAATGAGTGAATTAATGATGGTGTAATTTCAGGCATGAGTATTGTAGATATTTTGGGCTGAGTAGAATCCTTTTGATGCCAGTTAAGCAACTTTCTTTGTGCTTACAGTAAAGGCTGCCTCTGACTTCTGTTAAAGACTGTTATGTATGTTTTTTCTTCTCATAGAAAGGCAAAATTGATAGAGGTAGAGAATATGGGTTTCGAATTTAAACACAACTGAGTTTGAATCTTTACCCTACCATTGCCTTGCTTTTTACTGGACAACTTTTTAAAACATCTGGACCCATAACATCACAAGAACAAAACACATGATTATGGTGGAAATTGGAGATAATGTGACTTACATGGTATATTGTAGGTACTCAATGACTGTTGCTATTTTAATAATTGTTTTTAGTTTAGAGAGCCCATGCAAAATTCCCTAATGTTTGTGGGTATCTAGGGAATTCTAATAAAACCAACATATTTCAATCTTTTGACGTCCCAAATGTATCTGCTTGGGCTGCTGTAATAAAATACCATTAAGTAGGTGGCTTATACAATAGAAATTTATTTTCTCACAGTTCTGGAGGCTAGAAGTCTGAAGTCACGGTGGCAGCATGGTCAGGTTCTGGTGGCTTGCAGATGGGCAGCTTCTCACCATGTCCTTACATTGTGAGAGAGAAAAAGCAAGCTCTCTGTTGTCTCAGAAGAGGACTAATACGATCATGAAGGCCCCACCCTTATGACCTCATGTAAACCTAGTTATCTTCCCCAAGCCTCATTTCCCAATACCACTCCACTGGGGGTTAGGGTTTCGATATATGAATTTGGGGAGAACACAGTTCAGTATATGGTACCCCAAAAGAGGTCCTATCACAGAATTGATTGACATAAAAGTTTTTCATTCTAGTAATGATTTAATCTGAATTGGGAGCAAAGGGTTAAGGGAAAGAGTTTTACAGATCGATGGGCTATAATCTGGTTTGGTTGCCACCTCTAAGTACATCTGTATGTTTGTCATTTTATTTTAATTTCCTTCCATTAAAGTGAGAAGATGGCAAGAGTGGCTGATGGCAAGGTGTATAAGTTTAGTGAAGTTCTTGGGTTCATTAAAATTCATGTATTATTATTCGTCCATACAGTATTTAGATGGTATTTAGATGGAGGACGACTACGTATCCTATTTTAAGACATAGGGACACATGATTAGATAGAGATTAAGTAAATGCAGAACACAGACATCTACGTGCACCAGCCTGTAGCATTTCTGGGCATTGTAAAGGTTATCTAATTATGGAACCCTCTTATTAAAAAACTCAGAAATTATCATTAGGTGACCCAGCTTTGAAATCTAGCCTGCATCTCTTATCAGCTGCATGACCTTGGGCAAGTCACAGAACCTCACCAAACCCCAGTTCTCTCATTTCTAATAATGTGGTTTGAGGACCAAAGTTCCTTACACAAGGTAGGCACTCAACTAAGGTTATCGCTTTTGAAAATGAATTTGTTTATCTCTTCATCACTGAAGAGCAAGTGCGAGATAATATTCGTGACTATATGAGCAGCCAAATGACATGCTTAACTTCAATTCTGAAAAGGTAAGATTAATTTATAAAAGTAAAAAAAAGTTATTTCAATAATCCATGTACTTAATCTTGTCTGAAACCCTTGGAGCCAGGTGTATTTAAG
The DNA here is from genome assembly GCF_000151845.1 of Pteropus vampyrus. NCBI lineage: Eukaryota > Metazoa > Chordata > Mammalia > Chiroptera > Pteropodidae > Pteropus > Pteropus vampyrus. The sequence continues at coordinate 2,962,206 of NW_011888812.1, forward strand.
CATTTAATAATTTTCAGATGTGATAAAGACAAGACCATATATATGCTCTATGTAACACCCCCAGTGGGTTCTGGAGAAATACCCCATATTCAAACACATCAGTAATTCTATAGTGAAATATGGGAATATTTATACTAAGTGAAAATCAGAGGCTATAAATAGTCTCAAATAGTCTCAAAAAGGTCAGGTTTTGCCATGATAGAAGTTCAGTTTAGGGCAGGTTTTGCTGCCAAATGAGTTATGAAAAAAATTTGATTTTTCAAACTTTTTGGGAAAAGTTTTGGAATTGCAGATAAGAGACTGAAGATCTATATTGTTAAAATAAGTGTTGATATTACCTTTATGAAGTAATACTGACTTTTCAGAGTTGAAGTCATTGCCATGTAACTTAGTCATAGGTGTTAGAAAATGAAAATAAAATTCGTATACTGGCTTCCCAGTGAGAAATGCAAGTCCCAGGACATTCAAACACATGGACAATCATAGTTTCATGGATTCATGACTATCTAATGATGAGTATCCAGGCAGAAAGCTTTACTGAATATATAGAACATACTCTGCCATGGCCTGTGATCTTATGACATGTAATCTTCTACTATTAGATTACAGATGATCTCACAAGAGAGCCTCCATTGGATAATAGTCACAGCAGGGAAAAACAGTTTGAAAATTAATCACATAGCTTTCATTTACTTTCTGAGAAATCCCACACAGGCAGTTCCAAAGGAGTACATTTGACCCAGAGTTCCCTGCAAATTTGAAAACATTCTGTTCACCTACTCTTCTCAAGCTCAAAAATTTGATAAGGTGACTTCTACTGTAAGGCAGACCAAGCAGTGCCTGTCTGTGATATTCACGGGAGAGATGAGAAGCCTTTGTTTTTTCCTCTGAGGCCTCTTCTGCATCATGGATGACCTTCATCTGTAGTTATTAAATTTACCTGCTCATCAGAATCACCAGGCAAGCAAAAAGTCAGATTTTCAGTATACTGTCCTAGGACAATCAGTAGGTGCGAAGACCTGAAAATCCTTTTGATAGTTTATTTTTGCTAATGTATAACTAAATTTGGTAACTAGAGTCTACCTTTCAGATTGTACTGCCCCTCAGACACAGAACCAGAAATCCTGTCTGGCAAGAGAAAGCCAAGGTAGATAGTATTTAACAGTAGATTCTTGAGAAACAATGCATTAAAATTTTTTAAATGTAATTTTGGCAATTGGACCCATAATCCAAATGATTCTTTTTATCCATGTTGTAAAATATCCTTCCCAACCATGCAAGTTCGGAGTCCAGAGGGAGCAATAAGTCTGTGGAGGAGTCGCTGTTGAAATTTATTTGTCTTTTTCTCTGGCCTCACAGTGTTAAGTTTATCTATATGTTCTTCAGGGAAACTTGTCAGGGTGGCTTCGACACAGCCACACTTTACACAGTCCCAGGTTAATGTCACAAATTCAGGGCTCTCAGGTGCTGAATTGGTAACTTAAATGTATGATTCGTTGGGCCAAATGAGAGAATTTGCCAAATTCTTCTAAAATTGGGCAAAACCCACTTAATCTCCAGCCAGTATTCTGGATTATTGTTTTAAAGAGAAAATCTGGGTTTTATATGAAATATTTCAATTTTTAAAATGCAGGCAAATAATCAACAGTTTTGTGAATTAGATACTATTGTTATCTCCATTTTGTAGGTAAGGAAACATTTTCAGGGACTGTGTTAATTTGAATTATGTGGCAGTTATTCAGTCTTCATTCTCTAGTTAGAGGCAGTGTACCATTGATGTTGGCCTTGGGCATTTGATTTGCTGTGGCCCAAGAATGTGAGCAGAAGTGACAGAATGCCAATTATGAGCCAAGGCCAAAGGAAGGCCTGGCATATGTGTACTTGGAAAACCCTTCAAACTCCACATCAAAAAGAACCACTGGTTAACAATATTTCTATATATGATCCCTATATAAGCACACACACACACACACACACATACACACAGAGGCATTAGGGAGTATAGCTAAAATGTCACGCTGGCTGAGTTTTCCGCACTGATTGACTTTAATGCCAGTTGATGCAGGAAGTTTATCAGATTGGACAGTGGCTACCAGAAATGTGGCTTCCTGTCCCCAGGTTCCTCCCTGCCGTTCTGCCCAGCTTGGTCCCCCTGCTTCTGTGTGCTGATTCAAGCTTCTCTTCTCACATGCCTTCCTGTGAATTTGAAACAAAGGTCCTGGGAAGTCGTGGCTATTTTGAAAGGGAGTGGTGCCATCGATTCCCTTGTCCATATCACAGGTAGTCCCGGATGCAGCAAAGGCTGCTAAGACTCAGGACCTGGAGGGGTCAGGCATAGATAGCAGTGGTATGCAAATTTTGATAGCAGTTTTAACCATTTTAAAACGAATTTCTAGGTATTACCTCATATTCTGTCCTTTCTGTCCATTTTTTTTTCCACTTTCTTCTGCTGTGCCTGAGTTTCCTCAGGCTTTGATTCTGATTTTTTCTTTTCTCAAAGAAACCAGTTTCTGTTCTCTGGTCCCAGGCTGTCTCCTTTGCTTGTCATGGTGGTTTATCCTTGACCTTTTCTGTCAGTCTCCTTTCTCTGGGCTCCGAAACTCCTGTATCTCCCTCTGACCCGCTAATTCAGTGTGACAGAAAAACATGTGGGATTGTAGAGGAAACTGGTAGTTCTCAGCTTGCTCTCTATATAAGGGACTCTTTATTTTCAGAAAAATTTTCCACCTTCACAAAAGGGGGCATTATGCACTCATTTATTTACAAATCTGTGGCACATACAGGAAGCTTCTGCTGTAGTGTCTTGACTCCTCAGAGGCCATCAACTTAAGGACTGGGAGTCACAGGTCCAAAGACCTAAGTGTCTCTTTCTCCTGTCTGCCAGTTACCGTTGGCTTTCTTGCGAATCATTGTGTCATCTGAAAAGTAGGAATAAAGAAGGGTTTGTTCATTCATTCACTCATTTATTCATTTACTTATGCATTCATCCTTTGATTAAATGTAAATAAGGATTTGTTGCAGTCCTTGCCCCAAGGGGCTCAGATTTTGGTCAGTAAACGGGTGTGTAAAAACTTTAAAGTCTTTCAAAATGTACATCAGTAGTTATAGATGAAGTCAAGTTTTATGAGAGATCAAAAGAGGATGTAACACAGTGCGTCCAGACTTCTTCAGCTTAAATTCTGGCTCCATGTTCACTTCTCCTACCTCAGACTACTTTCCTAATCTCTTCATGCTTCAGTTTCCTAATATGTAACATATGGACATGGGTGGATTCAAGTGTAATGGGTTATGAAACCTAAGTTGCTTCGGAAATCATCTTTAAGAACTATAATACTAAATTATGAATATAAAATTAAGTGTAAAAGTGAAAACTTATTTAGAATAAGGAAATAAATTATAACTCACACATTTTAAAAAAACTAATAAATGTCATCAGCATCATGAAATCTAAAAACATACAATCTTATTACTACTACTAATATATACCTGCCGAATACATCTCTGTAATAAGTTTTTTTGCATATATTTTTGGCTGTATATTTTCGATCATGTCTTTGTATAACAATTTTATAATATTTTCTATAGCAAGAGTAGAAAAATATCATATCTTAGAGCATGTTTGTCAATTTAAAAATATTAATAGTTTAGTTTAAAGTTTTTATTTATTTTTTTCGGTTTCACAGTTCAGTTCATTCTTACTAATATCAAATGTCAGCACTTTCTTTCTCAGGTGGTGCTTCTTGCCCTGTGACAAATTCTAATTGCAACACTTCTATTCTGCTAGGAGTGGCTCGGAAGGCCATGCCCAGAAGCTGGAGATGCTGGACCAGCAGCTGGTCTACCTTGCCATCCCTGTTTCCTCCCTGCTTTAGTTTGGGCTACTATGTCAAAATGCAGTAGACCGGGTGGTTTATAAACAACAGAAATTTATTTCTCACAGTTCTGGTGTCTGGAAGTCTGAGATCAGGGTGCCAGCATGGTTGGGTTCTGGGGAGAGCCCTCTTCTGGGTTGCAGACTGCTGACTTCCCATTGTATCCTTGTGTGGTGGAAAATTGCTGTCTAGTCTCTTCTGACAGGGCGTTAATCCCATTCTTGAGGGCTCCACTATTAGGGACCTAATTACCTCTCAAAGGCCCCACCTTAAAATAAGATCACATTGGAGGTTAGGATTTTAGCATATGAATATTGGGGGACACAAGCATTTGATCCATTGCACGCCCATAAACCATTGGTCTTGGGATATGTTGTGACTTGGCCTTGGACTCTAGGTCCTGATGGCCCCAGCAGGAGCAGAGAAGCATTTATTTTCCAAGGACAAACTTTGTGTCTACATGACCTCAAAAAAAGTTTTTTTTTGTTTTTGGTTTTTAGCACAAATTTTTTAAAAAGAAAGCTAACTCTAATTTTTAAAGTTTTGGTAGGGATGTTAGTAGCCCAGTCAGATTTTTTATTTTTTATTTTTTTATTTTTTACTATCAAGAGGCAAAAACCCACTAGGATGAGTTACATTTAAAAGGAGGCTTAGTGAAAGGCAACAATAAATAGTCTCACAGAAATAAAATTGGAGAATGCAGAAATGCAATTTGAGAATGAACAGCTGGTATCTATGGAGACTAACCTGGAAAGTGAGTCTCCACCTTCCTCTCACAGACCTGTTTGTCCCATGGCTGCTGTCTTATGCACCTATTCATTTCCTGCTTCTCTCAGCTTTCCCCACTATTTTACTCACCACTAAATATTGTGGAGGTGGCCTTGAATTTCCATGGCACAGATTCAGCCTTAATCCTCTGTGACTTCCCAGAGCCACGTGTCCACAAGAATCTGACTATTTTCCTAAGAGAGAGTGGATCTGATTGGTTTATCATAGTTTCCAGATTGGTTCTTTCTGTGTCAGAGGTCCTGTCCTGACTGCTCAGCTGTGGCTGGAAGAAGCAAGATCTTGTGGGTGGAAACAGATCTTGTGGGTGGCCCCTTCAGCAGGGGCCGGGCGTGCACTGCAATTTCCAAAAAGAGAATATGGGCAGGAAATCAATTACACATTAGACACTAATTCAGAGAAAAATGGGTTAAATTCAATAAAACAAAGAGGTGTGAGTATGTACAATGTATGTTTGTGCTTCACTAGCTAGGGTTTACGAACTGCTCAGGAGGGAACGCTAAATCATAACATGTCATTCTCCCTCTTTCTGGATCATCAGCTTTAAATATGGATAATTGAAAAGACGTTTTGAGAGATTAGCATGGAGAGCATATAATCTAGCTGTTTATGGCTGTAACCTCTCAGGTTTCCACAACTGCCCCATCTCTGGATACTTCGGTGGAAATGTTTAAGAAGCTACCGAGTACGTATTTATACATTGCCTTTTTCTAAAAGAGAATTGAGATGTAAACAACTTTGGTATTCAATAATCGCATCAGCAAATGTATGAAATTGATTCAGTTTCTCTTGGAAGTACTCTCCTTACTTATTCAACATTCATTCATTCATTCATTCAATATGTATAGAGTAACTACTATCTACCAATAATGACAAGACCATACGGCCCTACCATTACAGAGATTACAGAGAAGTGAGGGAGACTGAAAATAGATGTGTTAATGAAGAGATAAATTATACTTGACTAATAAGCGAGGTAAGTTTTATGAAGGAATCACTGTGCTGCAACAGGAAATAACCGTGGACGTAGCAGCAACGTCAGGGAGGGTGGCCTGGAAATGTCCTGAGGAGGTCACCTGTGAGTTAGACCTGAATGGAGGGGAGGATGTAACCCTGTGAAAACCCAGGGAGGAGCTCTCCAGGCCAAAGGAGTGGCACGTGCTTGGGCCTGATGTGGGGAAGGAAGAGCTTGGCATGTTTAAAGCAATGAAAGGTTGATGAGTGAGAGACAGTGGTGAGATATGAGGACAAACAGACGGGACTTATAAGCAATGAATTTGGTTTTATTCTAAGCACAATGGGAAATTTTCAAAGAGTTTTCAATGAGAGAATGATTTCATTTTGTTTATACTTTTAAAAGATTACTCTGGTGAAGAGAAGACTAGGAAGGAGCAAAAAGGGAAGCTGGGAGTTCAGTTGGGAGGCGTTCTTGCAGAGTGGTGATGGTGAGAAAGAGTGAACATGTCACAAAATGGGAAAGTGAACTTATTCAAGAAACAGAATCCACTTTGTAGGCGGTGATACCAGTCAATCCAGATGTATGCTTATCTCCAATAAAAGTCAGTCTGTTCAGATACAGATGGAGAGAGTGTGGATAATGGCATTCATCATGCAAGACTAGAATTTTATCTGGCTATACGATTGAAGGAAAGGGACAAAAAGGGACTGAGGGTCCTTGCAGTAGAGTGATTATAATGATAAAGAATGTATTCCGAGTTGGAGCAAAGTCTAAGCAGGAAGAGACCGGTTATGCGATTGTGTCAGGATCAGTAAGACTGAAGATTTGTGCAGTGTGGGTGTTAGAGCAAGTGAGCTGAGAAGGATAGGATGTCAAGGCCAATAAGATGTGTGTCTGAAATCAAGATTTGAGAGATGGTGAAATTTCTGGTGACGAAGGGCCCATGTGACTATGGGGTGGGGCAGCTGCGAGGGTGGAGGAGAGTCTCCTTGCGAACAAGGAAGTGAAGGAATTGAGAGACCAATGTTGAAATCATTGAAGTTGTGGAGAGGGTAAGTGTAAGCAGGGAGTTAGCTTCAAAGGACAGAGAGATATGATCTGATATCTGCAGCAAGATTTGAGGTAGAAGAGTGTCGGATAACTGGATGAGATGCCTAAAAGAGGCGGGGGATCTTGCTGGATGGAGAGGAAGCCAGGAGTAACGATCTGGAAGCTGCAGTGGGGAGTAGGAGAGCATATCCCTTTTTTCTAACCCTGAGGAACAAGGAAGATGAAAGAAAAAACTGAGAAGGATGCTAGAGAAGCAGTGTTTATGGGGACAGCTATGTCCAACAAGGAGGTGAAGCGAGCAAACACAGAAGTGCTGGTGGACATAGGGAAATTTTCTAGTTACAGATGGGCTGTTTCAAAGGGCACAGTGGGTATGGGAGGGAGGAAACGATGGGAGGTTGAGACTAGTTAGGGAAAGTACAGAGCAGTAAAGGGGAGGAGAATCTGATGGTGATGGATGATCACCAAGGCTTCTAGGAGTGATGGAGATAAATGGAGTGCAAGCCCCGATGGATTATACCCGATGCTCTCATTGGGGAAGCTTGGCGCTGGATCTGATTCCGAGATCCAGGATTCCCTTTCTGGGGTGGTGCGGTGGGTTCCAGAGTACCACTTGTGAAGATATGGCTGCAGAGAGAGGACTTTCCACCCAGGCTGCTCAGGACACATACAAGCGAGGGCAGCAAATACCAGTGAGCTTGTTCCAGAAGTCTGCCAGGTGCTTCTCTGTCATTTCTACCTCAGGACAATGCCGCTAAGTGGATTTATTTATTATTCCCATTTCACAGAAGCTGACACGACAGCTCAGATGAATTAAAAGACTTGGCCAAGATGAGGCAGAAAGGATGGAGAGAAGAATTTGAGCCCAGGTCTTTCCAAACCATGAGCCTGTTTTTTTTTTTTTCCGTTATCGCACCATCATAGGCACTGTAGCAGGACCAGGAGGTTAAAGGACCAGGGAGAGATGCAGAAGCTTCCTTTGAGTCTGGCTGGGAAAAGTTCTCTCTTGGCAGTCATTATATGAGATTTTGAGCTTCTTGAAAGCAGACACTGTCACATTTGTATCACTAGCTTCTAGCACAATGCTTGAAACATAGTAGGTGCTCAACAATATTTAATGAATGGACAAATTAATGAATTCTTATATGTCCTTTTCTCCTTTCCTTCCCCTCTTTTCTTTTTTAGTAGCGGGTCAGTTAGTTCATGGGCTTCATTATGGGCCCACAACCATAATTTCCTAGACTTTGTCTCAAAGTTTCCTATCGAATTGCTTAATGTAGCTGAGACATCCCTTAGCGATACAGGAAAAGCCGTATTTTTGCTCTTTGCGCTGTGGTGTGGAATACTCAGAATTATTAGTACGTGCATCACTGAGCCCAAAGGGTGCAGCCTGCGTGTGTGTATCTGCGCACACGTGCGTGCATGCACATGTGTATGAGTGTGCGCTGGTTCGTTTGTGTAATTATGAACGTGGTCTGTGTTTACCACTTTACTACTAAGGCTCCAGAATGGGTCAATTCAGCTTTTGCTGATGGTTTTCTTTAGGGGTTATTAGCATAAATATCAGCCAGTCCTGTGTGCTTTTGCTCCTATACTCTAACACCCCTCCCACGTGCATTTTCTTTGGGGCGGGATTAAATATTTTCTACGCTTGTGTAAACATCCTCTTGTATCTTTAAGGTGGCAGCAACAATCAAAATAATAGTTAAAGAAAGTTAACTGCAAGGGTGGAGAAGTGGGGAAAAGAGAAAACAAATTCTTTCTGAAATGTTTTATAATCCTCCATTTCCTGCTCAGCAGAATTATATTCATAGCTGGATTATTCATTATTAAGAGCTTATCTCAGCCCAGACTGTGTGTGTCAGTAGATTAGAACATGGAGGAAGATTAGTTTCTCACAGTGGGTGGCTGGAAATAAATTTCTTATCTGATCATTAAAATCAGTTGTTCATGGTTTTTTTGATCATACTTATTAATTCTGCCAGGGTTTTTTTGCATGCTGATTAAATTTCGGTACCTGATACGTCATATTAGGATTCAGCTGTATGGTATCAGTGTTGCATTAGCAAAGCAGAAAGAGTATTCTGGTCTTCAAAAATTCTCAAATCTTTGCAGTACCTGATACTTATTTTAGAAAGTATTTAATCATTTTGAGACTTTTGTAAAATAATACTATTATTAATAAATAAGAGGCTAGCAGATAGTATTTATTATCTGCCATATGCCTGATACAATCTCAAGCAATTTTACTTCTGTTCCGTGTTGTGTTTTTTTTTAATAAATGACTTTTATTTTTTATAGCAGTTTTTGATTCACTACAAAATTGAGCAGAAAATAGAGTTCTTGTATATCCTCTGACCCTACGCATGCAGAGACTCTTCCATTATCAAGCTCTCCCACTAGAGTGGGACCGTTTGCTACAACTGAGGAGCCTACGCTGACACATCGTTATCACCCAATATCCATAATTTACATTAGGGTTCACTTTTGGTGTTGTATATTCTATGGGTTTGGACAAATGTATAATGAAATGTATCCACCATACAGAATAGATTCACTGCCCTAAAAATTCTTTGTGGTCTACCTATTCATCCCTCTTCCCTAAATCCTGGCAACCATTGATATTTTTTACTATCTCTGTGGTTTTGCCTTTTCCAGAAGGTTATGAAGTGTGTAGCCTTTTAGATGGTTTTTCACTTAGTCATATGTATTGATGTTTCCTCCATATCTTTTTATGGCTTGATAGCTCATTTCTTTTTATCTCTGAATAATATCCCATTGTCTAGATGTACCACACTTTATCCTTTTACCTACTGAAGTACATCTTGGTTGCTTCCAAGTGTTGGCAATTAGGAATAAAGCTGCTATAAACATCCAAGTGTAGGTTTTTGTGTCGTTATAAGTTTATAACTCCTTTGGGTAAATACCATAGAGTACAATTACTGGATTGTGTGGGATAAGTATGTTTAGTTTTATAAGAAACTACCAAATTGTCTTCTAAAGTGATTGTACTATTTTGTATTCCCAACAGCAATGGATGACAGTTCTTGTGACTCCACATGCTCGCCAGCATTTGGTGGTGTCAGTACACTAGGTTTCGGCCATCCTAATAGGTATGTAATGGTCTCTCATTCTTTTAATTTGGAGTTACCTAATGACATATGATGTGGAGCATCTTTTTATATCCTTTTTACCACCCGTATATCTTCTCTGGCAAGGTGTCTATTCAGGTCTTTTGAACCTATTTTGACCCAGGTTATTTGTTTTCTCATTGTTGTGTTTTAAGAATTCTTTGTATATTTTGAATAACTGTCCTTTATCAGATGTGTCTTTTGCAAACATGTTCTCCAAGTCAGGCTTATCTTCTCATTCTCTTAACTTTGCCTTTCAATTATTTCCTTCAAGAATCTTGTCTTTGGTGTTATATCTAAAAAGTCATTGCCTTACCAAAGGTCATCTATGAAATCTCCTTTCTTATCTTCTATGAGTTTTATAGTTTTGTAGTTTACACTTAGGTCTATATCTGTTTTGGGTTAATTTTTGTGAAGGGTGTAAGGTCTGTGTCTGGATTTTTTCTTTTTTGCATGTGTATGAACAGTTGTTCCGGTACCGTTTGTTGAATTGTTGTCTACTTTTATCTTACCCACAAATTCATGCAAATCTTATCACCTTTACCTCCATATTAAAGACAAAGAAAACAAAGAGCAGAAGGATAAGCTAATTTCTCCAATTTTGCAGAATTTTTAAATAGTAGAGTTGGGGTAGGAACCCAGGGATTTCTCATTCCCAAACTGTCCTCTGCTGCCTTTCAATAAAATGGTTTCTGTGAGCCTGGGCAGGGAGTAGGGCTCTTAAATTACATTGTGACAGTTTAACAAAATGAACATGGTGATTTTAAGCCTAGGGGTTGAGATATTTATTGTTTCTGGCATATCAAACCTAAAGAGAAAAATACATTTTTGAAAATATGTTAGGTGGTTTTCTCTTGTCATCTAACTATACATCAAACAAGTATTTGAGTATGAAGCAATATGTTAGGTGCATTGGATACAACATTGAATAAGACACAATCATAGTTCCTGTAGGAAATTTAAATGTGATAAATGTGTATACAAAGGACTGTGTTGACCACAAAGGGAGAAGTGATTTATTTTGCTTCAGAGGAGGGGCCTTTTGTAATAAGCTACAGAATCATACACAACTACTCTTTCAAGAAAAAAAAAACAAACAAAACTTTTCTCAGCTACCACTATACCCTTATGTAAAAACATTAAGATAACTTTTTAGTAGTATGACAAAAATCAGTGAAGTAGAGCAGAAAGTCTTGTTCTGTTGGCCTCACTCTGCAGAGGAATGGTTGTAGATGAATTCTTAAGCACATGAAACCCATAAAACCTGGGATGGGAGTCAGGGTGGAAGATGATGGTGGGATGTGGTCAGGGCATGGTTTGTTATCATAAAATTATGTAAGCTGGGCATTTCGATTTCACAGGAAAGCAGAATCCCAGTCACAAGAATTAGAATTTATGGTCAAAGCATGCTTACATTCATTCTATTATGATATATTGATTACCAATTTTATTTAAGTTGTGTAATGCACTTTGAAATTAGAGTTATCTAAATGCCTACCTATTAAGAAAATAAGTTTTTCCAGAAGGTCTCTAGGTTTGAGCCTGTAGGACAGAATCACGTGGGCCCAGTCTTAAGTAAAAGTCAGATGTGTGGGGAAATAGAATGCCTGATCATTACATTCTCAAGTCGTGACATTGAAATACCATCAACTCTAGGGCAAAGATGATCCTTTCGTTAGGTAAGCGTCCTTACTAGCGTAGGACCAATGTAGGGAGTGAGAAGAATTGAGGGATTATGTTGGTGGTGGAGGTATTTTCCCTAGCAGGAATGGGGAAGAGGCACAGTAGCTCTGTTCATTCACTCGCTCTTTCATTCATTCATTTGCCTATTGAACCCTTATGTGGCACTTACTATATGCAAATAGTTTATAAATAGAAACTCACTTATCTTAATAACAGTCTGTGAGGTAGGAATTATTATTATTATTAAACCTGTTTTACAAATAAGGAAACTGAACTGCAGAGATACTGGGTAACTTGTCCAAGGTCACACAGATTTATTTCCTCACAAATGCTTTTTTTCCTCCCGATAACCAAACTTATGTTGAAACAGGAAGTGGTGATTACATTCTAGTGTTATACAGGTAATTGATTTTTGAATCAGCATTCCCAAGAAAGGGAACACTCCATGGACCTAAGCATCTGTTTCCCCAGCTCTCTATTGGCATGAACCAATTAGCACCTATTTTTCCTTTATGGCATCAGAAAATGCCCTGAGAACACAGACATCTTGTGTTGTCATAAGTCCCAGCACTGGCCTGGAATACCACCAAATCCAAACTGATAACAGCTTCTGCCGTCTATCATGTCCCTAGGTACCTTTCACAGCTAAAATCATACCATGTGCCTCTTACAGCCCTGAGTTCACTACGATTGCAGATATTGCGACAGCTCACATACCTCATACAAACATTATCTCATAGCCAGGCTCCAGACTTGGATATGGAAAATGGCCAATAAAGATATTAAAAAGAATGGCTCAGGGAAAGCTCAGCTAATCACCATCCTGCTGGGTGAGAGTGGGAGGCCAGCAGGGGCTCAGACCTTTTCTTCTATTTTTAAATCGGGAGCCTGAGCAGTAAACCCCATGTCTCCCTCAATTCACTGCACTGGTCCACAGAGAAACAGTAGCCCACAGTGGCAGCTGAATGAATTGTGCAGGCTGATTGTCCCTTCCTCTATCTGTCTCTGCCACCTGGGTAGAGGTGGTTTAAAAATACACTGTCATTAAGGGCATTTCAGCTGCAGGGCTGGACTGGTTGGCATCACTGTGAGCTCCCTGAGTCTCTGGGGCTTCCTGAGTCTCTGGCTGCTGCTTTTCTGTTCCTTGACACTCATGGCCCCTGATGGTTTTGAATGAAATGTCATGTCTAAGTTGTTGAAAACTGTTTGCCAGCTCCCAGAGGTAATTGAAATGATCTGTATTTGCATTGGAGATTTTGTATTTATGCAAAAGATTGCTGAATTACATATTATTGAGGGTGTATATTTTGAGAAGAGCTTTCCTAGCTGGCTTTGTGGTTCTCATGTTTTGTTTTGAGTAAAGGGTGAATGAGCATTTGGAATAAACATGTTTTAAAGGGTTTTAGTTCCATGATGGCACTTTTTTTTTGCAGTGGTCCTTTATAATTTTTCAACTTGATCTTCCTGTCAATTATGTTTGGATTTTCATGTACAGTGAGGATCTCTGTAGTTTTCTGAGGTTTTAACAACCCTTAAGTCAAGAGACCAATACATAGTTGGGAAGGTATCTGACATGTCAGTTGGGACCAGAGAGTTATGCCATCTGTAACAGATTCACTCTGTTTTCCTCTCTATATTTGCACAGCCCCACCTGTTTCTTGGGTCTTGGCTGCTTGTTAGGTCTTGCTTGCTTTCCTCATCTCCTAGTACCACTAGCTATCATATAGGGTGAGTGCCAGGCTCCAGCACAATCTCTTCCATGCCAGGGATCACATCAGCTTCCATGCCTGGGATACTCTGACCACACCCACAGAGCATATGGTACCTTCCACCACTTTTGGTCTCAGATAAAATACCAAACACCAA
>NW_011888812.1:2977041-3003335 GCF_000151845.1 Pteropus vampyrus
GTACAAGGTGATGTGGGTCAAGTGGGGCTCACTCGGGTGTGCTTCATATCACAAGAAAGAAGGGGCTGGGCTGCAGATCTCAAAGCAGTCATTCATTCACATTAGGGCTGCTGTGAAGATTAAACCAAATGTCTGGCACATCCTGTGACCAATGTATGTTACCTATTGTTTGACCAACTTTCTGAGGTTGCTCTTTTAGTGATTAGGAAACTGGATAGGAGACTAATCAGCTGATTGAGAGACTTGTTTGTGAAGTCATAGCTGGTAAAAACATATAGTAGTAAATGCCCATCCTCTTGTCTCGGCGATCAGGAAGTGGTGTCACCATTAAAGAGCTCCCTGATGAAGTGATATTTAAGCAGAGACATGAAGGATAAGAGATGACCAGGGAAGAAATGTGAGGAAGATCGTAGAGAGGAATTCAGTTAGAGGGAACAGCATATAAAAATGCCTGAAGTCAAGAATGAGCTTTATGCAAGCTGAGTGGGAGGAGAGTGTGGCCAGGAGCTTTATGAAGGAGGGGCAGGCTGATCCAAGATGAAAGTGGAGAGGAAGACAGGCTTAGGCAGGGTCTTCCAGGTCTAGCTATGGACAGTGAACCCATCCTAATATCATCGATAGGCCACTAAAATGCTTTAGGCGGATTAATGGCGATAGCATAACAGATTTGTATTTTATACAGGTCACTCTGTTATATGGGGAATGGATTTGGGAGGGAGGCAAGTGAGAATATGAAGAACCAGAAGAAGACTGTTGTAGTAGTTCTGGCAAGGAATGATGGAGGATTAGTTTGGGAAGGTACCGATGGAGATGGAGACAAGTTGAGGATTTTCATATTTATTTTGATGGTGGAATCAGCAAGAGTATAGGGATAAGGCAGACAGAGTTATCCAGGTGCCCAGGTTTCTGGCATGGGCAGTGTGATATGAGTGGAGGTGCCATTTATTTAGACTGGAGTATATTCTATATTGTTGGTTGAAGGACTTTTAAAACAATCTTATTTAAAAAATAATTTTAGATATGTAGAAGAATTTCAAAGGTAGTACAGGGAGTTCCCATATAACCTTCAACAGCTTGCTCTAATATCCTGAAAAACTAAGAGATCAACACTGGAAACAGTCCTGTCAATTAAACCACTTTCTTCAGATTTCACCAGTTTTTCCACAAATGTGCTATTTCTGATCCAGGAGCCAACTCAGGACCTTTAGTTGTTATGACTCCTTGGTTGCCTACAATCTGTGACACTTCCTCAGTCTTTTCTCATTTTTCATGAGCTTGACATTATTGAAGAATACTGATCATGTATTTTGTAGAACATCTGTCAATACGGGTTTATCTGATATTTTTTTTCAAGATTAGGCTGGGGGTTGTGAAATTTGTCAAGAATACATCAGATCATTGTGCTTCTTAACCCGTCATATCAGAGGATACATGATTTCAACATGGCTTATTATGCCACTTGGTTAACATGGTGTACGCCATGTTTCCTTATTTTAAAGTTATTATTTTCCCCTTTCCATACCCTATTCATTAGAAACAGTCACCAAGTTCACAATAAGTTCACACCCAAAGAAAGGGGAATTAAGCTCCACATTTTGGAGAGAATATTATCAATTTGTGGACATATGTTAAAACCACCCAATAATTAGTAAGTGTTTTTGGAGAGGTACTTTAAAGCCATGCAGATATCTCATTTATCTTTAAAATTTCCCAGCCGTTAGTGGATTTTGCCTGTAGCAGTAATCACTGTGGTGTTCCAGTGATGATTGTCTATTTCCCTATTCTTTCTACATTTATAATTTGGAACGATGGCATTTAAATGTCACAGATTCATATTTATTCAGCCAGCTAGTCTCATTTACTTAATTTATTTTATTGACAAGACAAAGAGTTTCTTTAATGAAGAGTAGTGTCTGCTAACTTAAAACCATATATATCCAACTCTTCCATTCATTGGAGTTGGGGTTGCTTAGGAGATAATGTCATTTAAAAAATGTATAGTTCATCTATTTTGACCTTATTATGAGTCTAGTAATTGTTTAAAAGTAGAATGAGCAAAATAAATAACTTCTCAGTTTTCAAGCAGTAGTTAATAAACAATAATCTTCTTGATCCTGTTTCCTGTAAAATGAATGCTGGGCTGTGATTTTAGATGTGAAATTCTCATCTAGTACAAAGAATTAAGAATATTTCCACAAACTACCCTTAATTAAATATGTGTATATATATATATATATATATATATATATATATGTTACAGTTGGAAAAATTCAGAAAAATACAAATAAGAAAATCTTAAAAATTCATATATCTGCCATCCAAAGGTAATTCTTTTTGTATTTTGGCAAATATGATTGCCTGTTTAGCTTGTATCCACTGATTTACTAGTATAAATAGTTTTATACTGAGCTTTTTTGGTGTATTTTTTAATATACGATTCAATGATTTTCTTAGCAAGGAGACAGCAGTGCGGTGGTTAAGAACTGTCTTTGGAACTTGATCACCTGGTTTTGTATCCATCTATGTCACTTGATAACTATATGACCATTAGACAGTTGCTTAACTTCTCTGTGTCATAATGTTCTCATCTGTAAGTTATGGATAATTATAAAGATTAAATGAAAGCTAAATTAAAATGCTATAAGGAAAGCCTTCAGAAGAATGCCTAGAACTTGACAAGCACTATGTAAATGTTAAATGAGTAAAAGAAAAAAAATCAGTGTTATATGTTCTGTAAATAGTAGAATTGGCCTGTAAAACTGTCAGAATATGGTATTTTGAAATACCGATTTAATTTCTTTAATGCTTTTGAGGCTATTTATGTTTTCTAGTTCTTCTTGAGTCAGTTTTAAAAATTATATTTTCAAGAGCTTTATTTCATGGAATATTTTAAATATTGCAAATTTATCAGTATATAGCCATTTAGGTTATGATCTTATTCCAGTATTCTATGCTCTATCTGGATTTCTATACACTTTCGTATTTCTACTATTTGTGGTTCATCATATTTTTATCTTGACAAATATTACTAGAGATTTATCCATTTTATTAGACTTTTTAAAAAAATTTATCCATTTATTTATGTATCTCAACAGCTTTATTGAGTATATTTGATATAAAAAACTACACATTTTTAACATAACAATTTTATGAGCTTGGACATATGCATACACTCATGAATCATCACCACAATCAAGGTAATAAACATATCCATCACTTTCAAAAGTGCTCTTGTGCCCTTTTGCTTTTGTTTTTGTGTTTGTGGTAAGAATACTTAACATATGATCTATCCTCCTAATACAGATTTTTACATTTTTAAATACAGAATTGTTAACCATAGGCACTATGTAAGTACAGCAGATCTCTAGAACTCACTCATCTTGCAATCTTGCATAACTAAAACTTTATACCCATTGAAACACAGCTTATCTGTTTGACTTTGTCGACACTTGTCATATTAGGTCTAATATATTATCCTGGAACGCGTGTTTCCTTTCCATGTGTTTGAGAGGAATGTGTATTCTTCTGCCTTTGAGTGGAGTGTTCTTATATGTCTATTAGGTCCATATGGTCTAAAGTGTGGTTCGAGTTCAACTTACTGATTCTCCATATGATCTAATCTTTGTTGAGAGTAGAGTATTAAAGTCTCTCACTATTATTGCATTACTGTTTATTTCTCTTTTAGTTGCATATTTGCTTGATATATTTAGGTGCTTCAATGCTGGGTGTGTAAATATTTACAATTATTATGCCATGTTGGTAAATTGGCCCCTTTATTGTTATATAATGACTTTCTTTAGTTTGACATATTTAGTTTAAAGTTCATTTTGTCTGATATAAATATAGCTACCCCTGCTTTCTGTTGGTTACCATTTACTTGAAATATCTTTCCATCTTTTCACTCTTAGCTTTTATGGATTCTTAAAGCTAACATGAGTCTCTTGTTGGCAGTGCATTATTATTGGATCTTGTTTTCTTTTTAAATCTATTCAGCCATCATATGTCTTTTGACTGGAAAATTTAACCTATTTATTTTTAAAGTAGGTATTGATCAGTGAGGACTTACTATTGCCATTTTGTTGTTTTCTGACAGTTTCATACATCTTTTGTTCCTTGCTTCCTCTTTTGCTGTCTTCCTTTGTGATTTGATGACTTACTGTGGTGGTATACTTTCCTCCTTTAATATAATCTTATGTGTTTCTACTACAGGTTTTTGCTTTGTTGTTACCATGAGGCTTATATAAAATACTTTGAGTTTTAACACCCTATTTTAAACTGATAACAACTTAACTTTGATAGCATACAGAAACTTTATATTTTTACATCTCTCCCCTTACATTAATGTTATTGATATTAGTTTGTATCTTTTTATATTGGCTATACAATAATGATATATTATAGTTATAGTGATTTTTAATAAGTTTGTTTTTTAACTTTTAAACTAAAGTTATAAAAATTTATGTAGCACTATTACATTATTAAAGAATCTGACTTTGACTATTTACCTTTATCCTCAAGTTTTACACATTCATATGTTTCTACGATATTAATTAGCATCCTTTCATTTCAGCCCTTTGACAAAGGTGAAGAAGCCACTTTCTGTGATAGCTTATGGTAAAATTGGAATGGTTGATGCATTGTCCAGCTCTTTTCCTCCCCAGTCAAAAGCTGAGGGTTTTCTCCTGATCGTATGGCCCTGTGCCTGGGGTGGGGATAATAGCAAGAAGGTGTTTCATATTTTCTTACTGGTCGTGTTGTATCTGGTTTTACTCTTGCCCAAGGTACAAGAGCCTCTCAATTAGTTTCTGGATTTCTCACCAAAGGAATGGATCTATGTACTGTTATCGAAATAGTGTGTTTGTGGGGAAGAAGAGAATCCAGGGCTTCCTATTTCATAATCTTCCTGATCTTACCTCCCCTCTTAATTGGTTTTGGTGTCAGTGTTATACTATTCTTATAGTGTAAGTTGAGAGAGTGTGATAGCAAAATTATAAGATGGCCCTTGATATTCTCACTTCCTCTTGTGCATGCCCCTGTGTAATACTTTCCCTTTGAGTGTGGATGGGACTTTGGATGTAATGGATGTCATTTCTGTGATTAGGTTACATTATATGCAAAGGTGAAGAGATTTTTTTCAGCTGTAATAACAGTTTCTGTACAGTTGACTTTGAGTTAGTCAATAGAGAGAGTATCCTAGGTGGGCTTGACTTAATCCAATAAACTTTTTAAAAGAGAGTCTAAGCCTTCCCCCATGGAGAAATTCAGGTATGAAGGAAAGTTTCCTGTTATCCTTAATGAGGAAAGTATTATGTTGTGGACTGGTCAAATATGACAGAGAATTATAGGTAGCCACAATTCCTAGTGGAAGCCAGCAGGGAAGTGAAAACCTTAGTCCCACAGTGAAAAGTGAAAGAATTAGATTCTGTTTGCCAGTGAGTTTGGAAGAGGCCCAACTGATGCTTTGATTTCAGCCTGGTGAGTCCTTGAGCAGAAGACTCAGCTAATCCATGTCCAGACTCCTAACTATGAAAACTCTGAGATAACAAATTTGTATCATTTTCAGCTGCTGAGTGTGTGGCAATTTATCACACAGCAATAGAAAACTAATACAGAGTGTTTCCATCATTTTATGTGCCATTGGGAATATTTTTTTTTAATAACAAAAGCAATACCTCATCCTTGAAGGTTTGGTCAAAATTGTCTATAAATTGTCATTGTTTGCTGTCTTATTAAATAAATATCTTTTGACTATATTTTTAATTTCTATAGTGGTTTTTTTTCTTTATGATATGCTTTTTGATAAATTTTGATACATTTTCCTTGAACGTTATTCACTTTAGCTAGAATTCCAAATTTGTTGGTGGTAAGTTTTACATAGTATTTACTTATAATTAAAATAACTCAATCCGTATCTATACTTTCCTTTTCATTTTTAATGTTCTATTTCTTGTTCTCAATCAAATTTCTAAAAGCATTCTATATTGGTCTTTAAACCATCTTTTGCTTCCATTAATTAAACGTACTCTTATTTTCATTTTTAGATTTAATTTCTCTCTTTTACATGGCTTTATGTATGTAGATAGGTATTATTTTTAATGTATCTAATTCTTTCATCAAAATAATCTTTCCAAGAAAGTCTAGTATATAATATAACAAAATTGTGGTTATTGTGGGAGGGGTGAGAGAAGAGCATTTGCCTTTAACAACGAGCCCTCCAGCTAAAATGTTCTGCAAGATGCAAAAGAGATCTTGAGACGTATTTACAAGGATTCCTATTAGTAAAGGTTTTACAAAAGAAAAGATATGTTTTTCCTACTGTTTCCTTTGATCTCTCCATGTTGATTTGACAGATGGGCCTACTATAATTTCTCGTGGTGAGACTTTGACTCTAATGATTCACTTCGTTGTTGGGTGTGTCTATAAGACAACCAATAAACTATGATATATGTCCATAAAAAATGAGGTCTAGTTGCTAGTTTTGCTTCTCCTACTTACGCCCCTCAAATGTGCTCAATTAATGGGATACATGGTTGCTCTTGTTCTTTCCTTTCTAATTTTCTGTTGTATTATAACTTAATGGTTAGCATTTGTACTATGGTTCACATTTTTCAGTGCCATTTCTTAATGGCTCTTTCATGTATTCTTTGCAGGAATCTCATAAATTGGTACAAAAGATATTCTAAGACCTGAACCACAAAAATCCCTCATCTGTAACTTTACAGGTTCTGAAGTCGATTTACTAGGTCCTCCTGGCATTCATTGAATTGGTCCATTCTTTCCTCTTTAATGTTTTTATACTCATATTTTTTAAGCCTTTAATGTCTTCTAAGAACCCCTAGTTTATGGCAAAACATTTATTAGAAGGCAAAAACAATAGTAAAAATAATGGAAAGATGTGAAAACAACCTATTATTATGATAGTTTGTCATGGTTTACATTGTCTCATATTATTCTGGCAGCTGTGGTATTCAGGTGGCATAGGATACTTATTTCTTCTCCCCCACATTTGATAAACTCTCTTTGGTAAGTAACTTGATCATGCCTAATGCTACTATTGCTTATGATATATTCATGAATAGACCAACATCTCTGCAAAAGATTCAGTGCCCTAGTGCTCTATGTGCCACCAAATGTCATAATTTTCCTGCCCCTAAGTGGAGGAATATCTCTTTCTCTATCTCTTGATCTGCCTTTAAACATAACAGTCTGTCCCTGAAGTCACACTGAATCCCTCAGGAAAGGGGTCCTATATGTTTTGCTATAGGCTCGCAAATGAGTCTTCAGACTTGGGTGGCAGCAGAAGAAATGCTTTCTTCTCTATTTTCCCATCCACCATCATATCAGCATCTATTTCATATGAGTCCATCCTCCCTCAAAATCCCCTTCTCCTAGATGGGACAGGTAGTATTACTATGTTTAAGTCTGCGGGTGCCAGTGCTAGACTTCCTGGGTTCAAGTTTCTGCTTTACTACTTACTAGCTTTGTGACTTTAGGCAATTTACTCCATCCCTCTACGTTGCAGTTTCCCCTCTAACATGGGATTAGACATCCTAGGTTTCTTGAGAGGATCAAGTGAGTTAGTTATGCAGAGTATTTTGAATTATGTTTGTTATTATATAGTCCTTTATAAATATTAGTTGTTATTACATACATAATAAAAATATTTTTTCCAGGTTGAAATTTTATGGAGCAAAGAGAAATACTTTTAGTACATTAGAGGAAGTTGGCAGACAACCAAAATATAGGTGCCACACGTTTCACCGGGATGTATTTTGATGTTGATAACACATGACTTTTATCTGTACAATTTCCAGGCCATAGACTCGGATTTCAGAATTGTTTCAAACAATTCAGTTAAGTGGCTATTTCTCACTGCCAGGCTGACCAATAGCTGGAAAAGATACCAATAAGGAAAAGGGATTTAAAACTTAAAGGACAGGACATAAAACACACATCTAACTGATAAGAACAGAAACAAAAAGGTGTTTAAACGAAAGATAAAATGAAATGTTAAGGGTTTTAGGCTTCAGCCACATGAAGTCACGGAGCTTTAATTCTTGATGGGCAGCCTGACAAGAGAGTAAATGAAGCTCCAGGAATCTGGGCTTCCTGCCAAAAAGGATTTAGAACTGGAGGGTTCTGATTCAGTGCTGCCTCTGGGAGAGGAGGAATCCTGAGGTCTGTGTGTTTACTTCAAGGGGCCAAACAGGGCCTTGTCCCATTATGAGCTGAGAAATATGGCAACTCTGGAGGACATGTAATTTGGAGAAAAGTGATTTTGATCTTGGCCAGCTCTGGATTTAATACTTTTCTAAGGTGTCATTGGTATAGATTTCTGAACTCTCTAAGCCTCAGTTTTCTCATCAACAGAACAGAAATTTTTATTTGGTGATAAAGATGTGATGTGTAAAAGAGGGCCAGATTATCTATTAGATATTATGGGTAGAGTGCCTACCACCTATGGAATTTTAAGGGCCTTTTAAACTGTTTGAGATATAAAATATTTTTTCTCTCCAAGTTTTAAATTGAAAACGTAGAAAATTGAAATTGAGAGTGATTTTTAATATTACATTTATAATAGTCCTTTTAATCTTTTAAATGCAAAAAATGATATAAGATAGAATATGGGTACATTTTCATGAATATGATATGATAATATAATACCATGTGGAATATTCAAAATTAACAGGCTTAGGAAGAAGGAAGCGCGAGGTCACATAATTTAAGTCAGGTATTATTTAGGTAGTCAATATGATATGGGCCATGAAATGGTTAAAAAAATTTATTTTTATTTTCACTGTATTTTTTTTTACCATATTTATTTTACTATATATATATTTTAGAAGTGAAGGTGAAAAAATAGCAATGCTGGGAAATTTGCCAAAGCCACATAGTGGTGGAACCAGAATTTGGAGAAAAGGATTTTGACTCTGGAGTTCAGATTATAACCATTAAATGTACTTGGGTATGCAGAATAGATATGCACTAGTACAATACTTTGGGACATCTGGTTCTCAGTTTGAATTCAGGGAGAAAGCAAATATTCTGATCAAACAAAGTTTTAAAAAATGTGCCTCATTGCCACAACATGTAGGATACTTATCACAGGTAGAATCTTGTAAACACAGGATACAGGGCTGGAGTTAGAGCAGTGTTCTTTGTTTGCAAAAATGAGGATATGGACTTAAACTTCTCAAACTTTATATACCCTCCTGGCATAGTGATAGTCTTAGTTAGTAACTATCACCTGAGAAAATATATAACAGAATGACACCAAATAGCTCATGTTTTTTATTTATTCAGTCTATCATGGACAGTTCTGGGAACACAAGTGAATTTTTGGACCCCAGTTATCACTCTATGCCCTCTTAGAATGTACTTATGGAGAAATAATGAGCTACATTATCACACAGATATTTGCATTAATTAAGTGGCATAGCATCTAGGATTTTTCTGAGTATATCGGAAGGAGGCAAAACCCATTTTCTGTAGTTATTTTCTGAAAGCATCCACATGGAAGGATTCATGTGAATAAGTGAAGCAAGTACGTAAGCAAAAGATAAGTGCTTAAAAAACAAAATTCCTGAAGAAAGAAGAAAATATTCTTGTACAAATAGGATGTGGGCAATCTGGAAAATGAAGAAACCTCACTGACCATTTTGGAGACTTTAACAGACATTACAATTCATTACCTTTTTCTTAATGAAGCAAGAACTAGAAACTGATCTCAGAACAGACTGCTTATGCTGTGTAGTTTCTAAATTTTAACATATCAAACTGAAAAAGACTCTTGTTTCAAATTGTGTATTTAGTAATTCCCAACTACTTTCTTTGGTGACACATTCAACGTGGAGTCAAAGAACTTCAACGTGATTTGTTAAAAGTTTCCTTACCCTTAAAATGTTTATACTACTTTCCAGGTATTCTACGTCTATGAATTTATCCTAAGAAATAATGAGACCCATGTAAAATATATTTGTGTAATAATAATTTTAACAACATTATTTGTAAAAGCAATATTTGGAAACACCTGAATGTTTATGAATGGAAGATTATTACTAAGTTATTGTATCCTTAACAATACAGTGCGATGCAGTATGGGCTGGGGTCCCTTGAAAAGAGATCCTGAAACCAGGTTTCAAGTGCTGATTCTTTTTAAACTTTTATTTATTTATTTTTTATGGTGACATTGGTTAACGAAATCCAATGCTTCAGTTGTACATTTTAACAGTAAGGCCTATATATATTTACGTTGTGTGTTCACCTCCCATAGTTAGATTTCTTTCTGTCACCACATATTTGACCTCTTTTACCCCATCTACCTCCCCCCTCCCCCCTTTCCTCTGGTAACTACTAGTCTATTGTCCATGTCCATGAATCTCTGTTTGTTTGTCCTGTTCATTTGTTGCTTTTAGGTTTATATCCCACATGTAAATGATATCATGTGGTTTTGAACTTTTTCTGTCTGGCTTATTTCGCTTAGCATGATTTTAAGTGCTGATTCTTCATTCCAGGGCAGCAGGCATGAGGCAAAAAGAGTAAGGCAAAGAAGAATGGGAAGCAAATGTAAAGTGATGTCATTAGCCATGGTACTACCTGCAGACAGACTGTACTGAAAACTGTACCTTGGAACAGATCATCTGAGAAAAGACTTGAAAAAGAATTTGGGGGTTTCTTAACCTCAGTCAGTCTCCTTTTTACCTCTGGTCAATGTTTATCCCTCAGAGAATTAACTCCCACAAACCTCTTGGTTGTGTCGCCAGCTCTGATTCAGCCAACAGGGAAGTCAGAATCTGTGCACAAGATGTACTTCCAAGTTTGGAAATAGTGAGAGGAGCCAGAGACCCTGGGCATGTGGCTTGTTGATCCTCACAGAGTCATTTACCAATGCAGTAGCCTAGGATGAGTGGAGAAAGAAGTGTCAGGAGACATTTGGAGCTGAGAGAATTTGAGGAAGCACACAAGAAATGAATATCAAAACAGACATAAAAAGCAAATGGAAAGCTGATTGACACATTTACATTATAATCGTAGGAAAAAAGAGGCTAACGTGTGTATGCATTTTGATACTGTTTTCCTAACTGTACGCACACATATATGGATGTAGAAAAAAGAGAATCCCAAAAAGATGTACAATGAAGTCCCATTATGCAATTATCTTTAGAAAGTGTATTCACAACTGAACTTTAGAGATTTTTTTTTTTTTAATTGGGCTACTCTGTGCTCTTCATGGTTTGTATGTTGAACATGAATTAATTTTTGTTATGAAAATAAATCATAGATGTGAGCAGAATTTTATCTGTAAGGTAGGTCAACATGCATTAGTTATAATAAGAAAATATAATGCTAGTGATAATAACAAAATGAAAACCTAGAGATTGAACAGTCTTTTATATCAGTGAGAACATATCCTGATAGTGTAATACTCTGAAGCCCCCATAATTGTTAAAAATATTCAATGATATGAAAAGTATTCATAATATATTGTTTAATGAAAAAAGCAAATTACAAAACAATATTTTCAAAATATATGATTAGATTCAATTCTATAAAAAAGAAACCTTAAGGAGACAGTCCCAGATAGGGAGATTAAATATCATGAAGTTGTAAATTATTCTGAATTTACATATTGTTAATGCAATTTTATTCAGAATCTCAATTTTTTTTCAAAATAGAAAACACCATTTTAAAGTTCATATGAAAGAATAAATGTATAAAATATAATATTTAATTTTTTTGCATAATTTCTTAAAATCAGAATAGTGGAATAAGAACAGAAGAATAGATTAGTAAAACAGAAAAAGGAGTCTGGGAATAGATCTAAGCATGAAGCTTTAATATATGAAAAGAATGCCTTTTAAATTCAGTGGTAAAGTGATGGTTGAATTAATAAGTGGTATTGGCATAATTGACTATCTATCTGGAAGAACAATGTTGAATTTCTATCTCATAGCTTACTTAAAATATATTCCAGATTGACTAAAGAACCAAATGTAACAAGTGAAACAATAAAAGCATTCAAAACTTTACAAAAATGTTTATATAACCTTAGGATTGGAGAAAGATTTTGAATGAAATGGGAAATCCAGAACTACACAAAAAAGAAATGGCAAATTTGACTACATATTAATAAAAAGTTCTTAACGGAAAATAACATAATAATCAAAGAATTGAGACAATTGGTAGACTGTTGAAAGTATTTGCAGTATTTATAAAAGATAAGGAGTTAATGTTCCTAATGTCCAAATAATTGCTACAAATAACTGATAAAAAATAAAAATAATATGACATACAATTCATGAACAAAGAAAATGAAAAATGCCAAATAAACATATGAAAAGATGTTTAGATCTGTTGCAAACCAGAACCAAATGACAAGAAGACATGTTTAAACTATCAAAACAGCCATATTGAAAGAATGGATAGGACGGAGTATGGGCAATGGTATAGGACAAAGGATGGTATTATACATTGTTAGTGTTATTTGCCACTTTTGGGGATGTACAGGGGTATAATTTTACTGTTCTGAAGTAAATTATGAACCATATGCTGAAACATGCTTTACCTTGTTTCTTGAGGAAAAAATCTGCAAGGATCGTTATTGCAGCATTGTTTGAAAGTGCAAAAAAAACCAAAAAAAAACAACAAAAAAACAAACCCCAAAATGAAAACAAATCAACAAACAAATAAACCTCCAAATAACCTGAAATGCATTAGTATTTTAATTTAAAGGATTATAACACGGCACATCCATTCTATTGAGTATTATGAGGTTATTACAATGAATGAGTTAGGTTTTTATGCATAGGCCTTGAGAAACAAGGTAAAGCATGTTTCAGCATATGGTTCATAATTTACTTCAGAACAGTAAAATTATACCTCTGTTTGTTATCTAAGACTCAGAAAGATATTTAAAAACCGATTGACACCTTTAATAGAAGAGAAGATGACATGGGTCATCTAGAAAAATGGAACTACTTATAAAAAGATAAGGAATAATAGGTTGATCTGCTAAAAGGAAATGGATTATATAAGTACAGATTATAAAATGTCAGAGTTAGAATCTACCCTGACGCAGCAAAAAAAGGCAGAAGTGATGGTATGGAAAACTGCATTATTGACTCAGATGATAAAACTGAGAAATACTCCCACAATGTGGAAATCAATGAAAGAAAATATAATAGCTATGATAGAATGAACATGTTATAAGTACTAATTGATGTTTCATATATGGAGGAAAAAACAAATGAATAGGAAAACATTTAAAGATATAGTAAAAGAAAGTGTTTCATTTGAAGGAAAAAAAAATAACCATGCAGGTGAATGTAAAATGTCTTACCATCTTCTAAAAATTATGAAAAGTAATTGACTTTTAAATAAATATCAATAAAAGTTTAAATCTATAATGATAAAGAATATTGCTATAAGCAGCCATCCAGAAAAAAATGTTACATGGAAAGGAAAAATATCAGATTGTGCATTGAGGTATATAGTTGAGAAAGCAGATGTTTATTAAATCCAAATTGTCATATAGCACAACCATTTGGATTTAGGGGTGAATCACTGAAGGGTGTCAGTGAAGATGTGTAAGGAGGATAATGGAAGAAAGGTCATTGTCACCAATTCAGCACCAACAGAAGCCCCCAGTTTGGGGTGCAGTGAAGGTAGAGAGACTTATTCAGTGAAAATGGCTCAATTGTGGAACAGATGCTATGAGACAGCTCAGTTGAAGCAATCCTGGCAAGGCGGCTCAAGTGAGGCTGCTAAGTGTGTTACAGCTCTGGTTGGGAAAATACAGTCTTCAATGGAAACTGAAAGTGTACTTTGTTGAGGCAGCTGGTTTATATAGAGAAAAGCACCCACCTCTGCTCCCTGATGGGTCCATTTCTATGTAAATGTAGATTCCAAATTCTCACAGTTTGGTCCAAAGAGCATTGTCCTGATTAGTTGGTATGGAGCTGCTCCAATTGGTTAGTGAAGATGAGAATATAGCAGGATAGCTCCAATTGGACAGGAAAAGTCTCAGTCTCATTGGCAGATTTTTGATTCTAGGAGCTCTCTTAATAAAGGTTGACTCAGATGGCAAAAGCACAGTGCAGGAGGCTTGGCAGTCCAGTCTGTGTCTTTTTTTCCTGAAATGCAGCATGTGTGAGGGAACTCCGTGAACAGTGACTGTTAGACTCTGGTTGTGAAGTTAGCCCAGTTAACCATGAGGAGTCCTTTTTGGCAGATATTCTTTTCAGGGTCAACAAGGGTAAAGAGTTTTCATTAGGGGCATGTAAACTCAGATACTTTTTGTAGGTTGAGGTATAGGAATGAGCAGAGAAAAAGCCGTTGATGTCACAATGGGGACCCAAGATAAGTGGGAGGCATTTGCAGCATGTGAGTTGAGTTAAGGATGCCTTGTCTGCTGCAAGAGATTTGCATTAGACCGATGTCAGTTATAGAGAGGCTGAGGAAATGCCCATCACAGTTACTTTATTTTCTTTTTTAAACTTTATAAACTACTGGTCACTTTTTAAACTTTAAATAGTGCAATATTGCAGTGACTCAGGGTTGTGAGTGTTAGTATCCCTTATCATGTCTGGTTAAGAGACTGGCAGAGAACAGAACATTTATGTTTGTCCTAATAGATCTTGTTTTCTTTTCTTGTGATGGTACTTTAATGAGAAAATTAGTTTGCATGTATATTAGCTGTCTGATGCATCATTATGCGAATGTGCCTGTTAACTTAAGCTACGCAATACATCAGATTAATGAAATAGTGATAAGCAGCAGATACTCATTGTGAGAGCTGTTAAGCAGTGTAATCTACAGTCTCTCTAACGGTAGAAAATACTGTGGGTAATGCCAATTCTGTGTTGTCTTCTTCCCAGCAGTTTTTGAATTTTTCTACCCTGAGGATAAGGCTCATTATTATTATTTTTTTCTCATGAGGGCAACAGTCCTAGTGCAATACTAGTGTAGGGTAACCCTGTCATTTGAAGTTGGCAATTGAATTATTCTGGAATAAGTCTGCTGACACTCATCAACTCTGGATAGGCAGGAAATCAGTTTAGCGCTCAAAGGGTAAATGTGAGGATTTGTAGCCAACTGCAGCACTTTAGTTTTGTTCCTACTTTATCCAGAATGAGTTCTTAGCCACCCCCATCTCCTCCCTCCACCCCTTATCTCCTGGCTCTAGTTATATTCAAAGGCATCAGCAAGAGGTAAGCTATATAGAAAGGCCTAAAACCATATATTACAAGGTTGTATTAATTTGTGCCCCATGAATTGAAAAGGATTAACGTCATTAAGAGCACACTGTATACATAATAAAAAGTTTTGTAAAAAGGCGCTGATAATCTGCTATGAGCTTTTTATAGAAACCATTGTATAATTCATCTGGCTTTTGCATATTGTTTATTGAATTACTGAGTAAAGAATACCTGTACATCAGATACACACTGAAATCAAAACAAGGGTAAAAAAAAAAAATCAATTTTTTAGTTTTCGTCCCAGTACCAGCAGTTATACTTGAATAATAAAAGACATAAAATTAATTTAAAATTAATTTGCCAAAAAGATTAAATACATATGATTGGAATTATAAAACCAGCAGAAATCTCTTAGTTTATAGACAAACTAAGTAGGGTTGTCAAGCATATGGAGGACAAGTTATTTGCTATTTCTTTGAGGTAATATTTTCCAGTGAGAAAATAGCTACATTATTCAGCGTCAAATGACAAATTGCAGTTTGCTGGGTAATGAATCATTTAGGCTGAGGAGGATTCGGGTACCTGAGTCACATGTGCTGTTGCATGGACTTCATCAGCCTGGCTCAGATGCTTCCTGATTTCCTGGAGGATTTTAGAAGGGTCCTTGACCAGGGTTACTTTGCTTCTTTTCACTTGTCACTGGGCACATGGTCCCATAACAAGTAGTGGGAGAAGGCAGCTTCCTACAAGTGTGATTTCTGGAAGAGAAGTTTAGCAATGCCCCTCATCCATTGTGAAATAAAGAAATGAACTTTTCCCCCATCAGATTGCTGATGCTGAAGTTCCATTGCTGGGCTTTACACTGTGGCTTGGGACTTTGCTTATAAGTTAAAAGGAGAACTACAAGAGGGTATCAGTCTTTTAAAAATTGTTGTGCAAGTGTTGACTGGATTATATCTCCAAATAGATGTTACTAGGAAGAGAGAATGGAAAGAATATGGAAGAACTGAGCTGGCTGGGGCAAAGGAAGCTTTATATATAAGACAGGGTAAAATAACCACAATTATAACTTCTATTTATTATTTACCAAGCAGTGTTCTGGTTGCTTTACACATATTGTATTGTTTAATCCTCACCAAATCCTGATTACAAACAATTTTTTTTTTGTCCTAGCTTAAAAAAATCTGATCGAGATATATTGATATATAACATTGTATTAGTTTTTGGTGTGCAATGTTATAATTTGGTATGTATATATTTTATGAAATAATCACCCCAATAAATTTAGTTAACATCCATCAGCACACAGTTACAGTTTTTTTTTTTCTTTTGATGAGAACTTTTAAGATCTATTCTCTTAGCAACTTGGAAATATATATATACAGTATTGTTAAGTGTAGTCATCATGGTATACAGTAATTCCCAGGACTTATTTATCTGGTAATTGGAAGTTTGTGTTTTTTGACTATCTTGATCTATTTCACCCAAGCAATATATAAGCTATTCTTATATCCATATGATAGATGAGGCAACAGGAGCTCATGTAAATTAAATAACTTGCCCAAATTCAGCCATCAAATGAGTGGTGGAATGGAAATCTGCACTGGGGTTGACCACTCTCAGATATCGACAATGAACCACTATGCTGTCTAGCAACTTTGACAAGGCTCATCTCTGTTGGGATCTGCCATGCTTCCCTTGACCATCCTCTATATAGTGTCATCAGAATCTCTGCCCAGATTATCGAGGACCAATTCTTGGATTCTTTAGTTCTATTCAGAATTCAATCACTAGTGAAGTGTGTGACCTTGAGAACGTCACTCTAGTACTTTTGTCTTATTCCTTCACTTGTAAAATCAGGGTAGGATAGCATCGATGGTTCTTAACTTTTCTGAAAATCATCGACCCTCCAGTCATCACACACTCTCCCCACCTAAATGAACTTTCACACAAAATTTTGCCCATAATTCTTATGGACTTCCTGAAGTTTGGCTCAGGCTAAATAAGCATCTGTGGATTAGATAGTCTTTCTGTTATTCTTTGATGAAGTCTTTTCATCTGATACAACTTTTCACCTTAGGATTTTGGAAGGATAAGAGGTGGTGGTGGTCATGGGCAGGTAAAATGTCAAAGAATAATGAAAATGTGAATAATGTCTCTTCATTTCTATAAAGTAGTATTTTATGAACTATATTTTTTCATCAAAAATAGTATTAATTCTTTACCATTGAGGGGTACTTATAGGTGGATAAATTTTATTATCATTTAATGCTCAGTTTTCTCCAGTTCCTCTATTCTTTTGAAATAATGATGGTTGATGATAATCATAATCATAAAAGCTGTCATATATTGAATACTTACATCTAACCATTGTGATAAATTTTTTTGCATCTATTATCTAATCTTTGCAAAAAATCCTGTAAGATAGGTAATATCACTGTTTTAAAAATGCGAATAGAGGCTCAGAGAAGTTGAAAATGTAGAGATGTGTTTTTTAAAAAATATATATTTCTTCCATTTCTATTGAAATTTGGTTTCTCTAATATTAATTATAATTCTAAATAAGCACATAAACTAAAATTCATTGTTGTCAAATGAAAAAGATATATCATTTGGGATTATGTTTGGCTTTAGCTAGCAGAAACCCTTATTACAATGACTTAAACAAATAGGTGTTTTATGAGCCTAGTGCTGCTGAATATACCCCAGAAACTTCATGAGAATGTCACCCACCCAAAAAAATGCCCAGTGCATATATTTGATATCTTTAAGGGGCAAATGGTATGCAAACTCAAATCAAAGGTTTCCTCTACACTCAAGATTTTACATTTGAAAGCTTTTTAGTTCTGACTAAATTCTCCAAATATTTTTTCATGAAATAGCAAATCTTGATTTGAGATTCTTCACTACTTTGTTGGTGTTAAGATGGTCTTTATTTTATAAGATGATGATGTATGGTAGTAAACTAATTTTATTTTGTATGCATGTATGTCCTTACTTGAAAAATGGCTTGGTGACAACTCTAATGGTCCTTTCTCTCTTTGTCACATTCAAAATTCTGAGAATTTCATTTTAGAAGATTTGAAATGTAGCACTGAGTTGAGTTTGAATGGTAATATCCATGCTAAGAGGCTCCCTGCTTTTCTTCCAATTCTAATGCAGGTGATTCTACTGCATAGTGTATTCTATAGTAATATTAACTGATTATCTCCTAATAAGAAAGGAGAACTGAGTATTTGTTTTATTATGAGAATGTAAACTTGGAAAAAAGTTTAAATTTCTTTGTGTTTTGGCAAGTTATCAACTAAGACCCAATTTAACCTATTGGCATAGTTAGCTGGAAAGCAGCCAGCTTATGTCAGTGAATTAGGATTCCATAAATGTTTCAACTGATGATGAAATATACTACTTCATTGTTACCCATGTGCTCATTAAGAATACGTTTATGCCTATGCTATTGAGAAATGAAAAGAAAAAAGCAATTATGTGGGTAGTTTAGTAGCTCCTTCTTTCCAAAATTTATTGTTGAATTTATCTGAAAAATATACTACATCAGAGTACAGGTGTAAAAATTCATGGTAATTATGATAAAAATCAAATAAATGGAAATCAAAAAGAGGATGCTTAATAACCCCTAGATATTTATCAGTCTTTTAGAACTGAATATTTGGCTGAATAACCAAGTATCCTAATTATAATGTGAAATTATAATCAACCATCCATGTATCCCCAAATATCTGAGTGTTAAGAGAATAGATCCTAATAAGGTCTAATTGATTGTGTCCATCAATAAATTAAAATATTGAAGTTTTCTGAAAGTATATTGGAATTCTAAATCATGGAAGAGATCACCACTAAATATATTTCTTTCTTTTCCCCCTTTTTATTTTTTAACCAGAGATAGCTGGAACCTTTTAACCTCTACAAAATCCTTCCCTGTGGAATACCGAATCTTGGAGAGCATTGAGTATGTGTTCTAGATAATCACTTTTTCGTTTTTGTTTTGAAATGAGCCGATGTATATGGATGGTCATTGGATGTAAGAAAGGGAGTGGAAAGTACGAAAGTAAAAATCTTGACCTTTGAACATTGCAAGCCAAAGTTTTTTGGAAATTAATGTCCCTGAGAGCAGCTCTCAATTAATGATGACAGAGATGTGCTATACATCACCCCCCGGCGTCCTCAGTAAGACTGAGTCCCAATTGCACAAAGAGTCAACCTGCTTATTTTCACACCTGCCTTGGTTTTCTTCCTTTCACCCTCTTACTATGCCCCACTGCCTTGCTGATGCTTTTTACAAATCATTTCTGGGTCAAAGACATTTTATTTAGGATCCGAGTTAAGTAATTTTTAAAATACGATCTTATGGTCATCCCAGTACAGAAAACACATAAGAGCAGAGCTGGTTGTAAGTGGCGATAGAACTGGGCTGAAAGTAGAACCCATCCATTCAGCCTTGCTTTCCCTCTTCCTCCATCCCAAAATACCTCAGTGAAGCTTCTTGGAAACAGTTTGAAAACCTTTGGACTAAATGTTTTCTTCGCTTTAGAATATTACTTTATTCTCTCATTGATTTCTTCTACCAAATATTTTATGCTAATTTCCCAAACATTTAGCACATATACTAGCAGTACATTTATTTACTCTTTCTGTGAATACAGTATTTTCAAGAACCTCTCTGACGTGACCGACACAATTTCCCAAATGCAGTTATAACTTATTCCTGTTCCATGTGTGCTGTCCATTTCATAACTAGTTCAATTGCACATTAATGAGAATCAACTCAGTTAACCTTGATTCCTTGAATTAAGTGATTATATAAATCCTAGCTGAAGTCAATGCTGACTGAACTTTTTTTTTTCCTAGAGTGTGACTTTTCATATAATAAACTTATTTAATGGACACATATAACAGTAACTTATCTTGGAGTGTGACAGGCAAATTTTTTCTGGGAAAAAAAATCAATTTCCCTTTTTCAATATTTCTTTTAACAAGGTTGAAAATCATATATCCTAACACAGATTGTTCCCTAGCTCTGTGATTAACATGCAAAGCTGTTTCTTAACAGCTCTCTCTCACTTTTAAAATGACATTGAGAGCTTAGAGGCGCTTATTCTTAATTTTTAAACCTACTGATTTCATTGTGCCTGACATAAAGCAGAACATCTTTGCCATAATTACTGTATAACAGTTATTTTTCACAAAGTTGTAATTTTCCTAAAATTAGCTGGACTGCATCAATTATAAAAACTGAATCCTGAGACTTTAATGAGTGTATTTGTAGGAGCACACTAGACTTTTATAGAGAAATATCA
The DNA here is from genome assembly GCF_000151845.1 of Pteropus vampyrus. Taxonomy (NCBI): domain Eukaryota; kingdom Metazoa; phylum Chordata; class Mammalia; order Chiroptera; family Pteropodidae; genus Pteropus; species Pteropus vampyrus. The sequence continues at coordinate 2,997,554 of NW_011888812.1, forward strand.
AGTGGAAAAAATCTTCAAATCATTTTGGCCTCACCAAATGAGACCAGGAAAAAGTGATTAACTCTTGATGGTCAGTTCTTGTGGACAGTTTGTTGGTTGTGTCCTTTTCTGCAATAAATGAAGCATCTAACACTAGAATCCTGCAGTTAGAAGGAAGCTCCAAGAGTTAAGGGCTCCACATGACCTTGATGCTACATTTAGGCAAGACTAGCCTGCATCTTCTCTTGAGACAGAGTCCTCTCTCTCCTCATAGTATGCCTTGTTCTGCTTATCTATTGCTGTGTAACAAACTACCTTAAAATTTAGTAGCTTCAACAATAACTTGTAATTATCTCAGGATTCTGAGGGTTGAATAGACTAAGCCGGACGATTCTTGCTTCTCATCTCTCAAGGGATTACAGTTGGTGGATAGCTGGAGCTAGAATCATCTGCAGGCTGGGCTGGGCTGGGCATCCAAGATGGCATCTTCACTCACATATTGGGGGCCTCAATGCTCCTCTGCATGGCCTCTGTCTCTAGTAGACTAGCTTGGATTTCTTTCATCGTTCCTCAGGGCTCCAAAAAGAAGAAAGGGAAAGCTGCCAGTTCTTTTAAAGAATAGGACAGGAACTGGCAGAACATTGCTTCCACCATACTCAGTTGTTCAAAATACTCACAGGCCAGTCTAGATTCAGGGGCAGGGATATGGACCCCATGTCTTAACGGAAGAGAAAGTCAAAGAATTTGAAGCCATCTGTAATCTGCCACACTTCTCACCTATTTTTTTGGTCTCCAACAAGTTTTGCTTCTTTCCTCCCTCCTCTTCCTTCCTTTTCCTGTCTTCCTTCTCCTCCCTTATTTATTTTCTTCTCCTCTTTGCTAGAGTTTAAACGCATTAAGTTGCCTTGCTTTGCTGCTTATCATTTCATATAATCCTACTCTAAGAGGAATCTTTCAATTGAACTCTTCCCACCTGATTATACCTATATCTTCTCTGACCATATCCACTTTTAACTGGACTCTCCTCTATTCTTCAGGCTACTACCTCATCCTCCTGACTCCCTATCTCCATATTTCCTTTGACTCCAATATAGTGAATTTTCTCCTTTCTTCCAGGTAAAAATGTTTCAAAAAGGTGTATCCTTTACTCTATCATTCATAATATCTAGATTATAGATATCAACTAAAGAGACATATGTCTATTCAGTAATTTTAATAGCATTACCAATGAACACTTATTGAGTTCTAGGATGTGTTGGAGTGGTAGCAATTTATATGTATTATTTCATTTAAATCTTTAAAAATCAACTTGTGAGGTAGATGTTCTTATTTCCATTTTTCCATGGAAAAACAGGGCATGGAGACATCAAGGCTTAACCTTTTTAAATGTATTAGATAATGACAAATAGTTTTCATGGTGGTTTTAGCAGTTTGTATTCCCACCAGGTATGTGAGAAAGCCTCCATTGCCCCATATTCTTTATAGCATTGGTATTGTTGGAATGTTCAATTTTTGCCAATCTAGATATGAAATTGCCCTTTATTATTTTAGTTTTTATTTTTCCAATTGCTAATGAACCTACACATCTTTAATATAATTTATTGGCCATGCTTATTTTCTCATCTGTACATTGCCTGTTTATGCCTTTGGCTGGTTTTCCTATTAAAATTTTTTATTGATTTATTGGGGTTTTTATATATTCTCAATACTAATCTAATAGTAAAAGTATACAGTTATATATATGGCAAATGTATTCTTTCAGAGTGCGGCTTCACTTTCATTTTATGTTTTCAGATGAATGGAAGTTCATTCACTTTTATATGTGTATGTATATCATCTGGGAGTAATGCAGATTTGATTCTTTCTTTTTGATCTTTATATCTTTTATTTTTCCATTTTCCATAATTGCACTGGCTACTATGTCCATTATAAATGTACATAGAAGATTTGATAGTGGATATTTTTGTCTTCTTACAATAATAGAAAATGCTTTATTACATTTTACCATTAAGTGTATTGCTTTTTGTAGAATTAATTCTTGGCTCTTCATTCTTTTTTTTTTTCTATTTACGAATGAATGGTTTTCAATTTATATCTAGTGATTTTCCTATTCATATATTTGGAAGATTAATTATTTTAATGAACTTTCCCTTAATTGTTTATTGTGGTAAAACATATGAAAATATTTCCAGTGTTGTATCAACCTTACATTTCTGGAATAAAATCAATTTGGTCATATTTTATCTCTTTCTAACATTATTTATGGTGCTCTTTTTTTCAGATTTTTGCATCTACATTTATGAGTGAGACCAACCTAAAATTTTCATCTCTCCTAATGTATTATTGGTTTTAGTGTCAAGATTATATATACTTTACACAATTATTCAGGTATTATTACTTCTTTTCTCTTCTGGAAGAGTTTGTATAAAATTAAAATCACCTCTGAATGTTTTGTAGAACTGCCTTATAAAAATCTCTGGCCCTGGTATTTCCTTGGTAGAAAGACTTTTTTATTAGTAACTACATTTTTTTTCATGTTTATAGGAGTATTCAAATATTTTATTTCTTCTTGATTCAATTTTAGTATGTTTTATTTTTTCCTAAGCATTTTCCATTTTTATATACTTTCAAAGTTTTTGCATAAAGTTGTTTATTATTTTATTATCTCTTAATATCTGCTGCATGTATAATTAGGCTCTCCATTAATTTTCACCATTGCTTAGTTTTCTTTTCTCTTTTATTCTGGATTAGTTTCACCAGTTTGCTTTTCCTGTTATTGTATGATCTTTTGATATTTCAGTTTCTCATTTTATTACTCCTTTTTTCCATTACCATTCTATTTTGCTTACCCCCCACTTTTTTGGTATAATGAAGCAAAGATTCAAAAAGAAACCCACAAACAAATGTGTAGTTTAATAAAATATTATAAGGCAAATGCTCTTGAAATCACCATCCAAATGAAGGGTGCTTTGTCAGTCACCCCAGAAGTCCCTCCACATGCCCCGTTTCAACCGAGTTTTGTTTCTAGAGTCTAATCCTGCCTATTTTCTTATTTTAGTTTGATGTGTCTTTAAAGTCTCTTAAACTACGTTTTTTTCTTCCTTTTTTTTCCCTTACATTTTATTGGTTTCAGAACATGACTCATTTATCAGTCAAGATTTTGCTAATATATGCTCTTGATGCAATGTGCTAATTGCACATTCATATTTTTCTGTTTTCTATATTTCCTGCAAACAGGCAACCGGATAAAGCTGTAGCCAAGTAAATAGTCTTTCTGTATTTATAGCTGGATTCCATTGTTATCATATTGATTAAAGTGAGGAAGCCTTGTATTAGCTATTTATTAGATCTCATTATTCTGTGTATTGCTAATTCTGCTTTTAAATGAAATAAACAGTAAAATGTTATTTTCTTGATTGTTAGTTGCTATAATTAGCAGTTGATGAATTTTAAAGTTCTTTTGAATAAAAAATTTTCCATCCATAATAAATTTAGAAAAATAGCTGCAGCTTTTGAGTTTTAACATTTACTCTCTAATATTTTTGGGGTGTAAAGAACATGTAAGATGTCTTGCAAGTGACTTTAAATCTCCAAGACAGATATTATGATTTTTCTCTTGGAAAAATACTTCCCTTCTGCTATTAAAAAGCTGACATTGAACAGAATCTTCCTCTAGTGTCTATATAAACTCTGCATGGTGAAATTTTGTGTTTCTGAACTTTATAAAGTTAAAGAGCAAGCACCCATATATTTTTTCTTTCCCACATCAGAAGAAACCTTTGAGATAATGACCTCACTTTGAATCTCTCACGAATATATTAAAAGAAGACCCGATAGGTCTTCAACTACCTATAACCTTTATAAACCACACACATACAACTCTAACTCTTATGGTCAATTGTAGTGAATGTCAGTAACACAATAGATACTAATAGTAACTCAGAGCATCTACCTATCTCATACTGGAGAACATGACATATTCTTTGTAATTCTGTTTATGTCTGATGAAAATTTTTTGGTAATCATTCTGGAGTTAATTGAAATTGTAAGAAAACAGGAATTCAGAGAATCATTTGATTACCTGGTTAGCCTTTTCATTTCAGGCAATTGAAATGACATCTCCAAATTTAGGGCGTCATTTTTTTCTCCCTAATGGATTTTGGAAAGAATAGTAAATGAATGGAAAAATACTAAGCAGATGGGAAAACTTAAAAATTCATTCTGGGTACAGTTCTGCTCAGGAACAATTTACCAATTGGAAATCAAGCAATAAGTAGTTTAATGATAGAAAATCAGTTTTATATTGATGACTAATGAGACCTGGGAACATTTCATTCTTCTTAGTTGCTGGATTCTTCTATGAATTAGTCATTATACATAAATCTAAAAACTATTGAGATTTAGGAATAGATTTTTATATTTTTGATACTGCTAAAATTTCCAGAAAACCAGCAAGCTAGATTATGATTTCTGTTTTCTTGTATTTTGTTGTTGTTGTTGTTCTTGTTGCGTATTTTACTCCTTATGTAGTTTTACTTTTCAGGACATTGGGTCTCTAGAGGAAGCCTAATCAATAGCACCTATGATAGATTAACATGGGTTCAAATTATTTTGCTTCTCTTCCTATTAAAAGATGATAGTCCTTCTCTTGAATCTGAGTTTGCCTGAGGGATTTGCTTGGTCATAGAATGCTGCAGAGGAATATTTTGTGACTTCTAAGACTGGTTCCTAAGAACTCTTGCAGCTTCCATCTGGGCCTCTTGAAACACTTGCTTTTGAAACTCAGCCATCCTTTTGTGAGGAAGCCCAACTAGCTCCAGAGAGTGGCCCCTAGCCAACAGCCCCAGATGAACTCCCAGCTGACAACCCCACCAACTCGACAGCTATGTAAGTGAGCCATCTTGGAAATGTATCTTCTCGACCAGTTGGGTTGCCGATGCTTCGTGGGATCATAATGAGCCCACCCTGCCAAACTCTTCCCAAATTGTAAATCTGTGAGCCAAAAACATGATTGTTTTCATTTGAAGCCACCAAGTTCTGGAGTCATTTGTTATATGGCAATATATTACAAAATAGCATGCATTTTCTGGACTGATTTCTGAATCAATAGAAAAATAAGACAGAGTCAGAAGAATGGAAAACCAGAATATTTTCTGATTTGCAGTAGTGGTTAGGTTGGAGGTTTTCCCTTAGTTTGAGAGCCAGCATTAGTTTGCTGAGCCCTACCCTGCATTCCTGAATTTGTCCACCTGAATAAAAGTTGAATTCAGTGCCTGCAGGTTATTGCCTCCCATTGGTCTAGGTAAAGAAGGGAAGAGAAAGAGACTAATTCTGTCATGCTCAAGCCATTTCATGGATCAGATTTAGTCATTAGAGAAACATAGATTGATGATGTCACCAATAATTAGGTAATTCACTCCACATTTGTTCAGAGAAATAAGAGTGTTACAAGAATTTAGTAGTATTTAGGGATAGTTCCTCTTCCTTTAAAACAGAGAACTGTACTAAAAGTATTCTTCTTACCCGCAGAGTAGGAATTAAGAGCAACTGTTCAGACAAAATTTATTTCAAGTCCCGACTCAGCAACTTAATAGATATGTGTCTTTGGGCAAATGATTAACCTCTCTGAGCCTCAGCTTTCTCATCTGTAAAATGTAAATAATAGCACCTAACTTACTGCGTCTAATACACTGTAAAGACTTAGAAGAGTGTTTCTATTGTTTGCTATTTTGAGAAGCTAGTAAGGATATTTGTTCTTAAAATATTAGGCATATTTTAAAAGGAAAATTGAAAGAAAAATACT
>NW_011888812.1:3003385-3010758 GCF_000151845.1 Pteropus vampyrus
AGAATGGAAAACCAGAATATTTTCTGATTTGCAGTAGTGGTTAGGTTGGAGGTTTTCCCTTAGTTTGAGAGCCAGCATTAGTTTGCTGAGCCCTACCCTGCATTCCTGAATTTGTCCACCTGAATAAAAGTTGAATTCAGTGCCTGCAGGTTATTGCCTCCCATTGGTCCAGGTAAAGAAGGGAAGAGAAAGAGACTAATTCTGTCATGCTCAAGCCATTTCATGGATCAGATTTAGTCATTAGAGAAACATAGATTGATGATGTCACCAATAATTAGGTAATTCACTCCACATTTGTTCAGAGAAATAAGAGTGTTACAAGAATTTAGTAGTATTTAGGGATAGTTCCTCTTCCTTTAAAACAGAGAACTGTACTAAAAGTATTCTTCTTACCCGCAGAGTAGGAATTAAGAGCAACTGTTCAGACAAAATTTATTTCAAGTCCCGACTCAGCAACTTAATAGATATGTGTCTTTGGGCAAATGATTAACCTCTCTGAGCCTCAGCTTTCTCATCTGTAAAATGTAAATAATAGCACCTAACTTACTGCGTCTAATACACTGTAAAGACTTAGAAGAGTGTTTCTATTGTTTGCTATTTTGAGAAGCTAGTAAGGATATTTGTTCTTAAAATATTAGGCATATTTTAAAAGGAAAATTGAAAGAAAAATACTGTAGACCTAGCCAAGTGGTTATCATTATTTATTTTCATTCCTGATAGCATAATTTCAATATGAAAGAATGTGATCACAATGTAGTCTAGGCTGTTTTCTAGGAATAATGTGTGTGATGTGAAAATAGATTTGTGTAAGTGTACTTCTCCATATAGAGAAATAGCTGAATAAACATATGCTTACTCTAATAACCCAGACAGCCAGACTTATCAAAAACGTTAAGGCAGATTAATAGATTATCAAAGAACAGATATGCAATTAAGGAAACATGTTGTATAAAGTTTTTAAGATACAGCTCCCCTCCCCACTTCCCCCCTTGTGTGTGTGCATGGTGACTGAGGATTTCAAATTTTTATTTCTCCACATTTTATGCAGATTCAAGTTTGATGGTATATTTGAAGGTCCAACCCAAGTTCATCTCCATGATATTTACTGATCTATATACAGCCCAACTGATGTATCTTTCTTTGCTTTGTACAACTGCCAACAAACTTACCCTTAGCTAAGAACATCTAAGACTTTCATTTGTGCTAGTTTTATCATTCAAAGTAAGGTCCTCAAAGATGTCAAGTATATTCATTATAGCCTAGATCATATTCAACACAGAACTGGTTCTCAATAAATTTTTTTCTTGAATTAATTTTAGAATATTTTATAATATCCCATTGGTAGCGAAATATGTTATCAAATTTTTTTTCTAACATATTTTTTAGGTCTCCATTAGCTAAAGAAATGGTTCCCCATTGGCATTGAGGTCATCAAACATTATAGCCCAGATTCAATTTTGTGTGTGTGTGTGTGTGTGTGTGTGTGTTTCAGAGCTTTGAAGAAAAGATAGCAGAACCCTAAGAGTAAATGGAAAAGGAAAATATTCTGATTGAGTTTATGAGACATAAGATGCCTGGGCCCATTAGAATCTATGTAGGGTATCTTAGCTGCCTGTAGGGTGCTGGAGCCAATGGACAGGGAGAGAGAGGCTGTCGGTAAACATAAAGTGTGGAACAGACTAGAGGACCATTCCAGATAGCACATAACAGAAGATAACTCTCCCAGTGATGTAACTTTGTCTTGACCACACAAATGTTTTAGAAATAAAAGCCACTAATCCTCCAGTCATTCAGGCATCCCAGCAGCCAAGGAGATTAAGCATCCCATTTACAAACCTGCACACTTATAAACAATAGAGTCTCCCTGGACATTTTAATCAAGATGTGAATAACAGTTGGTTTAGACTTGTTACTGTCACTCTCCCATGGATAAGGAACAGAAGTTACCATGGGAATTCGGGGATAAAAGGAGTGTGGATGATTGTTCCCGTTCTAGAGAAACTGATCTCTAAAATATTGTGACCAAAGTTATATGACAATATAGGAGTAGAATAAAAATCCATAAATAATAACCTGGCCCAGATCACATCTGCAGGAGGAAAGAAGAATTAGCAGATTAATGAATGACACTTTTTTAAACATCCAGATACATGCATATATTTTCAACATATCATTAGAATGTATATTATACTATATCATCAATAGCATTAAAAACAAAATATAATATAGATTTCACAGGTATCATGAATTTCATATGATTTACCTTTCACAACAGATAGTAATCTTATGAACTTATTCTTCATTTATTCAATGGCATTTGTTGTATTTTGCAATGGATCAGACTGCAATGGTACTAGGTGCTTTCTTGTAGGCATAAGTGACTGAGATATAATATATGACTCAGGATACTAAAATTTAGTCTTTGAAATTGAAGGGAATTCAGGAACTTGATAAATATTTTTCTTATTGTATGCATAAGTGCCATTATTTTTGATCTGAAAGGATTACAGAAATAACAGAATCATTCTGAAGAATTAACTGCTATGTCTCATGCTTCACTCTTTTTAATAATAACTTCAAATTTGATGTCTTGAGGCCTCATCTAGTTGACTATTAGGAAGTCAAGTTATTTCCAAGAAATTCATTCCTGAGATATTCCTAAGGATTCCAAGGGTTCTTACATATGTACTTGAATATGTTCCTAATACCACAATGGGCTGGAGAGTTGTCCTACGTATATATTCAGAGTGATTGCTACCAATGATGTCTAACATTTATTGAGTACTTATAACGTACTGAGCCTATATGTGTGTATGTGTGTGTGTGTGTGCGCGCGCGCGCGCGTGTGTGTGTGTGTGTGTGTGTGTACTTTCCTCAAATTTATTCATTTTGTTCTCACAAAACCCTATGAAGTAGGTATAGCTATTATTCATATTTTACAGACAGGGAAATCGAGGCATGAGAAAGTGAAGTAACTTGTTTAGACCACACCTCTTGGAAGAGGCTGAATCATTTCAAACCTAGACAGTCTGGGACCTGCAGCTGAGTTCTTAACTAATGCACTCTGCAATGTGGGGCATGGTGCTCGTTGTGATATTTGATGCTGCTGCTTTCTTTCTGCTGAAATGTTAGGTGATGTTCTACTAATTATGGTCCACAGTGCACACTATTCCTACCCTGATTTGGCTTGCCCCTCTCTGAGTTACTCAAGGCTTCGGCTCATACTGCTGCCGATATCCTCTTTACCATAGGGAACTTTTTTTCCTCTTGGCTCCAGCTCTTTTATGGTGGTGCCCCACAGTGGAGCTACTTGGAACCCAGAGATTCAGTAATTTCACTGATGTATTGCATCCCAAAATAGGGGGAGAGCAGGAAGGGTATCAGGAAGGACTGCCTAAGAGGAGTTGACAAGCACAGTCCCAATTTAAACCTGGAAGTCAGCCTTGCACCCTAGCAGTCAAGCCTTTATGCTGAATCTGGTTAATTTGAGCAAACTTCTTAATTACTCATACTGATTTTGTCTCAGGAGATTACATATTGGTCCATTCCCTAATTGTGGACACATTTTAAGGTGTTTTTCCCTGCCATAGGGCTCTGGGGCCCTGTTTAAATCAGAGGGGTAGCTAGACCCAGCAGCGTTCTTAGGTATCTTGTGATACAGAAAATCTTTGGCAGCGGATTGTACAACTTTATATGATTGCTTGCTCATAAATTATATATGGTTACTATGGAAACCAATGACCAAATATTAAAAGCACATTTATGAAATGGCAATGTATGTGCCTTTTTATGAAGACATTAAATATTAATATCTAGGAGCAAGTCTGATATGCATCATAATTTCAAAATCATTATGAGCATAAATGATATTTCAAAATGTACAAAAACTGTAGAAGGACATAAAAAATGCCTGATTTTTATGGTGACCAACTCCCATAAATACTACTGCGGTGTGTCACCTATCTTTGTAATTGAACAAAATGCTCAGTCTCACATTTTGCTGAAGAAGAAAACATTTTCTCATTGAATTTCAACATACCCTGAATTCCATCATGCACATCCTTAGGTGATACCGATGTACCAAAGCTTCACATGTCTTTTTTTTTTTTTTTTGCTACAGGGTAGAATGTGGCTCTTACGTGATAGCTTGGCAGAAGAGAATGTAAGTTCATGAACAAATAGAGGCAGACTTTGAAAGAAGATTCTTTGAGTTCTGCCACATTGATTAGAATGGACACTGAATAGGGAATTTTAAGTTTTGGTTCTAACATCAGTTCTGCTAGTACCTACCTGCATTACTTGGGTCAAGGACATTTACTTCTCTAGGTCTCAGAACTCATCAGGAAAATACGGAAGTTGGATTAGCTGATCTCTGAAGAACTTTTCAGATTTCACATTCTATTATTCTAAGAATCTTTTCTTTTACTTGGTTCCATGTCACCCATACTTATTCATGTATGATAGTAAATGAGAGCAGGAAAATGTCATATCATTTGCCAGACTATTTCCCCAGGATATCCTTTACTTCTGAATTTACATTTCTTTTTCTTCCAGGAATAAGAACATTGCCTGAAACAAATGTTCCTTTCCTTAAATGAAGATTATTTGTCAGCTAAACGAGACTTTGCAAAAACTTAAGAGAAAAGCAAACTTAGACATAAAATGACCTATTTCCTTGGCTAGCTGATTTTCACATCTCTTTCATTGGTTACAGTCTACTATTTAAATTTCTAGAGATTGCTTTTTTTAAAGCTTGACTTTTTTTTTTTTGTTAAGATTCTCAGTGAATCAATAACTGCTGCTACTACTACTGAAGTAAAATGAAAGTGAACCAAACAAAATTAGCTTGCTGTTTTGCTTCTTATTATGAAAAGGCTAAGGAAATAGTTCTTTTTGATACTTAAGGAATGAATAGTCCAAGTGGAGGCCACAGGGAGATTGGAGGATTTAACACTTTGAAACTAACATATTAGTTAGTTGGGTTGTTGGGCTGTCTGTTGTCTAACTGTAGCTCTTGAACATGAAATGTAAGTTAAAATGATGAGTACATATGTGAAACTCTCAGCTTAAAGCTTAGTACACATAGAGCCTGAGGGACAGAAAACTGGAAACCCCGTGAGATTTTTGGTACTTCTTTGTTTCAGCCTCAAGGAATTTTAACTTTCTTGAGTCCCTATAGAATGTGCTGTTTTAGTCCCACTAAGACCTGAAATAAAGCTACATTAGTGAAAGTTGTCATTGGTTTCATTACTCCTTCTAAAACCAGGTGACTTCTCCAGAAATCACACATAGTCCACAGGAGCACCCTTTCGAATTCATTCCTGCAAAATGGAAATCTTTCCTGTTTGAAGCTTCCATCATCTTTGTACCCTTCACTTTCCCTTTTCCTTTGGGTCTTCTAACAAATCAACTGAAAGATGTAGCTCACTAGTTCCTTGTATGTTGTAGGAACTCGATAAACGTTTATTGAAAAAATAGCTTCCGGTTTCCTATCCAGGACTTACTGGTTTCTGGCCTGGCATGTAAAGATCTTGGAAGTCATCACTCTGTAATAACAAGAAATGAAATAATGAACAAACTGAAAAAGCAACCCCTCTTCTTAGATCTTCCAGAGATATGATCTTACAGAACAAGCCACTACCCGCCCCCCGCCCCCTGCCCCCCCCCACACACACTGCCTGAAATAGGAGAAACAGAGAGGTGATACAGATAATTATATTTTACCAGAGAAGAAACTCATGAATAGAAACCTCAGAAACCAGTACCAGAGTAGAAAAACCTGAAGTATAATTGACAACCTGCTGAAGGCTCAATGCAGTCAAGTCTGAGAGTTAAGAACTCCATGAGGGAGAAAGTCAGAGGAGAATCCCCACACTTATATGAGTTTTACCTCTAGGAACTCTACCAAGACGTAACAATGAATACTGGAGGAAAATCCCCTTGTTCCTCTGATAGGGGAAGAGGAAAAAGAACTATTTTGAAATATGCAGAGCATTCAGTTCTTAATGAGGCCTGTTCTCAAAAGAAACTGTTTTACTAGAAACCCAACCTATTGAGGTTTTATCAGAGCTAACTGACTTAGGGGAAGGCAATTAGTCAACTCTAGCCCCCATTAGCCATCCTGTCCCACCGAAGGGGCAGATGGAATTGAGGAGCACTTGGGTTTCACAGCCCAAGGACACGTGCCTAGGAAGAGTCTGGGACTTAATTACAGGACTATAGAATGCTTCCCCTCCTGCCACACCTTACTACCTCCGTTCACTAAAGGCCTACTTACTAGAGTTCTTTTACTGATTTCATTACATTCTGCTTTCAACAAAAAATCGCAAGGTAAAAATGCAGTTTGAAGAGACAAAGCAAGCATCAGACACAGACCCAACAATGGCAGGGATACTGGATTAGCAGACTAGGAGCTTAAAACAACTATAATTAGTATGCTAAAGGCGCTAATGGAAACAGTAGGTGGAATGTTAGAACAGATGGATAATGTAAGCAGAGAGATGGAAATTCTAAGGAGGAACCAAAAATAAATGATAGAAATCAAAACTAATGTAACAGAAATAAGAATGTCTTTGATGGGCTCATTAGTAGACTGGACACAACTGGGAAAATAATCTTTAGGCTTGAAGATATTCCAACAGGAACTTCCGAAACTGAAAAGCAAAGAGAAAAATGACTGGAGAAAAATGGAATAGAATATCCCAAAATTGTGGGACAACTATAATATGAGTGTCATGTGAATACTAGAAGGAGATGAAAAAGAAAAGAAGAAAAGAAATATTTGAAGCAATAATGATGGAGAATTTCCCCCGAGTTAGTGTTAGACACCAAACCACAGGAAGCTCAGAGAACACCAAGCAGGATAAATGCCTTAACAGAGAGAAAACTCTGCACCTCAGTATATCATATTTAAACTATGGAAAATCAAAGAAACCATTCTTGATTAGGACTTAACTAAAGTTTCGTTTATTTCATATTTAATTCTAAATGAAAATATATTTGAATTTTAAAACTAATTCAACTTAAAATTTTGCTCTGTACTTTAAGATCAGATTAAAGTCCCATGGCTCTCGCGAATCTTTTCTTCTTGGTTTGCTTTGATGGCTAAGTTATTAGTCGAAAGATCCCATTGTCTATTGAGCTTCACATGTCAACACAACTCATTTGCCAGAAAAACTAAGATGTAGATGTTTTCTATTTCCTTTTGAAAAACTTTTAAAGTCACCAGTATGGTCTGTTTCCCATGAAACTTAAATTACTTTTCTTACTAGGCTTGAAAAGTCTACGTTTTGTCGTATGCATGTGGTAACCTGGAATGACCAGTTCCATGAATAATTTGGCTTGCAATGTTGGTCTCTGCTTTCCTGGGATTG
>NW_011888812.1:3010808-3042426 GCF_000151845.1 Pteropus vampyrus
GGACACGTGCCTAGGAAGAGTCTGGGACTTAATTACAGGACTATAGAATGCTTCCCCTCCTGCCACACCTTACTACCTCCGTTCACTAAAGGCCTACTTACTAGAGTTCTTTTACTGATTTCATTACATTCTGCTTTCAACAAAAAATCGCAAGGTAAAAATGCAGTTTGAAGAGACAAAGCAAGCATCAGACACAGACCCAACAATGGCAGGGATACTGGATTAGCAGACTAGGAGCTTAAAACAACTATAATTAGTATGCTAAAGGCGCTAATGGAAACAGTAGGTGGAATGTTAGAACAGATGGATAATGTAAGCAGAGAGATGGAAATTCTAAGGAGGAACCAAAAATAAATGATAGAAATCAAAACTAATGTAACAGAAATAAGAATGTCTTTGATGGGCTCATTAGTAGACTGGACACAACTGGGAAAATAATCTTTAGGCTTGAAGATATTCCAACAGGAACTTCCGAAACTGAAAAGCAAAGAGAAAAATGACTGGAGAAAAATGGAATAGAATATCCCAAAATTGTGGGACAACTATAATATGAGTGTCATGTGAATACTAGAAGGAGATGAAAAAGAAAAGAAGAAAAGAAATATTTGAAGCAATAATGATGGAGAATTTCCCCCGAGTTAGTGTTAGACACCAAACCACAGGAAGCTCAGAGAACACCAAGCAGGATAAATGCCTTAACAGAGAGAAAACTCTGCACCTCAGTATATCATATTTAAACTATGGAAAATCAAAGAAACCATTCTTGATTAGGACTTAACTAAAGTTTCGTTTATTTCATATTTAATTCTAAATGAAAATATATTTGAATTTTAAAACTAATTCAACTTAAAATTTTGCTCTGTACTTTAAGATCAGATTAAAGTCCCATGGCTCTCGCGAATCTTTTCTTCTTGGTTTGCTTTGATGGCTAAGTTATTAGTCGAAAGATCCCATTGTCTATTGAGCTTCACATGTCAACACAACTCATTTGCCATAAAAACTAAGATGTAGATGTTTTCTATTTCCTTTTGAAAAACTTTTAAAGTCACCAGTATGGTCTGTTTCCCATGAAACTTAAATTACTTTTCTTACTAGGCTTGAAAAGTCTAAGTTTTGTCGTATGCATGTGGTAACCTGGAATGACCAGTTCCATGAATAATTTGGCTTGCAATGTTGGTCTCTGCTTTCCTGGGATTGGAATACATAATTGTAATATTTACTTAGTTATTTGATTTTATTCAAAGTATTGGCTATTTTTATTACAATTTTTGGAAGTTTTTCCTTCACTGATTGGAAACATTATTTTCTGTACTATTAAAATAAGTATATATGTGTGTGTGTATATCTCTGTGTGTATATCTATGTGTGTGTATATATACATATATAAAGAAAACATCTTAAAGGAAGCTAGGGGAGTAGAGGGAGCACCTTATGTCTTACCTGCATGAATAGTAGAGTGAATAATTAAAATGTTATTCATTTTTATTGAGATATAATTGACATAACATTGTATAAATTTAAGATATATAGTATATTGGTACATTTATATATCATACATTGGTTACCATAGTAGCTTTAGCTAACACCTCTATCACATCACATAATTATGATTTCTTTTTTTGTGGTAAAAACATTTAAAATCTAGTCTCTTAGCAATTTGAAGTATATAATACAGTATTGTTGACTATAATTACTACACTGTGCATTTGATCTCCAGAAGTTATTTATCTTTTAGTTACAAGTTTGTACCCTTAAACATCATCTCCTCAGTTACCCCATCTGCAGCCGCTGGTAACCACCACTTTGTTCTCTGTTTCTATGAGTTAAGCTCTTTTATATTCGACATATATGTGAGATCATACACTATTTGTCTTTCTCTGTCTGACTTATCTCACTAAGGGTAATGCCCTCAAGGTCCATTTATGTAGCAAATAGCAGGATTTCCTTCTTTCTCATGGCTGAGTAATATTCTGTGTGTGTGTGTGTGTGCGTGTGTGTGTGTGTGTGTGTGTGTCACATCTTTTATATAAATGTACTTCTTGAACATTCTATTTAAGAGTATGCAAACTTGAATTTTGTATTGGAGATACTTTTGCATAGTGATAAGGACTCTGGGGTTAGAACTGGGTTTGAATTTTGCCTTTGCAGCAGATGAGTAGAAAAAAGACCACAATTATTCTTCCCTTCGTAGACTTGTGCCCTTTGCAATATGATTTTTGAGCCCAGCCCATCTACTTTCCAATGCTTGAGTTGGAGCTGGCATGGCAACTTGCTTTGACTAAGAGAGTGATAAAGAAAGCATGATGTGCCAATTCCAGGCATGGACATCAAGAAGTCTTCCACATATATGTGTGATCTCTAGGAACTCTACCTCTGTCATGTAAACATAGCTGAATCAGCAGAATTGTTGCAGCTGAGTTTCAGAGGTGAGAGAGCCCAGTAAAAATCAGCAAAGCCACCTGCTGGACAGACACACAGCTCACCTCAGATGCATGAGGAATCCTAGGAAAAAAGAGGAACTGCCCAGCCAAACCAAGTCAAAGTGTCGAACTAGAGAACCTGAGCTGAATAAATACCAGTTTAAAGTTAGTAAGTTTTGATGTGGCTTGTTATGCAACATTACTATGATAGTAACTGTCTGATACAGTCTTTGTCATTTACTAAGTGTGTCTTTACACATCATATTCATCTCAAAATCTAGGTTTCTTTAAGACCTATCTCATAGAGTTATTGTTAGATTATGTGACAGAATGTACATAAGTTGCACAAAAGAGGAGCTCAATATGAGCTAGTTGTTCCTATTATTTTCTTTCCAGCTATGAATAAACCATTATCAACCAGGCTTTTATGAGAGGCCTTTGCTCCTCCTGTTTGGTGCTGTGGGTCTTAGCTCCCTTTTGTGGAACAAATAAATGGCGACAAATGAAAGTCAAACTTTTGCTATACCAGACGTGGTGTAGGTAACAGTCGGGAACTCTGAAATCAGAGAGTCAGGGTTCAAATCCCAGCTCTGCTATTTTCCAGCTTTGTGGACTTGGCTAACTTAATTTTTCTGGGCCTCATTTTCTTCACTTGTGAAACAGGGCCATAATGATCCCTGCCTCCTTCCGTTGTTATGAAGATTAAACGATGCACGTTTGAAATGCTTGGAGCAGGACATGTAGTAAGCACTCAGAAGTGCTTGGTAAATGCTATATTGTTGTCATTTTCATTATCAATATTATTATGGAGATTTTAGAATCTCCTAAACATCATTCAAATCCCAAGCTTGCACCATGTGAAATTCTGCAAGAGCTTATGCGTTAAGCAGAGAAGTATTGGGCCACTGCTCGATGGTCCATAGGTCAGGGCCCATTCACTACAGTTGAGCCATCTGGCAGGAAGCTGGCAGATGCTCTGAGTCTTTATACACTGTCACAGTGAACAACTGGTCCAGAAATAACATGCTATAAAGATTCTGAAGGGAGCCAAGAAATGGGAAAAGGGAACGACCCATTGCACTGAGCAAATGGCACTGGCTAATGTGAATGTGGATTTGGGTTTGGCCTCTGAATAAAGAACTAAAAGCCAAAAAATACACTTGCTATGGGACCAAACTGGTTTGGAGGGAATTGGACCAAGAGTCCAGCTAAGACAAAGTGTTCGAACCTTTAAGATACTAACATTGTCTGAAAAATCCGTAATATATTTTTTAAAGGAGACCCTTTACAGTTAGTGGTAGGAAATATAAGGAAGGAATTTTCGTATCGTGATCAGAATAATGGGCTTTTGAGGTTGACAGAACTGGGTTTGATTTCTCTTTTTCTCATTTAATAGCTGTGTGACCTTAGACATGTTTTTCTATCTCTAAGTTTCAGTTTCATCACTTATAAAATTAGGATAATAATTTCTTCCTCATAGAGCTAATGAAGGAATTAAATCATATAACTACATAAAAAACTTAACAGTGTCTGGCACCTAATAGGCACTTAATAAATGGTATGTGTTACTGTTATTATTGTTAGTAATTAAACACCAGCTGCCAACATTTTTACATTGCCAGAATCTCTTCCTTGAGTTTCCGTTTTCTATTACCTCATATGCACTGGTTTAGCCTTTCAGTTCTATACACTCCACAGAACTTATGACATCTGCTCTTCTGACATCCAACTAATGACATAACATGCAACTCCTTGATTACCTCCTGGGCCAACTTTGGTATTGGGCATCTGCATCATTTTTACTTGGTCGTTCAAGGTTTTAATGTCATTGTGTCCTATTCCTGTGAGTGGACAAGGGATCTGGAAGTGGACCCTAATGAATCATCCATGGTTGGGAGACACTGTCAGGAAGCAAGGAGCACAGTCTACCAGGTCAGAGAGGCAGAAAGTGAGGTACTCATCAGTGACATGGGATGAGCACTTATGTAAAAGGAGTAAGAAGCATTTGCTCTAATGTTTTATACTGAGAACTAGGTTAAGTCAGACATGGGCTCTTAAATTAGAGACAATTTAGGGTTATTTCATGTTTAGGGGGCTCTTGGATAATTTTTTCTGCTACTTTTTCAAGTTGATTATAAAAATTTGAAAGAAAATAAGGGTGTTAGGATAAAGGGGGGTTTATGAGGGTATAATAATACAAAGAAATAGTTTTGTTATACAGCTGATTTGATTTCCATTCCTCCTTCTCCTCCACTCTGGCACATTTATCTCTTTTGAAATCGGATTATCAGAGCTTGGGCGAATTAAGCCATTTTTTCAGGCTTAATCTCATTAGCTCCAATTTTCTTCTCTTAGTGGTTGATGCCAGGCAGTCTCTGAGGAACTGTTGAGTGATCAAGAGTCATTTTCATAACCAAGAAAGCAATGTACAGCAGCAGATCCTTGAACAGCAATCTTTGAATAACATTGTTTCATTCAACATATTTTTGTTGTGATGAGATACTATTGGATCATAACTCTCTTATTTATTTCAGTTAGCCTTGTTTATTAGGTCTCAGTTATATGTCATTTTGCTTATAGTCACAGAAACTATGGATGATATTAAGGGAGGACTTACTGTAACTGTTGAGATTCACTTTGGGCCAACAGTGTCACCTTTCTATAAAAAAGGTAGGATTCCTGCAACCAGATTCACTCATCATCATTCTCAGAGCAACAACAAACTGCTCAGTATCAAAGATTATCACCTTAAGATTTTGGGACAGTAATGTACAAACTCAGAAATGATGATATTCATATGTGTAAAAATGAATGGACTAGGTATAAAGTATAGTATTTTTTCCACTTTCCAAGTACATTGTCTCTTCCCCGATTGTCATAGTAGCACCTCCCTTCAAAGCATGGTCTGGGAGTTTTTGCATTTTTATACTGTGTTTCTCTCTGGTGTATTTCTCTTGAAGGCTGTCTAGGAATTTTGGAAATTAAGAAATTTGGTTCCTTATGGTGTTCATAGACAAATGCAGTGATAACTAATGATGTGCCACTGCTTTAGATTAAAATGTATTATTTCTTTGCTTCTAGCTAAGGAATATTTCTTGCAGGATATGCAAATTCCAAGACAGAGCATCATGAGAAAATGATATCGAATGCCACAGCTGAAAGAGTTCCTACAAAATAAATGAATTTGGTTACCAGCCCATTGCCAGTCAGGCATGTTCTCTAAATATTTCTTCTCAGCCCCGATTATGGTGGTTGACTTGGGTTGAACACATCCACATGCCTGTCGGATAACTGACATGGCCTCTTTGTGTTTTATTTTCTTTATCTATAAACTGGGGATATCAATAGTGTTCTTTTAGAGGATAGTTTTGAAGAGAAAATGAGATAATCTGTGTCAAGGGATGAATATACAGGTAATATTCACTTAACAAATGATAGCTATTATTGTTACTATTAATTCATCTTGTGTTTGATTGATGTATAATTGCAAGATGATCAGCTTTGGTTAGGGATGCAGTGTGTAGCCTTACAACAAATTAGAATTGTGTAGTTTAGCTGGAGATTGAGTTGTTACTTACAAGTGAAAATAGTAAGGGAAACTGCAAGCAAAAAGAAAAAAAACATTTTAGGAGGAAATGAATGCTAGATTGTTCAGATATTTTTGGATAATTCATGTGGATTCTTCCACTGTAAGCATACTGTAAAACTGTTCTTATAATAAACACTGTAGCTTTTATCTTCTTGAAAGCAGAATTTTAATTCTCAGAGCTTAACTTGATAGTAATGACCAAGTTGGTAACATTTTTATCCTAATATAATCCAGAGAGTGTTTTTTATTAGCAAGATAATTTTAGATATTTGCCTTGAAAAAGGAAACTAGGACATAAACTCTTCTATTCACAATGTTGCCGTGTGTTGGTTCATAATATCCATTCATATAATAATAACAATCACATTATTGCACAAATATTTTATCCTAGGAAGCAGGCTAGGTCTTTGGGAAATAAAATCCTGTCTCTGCCCTTAAGGAATTTACAGTCTCATGGATGAACAGAGGTGCAAATAAAGATTACCATGTAACAGCAGTTATATTACAAGCAGGTATTATGCAAGATAGAAAGGAGAAAAAAAGCTTTTGGCTTAAACAAAACTAAGAATTATACTATAGGAGCATAAAATTATACATTTTGACCAAGAAAGGATTTTGAAAAATATCAAATTAGAGCAAGAATCATTTAAGCCATGGCTAAAACCTCAGAAAATTAGCAGGAAAACTTAGGAGAACAGTCATACGTATGTTACCTCTTTGCTTTTAATAATTTCAGCATAATAAAGAGCTATGCCTTCAAGAGAAGGAGAAAGACTGTACTTCTACTTCCAGGGCTGTGGTGAGCTTCCCAAGCAGTGGTCAGAATTCATTGATAACATCTTGGGAGAGAGATGGAACACCAGAGGCTCTGGCTCCTTTAAAATGAGCCGCCCCATGAACGGTGATTAAAAAGAACCGCCCTCCCCTTTATTTCTGTGAATCGTTATTGGTTTATTACTTTTTTATTCATTGATTTATGGTCCTTGGTTCACATTTCTGATTTGTCCCTAGATTTCAGATTTATGTCTCCTTTTTGTAATGGCTCCTGATGGTTCCTTGTGGAATTGTCATCGTCACAATGAATGACGGAAGACCTACCTGTGCCCATCTCTAATCCTTACACACTCCATCACTAGTTTATAAGAGAAAAAAAAATTAAGTGACTTGCTTAAAGTCTCACAGTAAGTGTTGGAATGGATATTTGAACCCAAGTATATCTGACTCTAAAATTTATTTTTCCCCCTTTTCATAGTATTACTTCTATATAAATGACTCTTGGCGCCACCTCTGCCTGCTTCAGACTGCTGTGTCTGACATCTAATTAATTGCACACTGTCGTCGATGATCAGCATACCCGAGTCTGTCTGTACCAAGAATTCAGACAGGAATGCACAATAGGCTCCAGGGAAAATGCAAAGGGAGTCAAGTAGACAAGGCCCTACATAAATGTAAAGGCAACTTGGACAAAATTAGAATTTTTCCCTTACTTTTGTCTTAAATTGTGGTACTGTAACTGTGCCCACCTGCTATTTGGAAGCAAAATGATCTATTTGACCCAAGCCTCATTGAGCAGAGAGGTCACCTCTTCCTGAGGATTCAAGTGCTGGACTAGGCCATTTCTGTTTCATTTGCTGAACAAGAAAGGCACCCCAGGGAAGGGCACTTCCTACTCCAGCCACTGTTCCTGCAGCCACAATATTTGTTGTCACCATTGATCAGTGCATACCGCAGCATAAAGAACGGGTCATGTGGTTGGCACAGTGTCCTGGAGGTGATAATATAAAGATTGTCAGGCTTGAGTCAGCTTAATTTATGTCTAGCCTGAACGTGTAAACTGTCCCCCTTTATCAGATATGGTGACATCATTAGGAGTGTAGTGCAGAATGGTGTGTGCCATGCATCAAGCTAATGAATAAATAAATCCAAACAGTAATTGAATTTCTGCATCGACGATAAGCATTCCTTGTAAAGAAAAAGAAAGAGCATGCGGCAGGGACAAAATGGGCCACAGAAAGGTAGCATTCTAGCCTGTTTTGTATTGCCAAAGGGCATCTTTGTGGCAAAGGTGCAAGAGAGGAACTGGAGCAGGAAAAATGCCCCCAGCATGTCTATTCCATGGAAGAAGCAGAAACTGAGGAAGGCAGATGTTTTCTGAGTGAGATTCTTGTCCTACCTTTTCCGTGTAATTTTTCACCTGCCTAAAACTCTTTTCACCTGGGAGGCAATATATTGAGGGCAGTGGCTATGAAGACAGGTTCTGGAGACCTGGGGATCTGGGTTTCCTCAGCTTGTCATTTCTTAGCTAGATAGCCTCGGGCAGGCTAGTTCCTCATCATTACAATCGTGGTAATAATCTCATTCCAACTGTCATAATGACTGAATTGTTTTGTTATTGTTGTTTACTCTTGTCCAACACCCTCTAGTGGGAACTCATGGATGAAGTTACATTTAGGGTGTATATAGCTGATTCAGCTCCCAAGACTCTGAGACAACAGCTCCTTCAGGTCTTCCTACATCCCTTCCTGTGTTATACACAGAGAGCATACAACAAGAACTTTGCAGTTTAGCTTTTTCCTCAGGTGTTTGTAAATAAGGACTGATGCTCCTGTTTACCTCCACAGCGACTCAACATCTGGTGGGAGGCATACGGAGCGTCCTTCATTAATAAGCACTGCTTTCTGACAGCTCCTTAAGCGGCCCCTTGCCCAGACCATCCCAAAGCTGCTCTCTCCTCTTCAGTCAGAAGATCGTGTCTGGATCTCTTTCTTATTCCTGAAGGGTGCTGGCCAGAATGCTCTGAATTGCCTACTGTGTACAAGTGCCCCCAAAACGAAGATCTTTGCGGCTGTGGCTCTCTTCATGAGTCTCACACCTTCTTGTAACTTGGACTGTTCTCAACACCTTTGAGAGCTGCCTCAAGGACATTTTTGTCCTAGCTCAGGGTCCTGGTCTTAGAGATCTTAAAACACGAATAAACTTTGGAGAATTTATGTCAAATTGTGTATATACATGTGTCTGTATGTGCATTTTTTTTTTTCATTAGGAGGTATATATTGTTTATCAGATTCTCAAGTTGTTTGCCCTCCAAAACATTACGACTCATTCATAGTAAGTTGGTGGTTAGTTTTCTGCAGCAATCGTAGAGGCATAGGTCTTTGATGAGCTAGGGGCTCTTTCTTGATTCTCTTCTAATGTGGGTCTGTGGAAACACTGTTATAAAACCTCAGTTCTCTTGCCTTCTTGTCTGTCCTTAATCATCTCTCACTCCACCCCCTCGGAGGTAGTTTCATCTCTAGACTAAAATTCTCCCATGAGGATGCTGCAATGCCTAACTAGCTCCTTTATCCTCCTCACTCTGTACCAAAGTGTGTCCCTCCTCATCCTCAAAACACTCTTTAAAAACCACTTTCTTTATATTCCTCTAGTTCAAAGTCCATGTCACTCTCTTCTGTGGTGTCCCTGGCTTCTAGTGCAGGGCCTGCCACATAGTAGGTGATCAGAAATGGTTATAGATTGCCTGTAATTATCTTCTCTCATTCTGGAACTTCTGGATCAGTGGCTCAATGTTTTCTCCCTTATTTTTATAGACTCTATGCAAAGAAGAATATACCTGTTTTCCTTTCCCTTCTGCTCTGATGAGCAACCTTATAGCTTTTTAATCTTGGAGATATTTTTGGAGGATGAATGATATAATGTATATAGAATGCTTAGCTTGGCACCTGGCATGTAGTGAGGCTGAAAAACTAATGACTAATATTAAAGGTAGTATTCCATGGTCATGTCTCAGTGAAGGTTAGTGTTTGTGAGTTTATTGTGTTTAGTCAGGGTACTTTTCCTGTCTTCACTATGCTCTGCTGTTGTGTAGAGAACTTTTCACACCATATTCAGCAGTGAGTGGGCAGGTAGTGGTTCCTGGCTCAGGGAGTGGAATGCACAGGCCTGCACATGCAAATGAAGCATATCACTGTCAGCTGATGGCACCCCCAGGCTGTCTGCTGTCCTGCACGAGCAATGGGGAGGAGGCAACAGCTGCTTCTGACACTTCTGGTAATTATGATGGAGGATGATTCAATTCCATGTAGGATCCAGGACCCGAAGGGAACAATCTGGGCTAAGTCAGCATGTGCTTAATGAAATTGTTTAGCTTAGGCTATGGCCTTATCTACCACAAGCTGTGATCTACTGTGTTTTAACAAAGCAATCCTGGGAGACTTTGCTGCTTGGGAAAAGGAAATGATCAGTAAAATTCACTCCTTGCATCCAGCCTTCCAAATTTGTACTATAACCCAAGTGACTTATAGGTTAGATTGGAAAATAACTTGCTTTCTACAGCCAGAGGAGTTTGTCTTTAAATGGAGAAGCGTCACTTCTCTAAGGTTCCTTCCCCAAATCAGCAGGCACTTTCTCCAAGGCTGTTGTGGCTACCTCTTTAATGATTTCCCATTGCTCTATATTGCTCCTGGCAGCCACCCATGGAAAATGAATTAGGTATAGTCTCACATGGGTTTCAATTAGATGATCAGTTTACTAATAAGCCACTGTGTGGTTGTCAGTTATTGGAATCTCACATAGTATCTACACAACTGGATCCTGGATCTCAAAATCTGTTTATATATCTCCCACTACATGACATCCTGTCCCTTCCTTCCAAGCAGGAAGTGGATTGAGACATGTGGACCCTGGACACCAAATGATGGTGCAAATGATTGTTATAAGATCACCTTTGTTTAACCTCTTCCTAGGCTTAACCAGTGGTGGAATGCGGGAAGCTTGTAGGAATGTGATATGCAGGCATTTTGTGAGTGTACACATGTCAGAATGAGAGGCAGTCACGGTGAGTTGGTAAGTCAAGCCTAGCCACATTTATCAAAGACTCTGTCATAGAGTATGTGTCCATTCCAGTGCATTTTGGGTATTCATTGGCTTTGGCATCCTGACCCATGCTATGTAGCACTCCCATGCAGATGTCTCATCAATATGGAATAGCAACTTAGATACTTGATGAAGGTAAGTACTGGAACCAACATTGATTGAATAATAGCCTGAATTTGTACCTGGATTTTTTTTTTTTTTTTTATTGCTACATGAATTGTATTGGTTAGAACGGAGAAGATGAGGGTGGGGATGAATAATTTCCCTGTTGATTTAATAGAATTGATAGTTGAGAAAAACAATTAAAAAACAGGAAACAAAGAAAGTAGACTAATTTCTCTTTCAAAGTAAATTGCTTATTGGACTGAATTTGATTAAATCATCTGGTTGTTCTGGCATTATGTAGACAGCACATCATAATCTTATATGTCAAGCTAACAAACCTTGGAATGAATCAATGAAACAGCTGTTTCCAATGAAATATACAATGAAATGTTATGTAAATGGCAATTCCTACACACCACCAGGTGATTTTTTTTTTTTCTTGTTCTCTGCGTAGACTGAGGAGTGACATGATTGGAAGTCATCTGTACCTGAGAGTTAATGAGACTCTGACAAGTTTCCTCAGTGGAGCCACTGAGTAAGTTGGTTAACCACTATCAGTTGAATACTAACAGTGAGCTCATAGCAGCATATTTGTCCCTAGAGAGAGACAAAAGGATAAGGAAGGAGCTGGCCTGGGCCTGCCCTTGCCATTTGTGGGACTCAAGGCAAGAGTACAGAGATCTAAAGGACATAGGTCTCTAAAAGTTGTAAATCAAGCTCAAGAATGCTTATATAAAATATGATCCCTCATCCTTCCTTGACAAATATAATTTCATGTTATCCTAAAAGGCCAGATTCAAATTGAAAAGTTTTGGATTTATCATATTTTTGTGCTAAAAATATGTGTAGGGAGAGCCATCCCTTGGCTGTAGCCCCTAACCCATGGCTTGCCAAATTTCTCTCCATCTCCAACTCCTTTTCTACACAAGGACAGATTCCCAGTTTGTACATCCAAGCTCTAGCTATATCCCTTAAACCTGCCTTTGGCCAGCCTTTGGATGTGCATATCACTGGTGTGGCTGGTGCTAGGGAGATTGGATCCAGGGATGAAGGGCATTTGGGCAGGGGATTCTGAAGTCCTGGATAAACAAAATATGGTGTAGAAGGGAGAACTTGGGCTTTTTGTAGCCAGGTCCTCTTGGCATGTAGAGTGAGACATGTCTGGAAAGAAGTCTTACTTGTGTCTAAGAGCGAAACTGAGTTTGTCTCAACTGTGAAACTGCTTAATTTATATCTCTGCTTCAGTTTTCTTTCCTCTGTATTGGTTTACACTGAGTCTGTCCATATTTTGTGGATGCTTAGTTCTTAGCCACCTAGAACTTGACCCAGCACTCCTCGATTTCTTTGTAGCTATAGACTATGACACTCCTCATACTGTAGAACAGGGTAGGACAATGTTTTAAAGGCAGAGGCTTAAATACATGCTATCTCATCTATAAGCTGTGTGATATCAGGCTATTTACTTAACCTCTAAGAATCAGTATGAGGGGAGTACTGACCCTTAGTTTATAAGGATAAAGAGTTGAAAGAAAAAAGATATAGTGCATACCATGTAATAATAGGCTCTTGATAGTGGTTAACAGTAGTATTAATTGTTACCGTTGTTTTGTTATTATCATTACTGGTCAAGAATGAGGACTTTGGAGTAAGACTGTCTGAATTTGAATTCTCGATTTTTGTGTGACACTATGTGAACAAAAGGTACATTAATGAAACTATATGTGCCTGTTTTTCTTCAGTTATAAATTGAAGTTAATAATCAATTTTATTTCATAAAGTTGTATTATTTAGAGTTCTCCAGAGAAACAGAACCAAGAGGAGAGCATATCTCTATCTCTCTCTATCTCTATCTTTATCTCTATCTATCTCTATCTCTATCTCTATCTCTACCTCTACCTCTACCTCTACCCTTCCCTCTCCCACTTCACCTACCTCTACCTCTACCTATCTATCTATCTATCTATCTATCTATCTATCTATCTATCTATCTATCTATCTATCGAAAGAGATTGATTATAGGCTTAGAAGAACTTGATTTTTGGAGGCTGAGAAGTCCCACAATCTGTAATACGCTGTCTGCAAGATGGAAAACCAGGAAAGCCAGTGGTATGATTCAGTCTGAGTCTGAAGGCCTGAGAATGGAAAGGAGGTGGCAGTGGTGTTCATCTTAGTCTGAGTTCAAAAGTCTGAGAACCAGGAGCTCTGATGTCTGAGGGCAGAAGATGGACATCTCAGCTCAAGCAGAGAGGGAAATTTGCCCTTCCTCTATTTTTTTAGTTGTTGTTCTGTTTAGATTGGATGATGCCTGCCTACATTCCTGAGTAGGCTCTTCTTTACTCAGTCTAATTCAGATGCTAATCTCTTCTAGAGACACTCCCACAGATACACTCAGAAATAATGTTTTACCAGCCATCTGGGCATCCCTTAGCCCAGTCAAGTTGACATACAAAATTTAGCATCACAGTTGTTAAGATTAATTGAGATAATTAATGAAAAGTGCATAGGCATGCACACAGTACATACTCAGTACTAATTATCATGTCATGCCCTCTTAGCCTTTGAAGCTGACCTTAAGCTTTGGGTTTGGTGGGAAGAATGTGGCTGTGGAGTAAGTGGCTCTCTCACAGGGCTAGTCAGAACACTTTAAGCATCTTTACTATTTAAGACTTGTTTTTTGTTTTTGTTTTTGTTTTTCAAATCTTGCTAAGATTTTTCCTATTTGCTTATGAAGAAATATAGCTGTTTAGGGAAATGACACAAAAACTAGTGAGCATTTTGTGGAGCTAAAGCAGTTTTATAGAAGCTACAACATCTATTTTGAACTTGCCATCACTTCATTTTATTCAGACTTCTGCTTTTATCAGAGGTGAGTTTATTTTCACTTTAGGCATTCAGCAACATTTTTACCAGGATACAAAGCCAGGGTTGGAGAAAGGTGTGTGTGTGTGTGTGTGTGTGTGTGTGTGTGTGTGTGTGTGTGTGTAGGGGGGGATTTTCCTTCTTTATACTTATATCTGGAATTATAAATTATGCTAAATTCATAGGTTGTCTTTTATAAGAAAATTTGTTTTTACTGTAAACAGTTCATTTGTACAAACCAATGATTTAAGTTCATTTGTACAAACCATCACTCTTATTCAGGAAGTTTTTGGGATAAGGGCAGGGCATTTTATTTGGCCTCAGATCAAATCAGAATCTACTGAAGAAAGCCCAGCTATATAGCCCAGCCAGAGTGAGAAGCATCCATAAAGCACAGCCTTCTTTATCTAAAACTATAATCTAACAGCATAAGCCGATAACAATGAAGTAATTTGAAGCTCAGTGGAATATTTTTTTCTTGACTTTTTAAAAAGTTCTAAATGTTTCTTCTATATTTTGAGTCAATGGAATAATACACGAGTTAAGATCATGAGTTGACCATAGAAAATATTTTGAAATGGAGATATAATTGTAATACTTATTTAAAAAAAAATCACAATTTGCTCAGTTTCCTAGTTTGCTTGTAGAATATAGAATCCTATAACTTTATTTAAAAATGAGGACTATCTGATAATATTAAGGTGAAGAGGCTGAGTCCTAGAAGGAGAAGGTCATGGCTTGTTCAGAATCATGCAGTTCATTGAGGATAGAAGGGCAATGAAAGTCAAGGTGTCGTTACTTTAAAAAATTAATCCAGTGTTTTTTGTATTCAAAACCCATTTTGCAAGGCATTAAGTTTAATTTGAGTATTCCCAGTGTATTAAGTACCTTGGAAATGAGTAAGGCCTTATTAAATAAACCAGTGGGGTTAACACTTTGGGTAGTGGCTTCCACAGATATCTTGTGGTTTAGAGACGGGAATAAGCAGTCAGACTTCAAAGGAGTCATACAGACTTCATCTGTATTTGCTAAGGAATGGCCATTTTTGACTTGAAAGCCAATCTAAATGAGTAACTTCAAAGGCTTAGAAACAATTTGGGGAACTAATATAGGGCTGATCAGTGGAGCTCTCCATTGTCTTTTTAATTTAAAAATTTATCTAATAACCGAAGCATTAAAACACTCAGTAATGGGGCTACTCAACCATTCAAAAGCCCTCCAGGGCTCAAAATTAATTAAAAAAAAATAGTGTATACTGATAATCTTCTAATTACCAGTTTAAAGTAGCTCATTTTTAGGCTT
Source organism: Pteropus vampyrus (assembly GCF_000151845.1). Lineage (NCBI taxonomy): Eukaryota > Metazoa > Chordata > Mammalia > Chiroptera > Pteropodidae > Pteropus > Pteropus vampyrus. Next base: position 3,025,956 of record NW_011888812.1, read on the forward strand.
TTCTGAAAGGCCCTTTAAACTGTGCTCATGATTCAAAGTAAGCACATGGTCTAGTGGCACCCATACACTATTTCTTTCTGATTTCTCTGAGCTGAGGAAATGCTGGGAAACGTTGAGAAACTTCTTACCTCTTGGGAATAGCTTTTGGATTAGGATGGTTTCCAAAAAACAGATTCATTCTCTACATGAAAGGAAGGATATTGCCAAATGGGCAAAGGTACTTGTCCATTGGAAGGGTATGAACACATCTAACTCAATGTTTTGAAATAATATTTCAATTAGCAGCACAATATATTAAAATATACTCTAACCAAGACATGCACCCATTGATGACCCAAACAACCACTCACTATCCGGTGGTCAGCAAACACAGTTTTGTTCTTTCTGCAATTCCAGTATTTATTATGTGGAAGGAAAAAAAAAGTGTAAAATAGGCTTCACTATTTTGGATAACATGGAAAGGAGGCAGATGGAATTTAATCGTAGATTTTAAAAAAGGTTTAGGTATTTTGGATGATCGGTACAAAAAATAAATGGTGCAATTTAAACGATGGCCATAGATGTCTTCAAATTCTTAAAAGGAACAGCTGATCACACTTGAAGCTAATTAATTAATAGTATTCTGTGTGGCTATGATTTCTGTGTCTGGTTATAAAACCATAAATAAACATGACAAGGAATCACTATTATGGAGACCTTAGAAATGACACATCTACACATCCGCTCGTTGCGCAGAATCTTTTTATAGATTCTGCTACTGATATTGCCAAGCTCCTGTCGCATTCCTCCAGGGAGGGAAGCTTGTTGCAGCATGAGCCTCACAATTCTACTTGTGCTCAAACATTGGTCTTCGAACATTTTTTTTAATTGATCTGAGTAGATCTTTATAGCATCTGTTAAACTGTATGAAAGTATATAAGAATGGAGCCACTTGGGCGTCTCTTAGCCTTTTCTTATTCAGACAAGACATTTGTAATTAGTTTAAATATGGTAATTAGTATGGAATTACATTTGTAATTAGTTCAACTGTTGTTCTCAAGATGCAGTCCCCAGAGTCCCTCCTTGGGACTCCCTTTAATTTTTCGAAGTCTGGTTTGTAATCACAAGTTCAAAATTGTAAAAATTTTCATATGTGTTCTTAAGTTTAGCATAGGACCTAGTACATGGCAGTGTTCAGAAAATACTATTTAAAGGATAAATGGATCAATTATACAGTAAATCAAAGAAAAGAAGAATAATAGAAAAACTCAGAGTCTTGAAAACCTCTAATGAGGCCTTTTTCTTTATGAAGATCAGAAAGAAAAATCAAACACTATTTGTACACGTTAGTTTAATTCATGATTGGTATCAAGAATGGCTTGCAATATTGTGAAGCTCCAGTTGGGGGAGATCAATAACTAATTCAAACACTGGGAGGAAATGTATTTTAAGATTTAAGTACAAACTTCTTTAAAACTTCTCAAGGGAAAAGAAAATATTTTCTCTTTTTGATTTGTTTTAATGCATGAAACATTGAGGGTCTATAATAAATCTACTTTGATCTTTTGGTCTGAGGAAAACGTAAAGTCCAGAATGAGAATTGTGACTCAATCACACAGCCTAAGAAAATGTGTAGTTTCTTTTTCTGGACTGTTCTGATGGGAAACTCAAATCCATTCTACCTCAATGGTGGCAGATACCATTTAATGAGACTGCACCTATTTAAAAGCAGTTTTTAACTCTCTGGGTGCATTTCCTTTGAGTATTAGAACATATAAAGTTAGATTTCAGAAAGAAGAAGAGAGAGAGTATGGGATTTTAAGAGAGAAAAAGTGCCGTTATTCTCTTTCTGAATGAGTCCTCTGAATTCCGTCCCATGTGAGACAGCCCCACAGTGGGTAAATTCACCAACTGTCACACGTCAGGAAGGATGTGCATGAGGCTTCACACTCCGCTCCCCACTGTGCTTGCTCCAACACAGGCATTCCTCCTAAACCTCAGTGAAGTCACTGGTTAGGCCAGAAAATACAGTTCCTTCAGGTTCTCAGGGTCATTTCCTATCTTGAAGATCAAGGTCTTACACTCAGCTCTATTCCTAGCCAATTGAGGAAGCAATGAAGAGGTTGCAGGCACCCCGGTGCCACGTCTGTGTAAGGGCCACCGCCAGGTACACAGTGGCCTGCTTCATTTCTCCCCTATAAGCTTCCATCGCACTTAAAGACCAGCCTTGATGGTTCTCTCTAACCCTGGCACAACTGTACGTGACACCTGTCCATCCCTTTCCTATCTGGCCTCAATGCATTTCTGAGCCACTGCATACCACTCTCTGTCTCTATTAATGACAGAGGTTGTTCAACTTTGACCACCAGATATGGCTGGCTCTCTCATTCCTAATCAGAAGCAGTAGACTGGCATTATAGTTAGGTTGCTTACTCCCCTAAATCAGAAGTTTGCACATAAATTTATTCAGACTTTCTGAACTCTCATTCTCCAGAGACAGAAGGGCCAAACCTAGCAATTTTTTCTGAAGAAGGTGTAACCTAGTGAGAAGAACATGGAATTTTGAATCAGAGACACCTGAATTTCAGACCTCGCTCTTCAACCTGACATTCAACAAGGATTAATTTTCTGAGCTCTAGATGCTGTATTTTAAAAATCGAGGAATATGTATGACTATGTATGTATAAAGAAAAAAGTAATATGCACAAAGTCACTTTATAAATTATGAAATGGCATATGCATATTTATGTTATATTACAAGTTGATTACGTTTAAGATGTATCAGTTGAATTCTAGAATGCCACTATTAGAAATTAAAGTTGCTAAATGATTCTGAATAGTTTTCAGGGAAATAGCCTAGAGATTCATTAGAGACAGATGGGGTAATGGAGTGACCTCATGTGGAACCATCATAAAAAGCAAGTGTCTGAGTTACAGTTAAAGGAAATTTGCATATGGGAAATCAAAGGAAATGTCACCCTAGAAGGGAGAAGGGAAAACAAAGATAGAGACTGTTTTGCAAAAGAAAAGTCTCACCAATTAAACTCCAAAGAACTTGGTACTAGGTTTTATCTTTATGGAGCAAATTAGAATTAACATGGTATGAAAAGACTGCAATTGAACTGATTATATAGTTCAGACTAAAACAAGATGCAAAGAAATGAAGAGTTTTCAAAATCCAGTTAACAAGTGGCAGGGAGGAGTGGATTCTTGAGTTTGTCTCGCTTTTTCCACTAGACCTTAGGAAAATTGATTGACCTCTCTGTGCTTCGCTTTCCTAATTTGTAAAGAAGGTGGTTGATGCACAAGACAATCTCTGTAATCTGACGAGTTCTAACATAAATTCTCTTCACCTCTTCATTTTTTAAATTTCCTCCCTCTTTGTCTATGGTATTTTGTGATTGTTTTTACTTATGTTAAAAAGAAAAAAAAAGTATTTTTACTGCTTTTATAAAAAACAGTTTTATATAAAACATGATAAAGTTGTAGATCTTCAGGAATTATATGTTTTGAGACTCGGAGATGTCTGTATCCAAATAACAGTGTGGTATAAATGTGTTTAACCCCACCCTAGTATGAAGTGAAGGAGAATCTCAAACTGGTTCTGATCACGTGTAAGTGCTAGGGGCTTTCTCTTTCACAATGTTCCTTCTGAGATTTCAGAGTTCCTATGTCTGTTTTAAGGGCTTAGGATATCTTAGGCCATGGGAGAGGGTGTTATAAATGTAGTTTGTAGGCTGAGCAAAACTTTTCACCATAGTTGTTGGAGGAGGTCATCAAGAGTATGTGACTGCTGGTTGAGCCACAAGATGGACTCAGGCAATTAGAGGCTCCTTGCCCCATTCTCTGTCCTTGGAATGTATGTTCTGCCCACCATTCCCACACTAGGAGCCATTTCAAAAACTTGAGAGAGTAATGTGTTGTTTAGACCACTTGGACTGTGCATGTGCCTGAACCTCATTAAGATCTCTATATAAACTTTTAAGATTTTGGTAGGTGGCTGAGGAGATCTACTTGTCTTGTGGTACCCCCAAGACGAGCCTCAGATATAAGTTCTCTTGCTTATTAAATCTGCCACCTGGCAATCTGGAGTGGGCTGCCTCTTTCTTTGGCCTCTCCTTGCCTTCCATGTGTGGGGACCAGTTTTGAATTTTACCCAGGGAACTCTAGAGGTTGCCAACCAGCTGCAGTTGCTCACCATTTCTCCTGGGCAGTGTTCAGGCAACTGTTGACAAGATGCCCTTGTCCTTTGGTATAGAGAAGGAAAGCTCACATTAGGAAGAAGACTAACCCAGACCACATGGGCACTTACTGGAATGACGAAGGGTGGCCTGTGGGTGTTGCCCTGGTTTTCTCAAGGCTCAGGCAGAGGATAGGTAGGAAGCCCTGTGCTTTGCCTACTCACGTGATCCAAGTCCTCTCATTCTGGCTGTCCTCCTAGCGTCCTCTCTTTCTTTACCCTCCCGGACAGAGCAATTTTAATTTTCCTATTTGGGCGGGGTCCTTTAGCTTTTCATCTGTGTTTCTTCTGATCTATTTCTTGTGAATAAATTTTATGCTTTGCTACTTTAGGGCTTTCCTTTTTGACACAAAATCCTTTCCCAACATTTTTAACCTCTCTAACATTTTAGTTCTCACTTAAACGCTTTGGCTTTCAAGAGTATTGTCTTTGAAAAAGGCTTCAAGTGACTATTTTGGAAGTCAAATACTGAACAGTGACACTTTCTTTCTCTATACTTTTCACCTCTAAAAATCCAAAATCTTCCCTAGGCAATGGATGTCTCTGCAGGTACTACAAAAAAGGAATAGCACGTCGATATATTTTCAACTAGTATCTCCCAACATAACTATAAGGCGACTCATACAGACATACCATTTGCTGATTCTGACAGGTCATTTTTAAAGTTCTATGATGTGTCCAGCATGTGAAAGGCTCTTAAGTAAATGAGACACACAGTCTGCCCTCAAGGAGCTAATGGTAATAAAATCCAAGAATCTTAAGGAAATTGCTATTATTTACTTTCTCAGAACGAGAATTCTCCTGATAATAGTTCTGTTTCACTTGCACACCTCTAGTGATGAAAGAGTGTTTCTGGAAAGTTGTCTCTGGAGCAGATGAGTTATATTTAAATGACCTGGGATTACCTCTTATTTAAATGAACCCTATAGTAAATTCTAGAAGCATAAACAGTGGATCACTAACTTGTTTTATAAATTAATTTTTACCTATATATTAGGTTTGCTTAAGGACTATATATTCATATGTCTGGCTATATATATGTTTATATTATATGTAATAACTTTTAAAATATATATCCTATACCTTGTCATATCTTATCATAGGTTTTCCTTAGAAAGTGAGAGTTGTGTTATAATTTTTCTTCCTGGGAACAAAAATTAAGCTTGTGCATTCATTTCAAAAATAATTCAGTCACTATTATTTTTGCTCCCAGTGATCCAAAATGTTTCACCAGAGGTATATGTTAGCCACATAATCTTTGAAATCTTAGCAAAAATAAGTTTATCCAAATATATTTTTAGCTTTGTTTGGAAATCTCATACCTCCATAAATGCTATATATTTATATGGTTGGATTGATAAAGCAACTTGATCCTGAATATAGATGTAGTCCCAGAATATAGTTTCATTTCTTTACCAGATAATTTAGTTATTTAACAGATTTAAAAATTAGATGAACAAATGCATATTTTTGCATATACAAGTAAGAAGTATGCAAAGATGTGACTATTGAAATATTATACTCTATAATTTTCAAATTAAATCATTATCATTAGTGTAGTGACATTCAATGTTAGAAATTAGCATAAAAGTATAGATACACAAAGCAATAGTTTAAGTATTTAACACATATTTGTTGAATCCTAATGCTGTACCCTTAGGTACGGAGTGATCTGTGGCAGAGTGCGGATACGGTGATGAATGAAAGCATGCACATGATTCTCATTCTTAGTAAACATTTACTGAACATATATGGAGAAATGTAATCAAAAGAATATTTTTGCAACATTACCTAGTTAAGTCTTCACTTCTTTCTTTCTAGTTCAGTTTCATCTAACCATTAAAGTATCAAGTGACTAATTCCTAATGCATATTTCTTTGCTTACTAAAACCAAAAATATGAGTAAGCTGAACTGGAGTCTGAGTCAATAAGTATTTATTGAACTAATATTAGTATGCCACCTATCCTATGCACATTGGGAAAAGATGAGGTTTAGTCTATATCTACTTAGAATATTTTAAATTTCATCTTTATTAAGGTATAATTGGCAAATAAAATTGTGAGATATTTAAAGTATACATCGTGGTGATTTGATATATGTATATATTGTGAAAGGATTGCCTCCACCTAGTTAATTAACACAATCAGTCACTTCACATATATGTCTTTTTTTGGGAGTTGGGAGTGAGAACATTTAAGTTCTACTCTTTCATAAATTTTAATTGTATAATATAGTACAATTAAAATTTATCAGCTGTAGTCACCATGTTGTACAGTAGATCCTCAGAACTTAGTCATCTTATAGCTGAAAGTTTGTACCCTTTTACCAACCTCTTCTCTATTCCCAACCCCTACCCCCTAGCCCCTGGCAACTTTTCAACTTTTTGTTTCTACAAGTTTGACTTTTCCTTTTTTTTTTTTTTCCCATCCCACATAGAAGGGATAGAATCCACTATTTGTCTTTGGCTTATCTCACTAGCACGAGGCCTACAGGTTTCATCTAAGTTGTCACAAATGCTGGGATTTCTTTCTTTCTCATGGATAAATAATATTATATGTATTTATCACATCTTCATTTATTGGTTGATGAACACATAGGCTGTTTTTGTATCTTGATTATTGTGATGAATACTGCAGTGAACATGGGAGTGCAGGTATCTCTCCAATATCCTGTTTTCATTTCCTTTAGACTTATACCCAAAAGTGAGAGTGCTAGATCATATGGTAGTCCTATTTTTAATTTTTTGAGAAACCTTCATACTGTTTTCCATGGTGGCTGCACCAATTTACACTCCCACCGACAGTGCACAAGAGTTTCCTTTCCTCCACATTCTCACCAGTACATGTCTTTTTGATGATTGCCATCCTAACAGGTGTGAGGTGATATTTCATTGTGCTTTGATTTTCACCTCTTTGATGATTAGTGACGTTGAGCACCTTTCCATGTACCTCTGGACCATTTGGATGTCTTTTTTTGAAAAATGCCTATTCAGCCAGTGTCTACTTTTTAATACGGCTATTTATTTTTTTGCTTCAAGTGTATGAATATTTTCTATATTTTGGATTTTAAGCCTTTATCAAATTAGCAAAGATTTTCTCTCTTTCCGTAGATTGTCTTTACATTTTGTTGATGGTTTCTTTAACAGTGCAGAAGCTTTTTAATTTGATATAGTTCCACTTGTTGATTTTTGTTTTCGTTGCCTTTCCTTTTGATGTCAAATCCAAAAATATGTCGCCAAGACTGATGTCAAGGAACTTACCCCCTATATTTTCTTCTAGGAGACTTTAATTTTAAGTCTTACATTCAAGTTTTAATTCAGTTCGAATTGATTTTTGTGTATGGTTTATGATGGGGTCTAGTTTTATTCTTTTGCATATGATTGTCAAGTTTTCCCAACATCATTTATTAAAGGGACAATCCATTCTTCATTATATATTCTTGGCTATGTCATAAATTAATTGACCATATATGCGTGGGTCAATTTATGGGCTGTGTACTCTGTTCCATTGATCTATGTGTTTGTTTTTTATGCTAACACCATACTGTTTTGATTATTACAGCTTTGTAATTTAGTTTGCAATCAGAAAGTGTGATGCTTCCAGCTTTGTTTTTGTTTCTCAGGATTTATTTGGATATTTGGGCTCTTTTGTGAGTCCATACAAACTTTAGGATTGTTTATTCTATTTTGTTCTATTGCTGTGAAAAATGCCGTTAGAATTTTGATAAGGATTGCATTGAATCTGTAGATTGCTTTGGGTAATAGGACATTTTAATGAGTTAATTTTTTTAATCCATGAGCATGAAATTTATCTCCATTTATTTGTGTCTTCAGTTTCCTTCATCGATGCCTTACAGATTTGTTTACTGAATCTTTCACTTCCTTGATTAAATTTATTCCTAGGTATTTTATTCTTTTTGATTCAGTTGAAAATGAGATTTTTAAAATTTGTCTTCCTGATAGTCTGTTATTAGTGTATAGAAACACAACTTGATTTTTGTATATTGGTTTTGTATCTTGCATGTTTACTGAATTTTTTATTAGCACTAACAATTTTTAATGGGGTATTTTGTGTAGGGTTTTCTATCTATAATATGTCATCTGAGGGTAGAGACAGTAGAATTTTTTAATAGAGAGATACATTTCCCCCTGCCTGTTTGCATCTAGTAATAAAAAAAGTGTACAGTGCCTGCCCTTGAGAACATAAGCATTTATAAGGAGCAGTGCTGCTTGAGTGCTATAACTTAAATATTTTCTTGCATTTTTGAAAATAAACTTTTGTTGAAGTATAATACACATAAAGAGGAATATACAAACCATAAGTATATTTTAATAGGGTTGTCTATCATATATTCTTTTATTTTTAGTGTGTATATATCTGAAGTAATGACTTCCTTTGCATTTTCGGTATTGGAAGTTTATGCCTTTTTTTATTAGTCTTTTAAACAGCTAATTATTTTTATCAATTTCTACATAGAACCACAGTTGGCTTTGTTTATTTTCTCTATTATTTGTTTACTTTTATTAATAGTTTATGCTCTTATATTTATTATGTTATTGTTTTGTATTTGTTAGGGGTTATTTGCTGATATTTTATTATTTTTTGGAGTACACATATTAATAATTTTTAAACTTTCTTATTTATGTATTTTAAGGATATAAATTTTCTTTATGAACTACTTTAGCTGAACCCTTCAAGATTTCCTTTGTTGTATTTTCATTGTCATTAAATTACAAATATTTTTAGATTTCTTTTGTGACTTCTTCTTTGCTGCCTCAATTATTTAAAAGGTTTTGCATAATTCCCAAATAACTGAATTTTCTAGTTGGATTTGTGTTAGATTGCTAGCTTAAGTTCTAGTTTGGGCAGAGAACATCTTTTGAATGCTGTAAATTTTTTGAAATTTGTTGAATCTTATTTTTGCTTTTTGGTAAGTGTTCCATGTACATTTGAAAAGAATATGTATTCTGTCATTGTTTGGCAAAATGTCTATAAATTTTAATTATGTCAGTTTCATTAACCATATTGTTAAGATTTTATAGCCTTTCTAATTTTTGTCTTTTTTTCTAGCAGTTACTGAAACGGGTGTATTAAAGTCTCCTACTATGATTGCAAATTTATCTAATTTCTCTTTTTATTTTTCTCAGTTTTGATTTATACATCTTGAGTCTGTCATTCTGTTATTTGTTGCATATACTTTTTACTTTATATCTTCATGGAGGATTGGTTCTTTTACCATTGTGAGTTTCCTTTCCCACCCTCCACCCCACTTCCTTTATCTCTAGAAACGTTTTTTTTTTTTTTGCCTTAAAATCCACTCTGCCATTAGTTTTGCTGAATAAGCTATATTTTGTGTAGAGATGTCTGAAATATCTTCTCCCTAGTTCCTACTTTTGTGTGTCTTTATATTTAAGGTATAATTTTGCAAAATATTTTTTTTCTTTTCCAGTCTGCTAATTTTTGCCTTTTAATTGGAGAATTTTATTTTCTTATGTGCAATGCAATCATTGACATATGAGGGATTTTATATTAATATTTAATATGTGTTTCCTATTTGTCTCACCCACTGTAAGTTTTTTGCCTTCTATTCTTGACTTCTTGTGGACTAATCACATATTTTATTTTCATATTTTCCTTTATTAACATATTAGTTTTATAAATTCTTTTCCTTATATTTAGTAGCTACGTTACAGCGTACTTCTTGATTTATGGTAGTCATATGTAAATTAGTACTCTTCTCTTTTCCCAGGTAATGCAGAAACTTCAGTTCAGCATGATTATATTTGCTCCCTCATACTTTTTATGTTATTAACTAAAGTTAAATTTAAAGTAATTTTGAGTTCTAAGTTACATCTTTCCCACACCATACTTATAAGCACAAGTGATTAATTAATGTCAAGCACAAAATATGACATTTATTTTTGATAAACTTCATTTTGTTAGAGTCTTCATAGTGCTGTTTCTACTTAGATTCTTTACTGTTTCCATAGATTTCAGTGGTGCAGTAGTGGCGTAACATTTTTTAGAATATCTTTATTTTAATTTGTGAGAAGAGTTGTCTAAACATCCTTCTGTTGCATGTGTTCAGACAATCCGAACTTCAAGTCGATGACCAGAGTGTTGCTTTTAATTTTAAAGAAAATCAACTTGGAAGAGCAGCAATTGTTAAATGTAACTGTATCAATCTGACAGGCATAATAAACTTTTTCACTTCTTTTCCACTCATCGTGGAAGCTTGGAAATGGTCTAAATAATATAAGTAGTAAACATTAGAAATGTTTTACCATAGATTAATTTCAGTTTATGATCAAGGTGTTCCTTTGTAGAAATTTTAATTAGAAAGAAGAAAAATTATTTATTTACTTATTTATTTACTATTTATTTATTTATTTCCTTTTCAATACACTCTGACTTCTTTTGGAAGTGAAAATAATGTTATTTTAGGTTGTGGTTACCGTGTCAATCATCTATTCTCTCAATAATGTTGTGTTTTGCATAATCACCCCAAAGTTCTATGCCTTAAAACAATTTAACCATTCATTTTGCTCATAAATCTAGAGGCTGGCAATTTAGTCTGGGATTGGCTTGGCAGTTCTTCAAGGCTGGGCTGGGTTTACTCACCTACCTGGGCATCATCTGGCTTTGGGCTGATCTAGCATAGTCTTGGCTGAGATGAATGGAGATGTTTATGATGGAGGCTATCTAGCTCAAGCATGTGTTCATGGCAATCACAGAGAAGCAACAATAAATTAAAGCATGCAAGGACTTTTCCAAGCCTCTGCTTAATTCAAATTTGCTTGTTGACATGGCTGAGCCAGAGTCAAGGGGTAGGACAGCATGCCACCCAAAGTAAGAACACTGCAAAATTTTATGGCAAAGTATGTAAACATAGGGAGGGGTGAAGAAATTGGGCTATTAATCTATTACAGTGGCCAGTCTGAGAAATGTTATAGTCAGTAAGGAAAGAAAGTTTTCAGTCACAAATTGTGTCTTTTGCATACTTGGGTGGACTAGAATATAGAAAATTAATCAAGAACTTTATTATTTTGATTCCCTTAGTATTCATTTTTTGGGGATTATGATTTGATTGAAAATGATTTGATTGACTTGGTTTAAATTCTTTTAAAGTTAGATTTATAGACTATTCATGCTCATTAATTTTCCTTTGCTCTAAAGATTGTGACATTTGTTTTGAATTACAAACCAGTCTTGATTAGGTAAGGGAATAAGCACATGATAATCAGCTTAGGTACTGCATCCCATAAATATATTGGGTTCACGTATTTTAATAGGGGCATTGGCAGTTTACGTTTAATTATTTATAGTAAGACTTCATAATATTCTAATGTGTCTGGCCATATATTTGAAAGAAGGAACAGCATTTTTCCTTGGTTTTAAATCAGAGATTTCCAGTGACACTACTGGTTTGGTGGGAATATGGAAAAATCTACAGATTTTACTTTCTGAAGTTTGAGGGAAAGTTTAGTCCTTAGAAACAGATTCTAAAATTTATTTATTTATGTTCCTAGAAAAATAAGAGTTAGTGACAAATCACCTAATGTCTTGGTCCTTCAGTTCTTTTAGAGGTACCCATAAAAACATTAGAATTATTATACTCAACACTTTTGGTTAAAAACTATGTTTATGTACATTAAAAAACAAAACAAAACAAAACAAAACAAAACAAAACAAAACAAAACAAAACAAAACAAAACAGTTGAGATAGGTGAACCGAAATCTTAATGGTAAATAGGATCAAGGATAACTTTAACTTCCTTCTTGTGAAAGTTTTCAAACCTAAAATAAACTTTGATTGCTTAATTTGATTAGATTTAAATAGTGATTAAAATCCCATTTCAGGCTAGTCAGTGTTCACTTCAATCTGGTACTGTTAACTTCCATGATTGGATGTGTCATGAGGCAGTCATTTCAAAGTTTAGGGTCATTGTTGAATTATTCATTCTGCATCATCATATATTTATTTAGCTTATAAATATGCTATCTATAAAAGTACCTACATTTCTGCTCACCACTGTGTCTTACATATATAATTTATACTCCAGAAAAGCTGAATTACTTGGGGTTTTCTGAATTTTCCTTTTTTCCTTGTCTCTCTGGGGCTTTGCTCAGGCTAACTCCTCATCCTTCTGGTTTTTAGCATAAATATTGCTTATCTGTGTAAATCTTTTCTTACTCCCTAGACACTCATCAAAACTATGATTAAGTAATTGTTTATGTAATAAATAACTATTCATGCTAATTGGTCTCCCAATCTAGATTGTCAACTCCATAATCTTATTCATTGCTATATAACTCTGCAACTAGCCAGTGCCTGAAACATTGAAGCACTTTAAAAGAAAGACTTCTGAGTAAATAAATGATGGAAAGATGGATAGAAAGAGGTTTGTTTGATAGAAAAGTAGATGGAATCTTTTCTGACTTTTGAACCTAGCCAAATACTCTTCATCTCAAGCATTCCCTCCTGTCTTCCCAGACAGACATTCCTTCATCTAAGCTTGCAATGCATCTTATTCACTTGTTCAACAATTATTTATTGAACACTTGCTAAGTGACAGGCATTGTATTATAGCTGTGGTTCCAATGGCAAAGAGGGCATGTGAAGTCTCTGCTCTCATGGGCTTATATTCTGGTAGGGATGATAAACAAAATAAAGAAAGAAATAAGTCATTAAGATAATTCCAGATAGTAATGAGTGCTGAAAAGAAAATTAAATGGATACAGGTAATGTGAATATCTCTTTGAGATCCTGATTTCAATTTGTTTGGGTAATACCCAGAAGTGGGGATTGCTGGGTCACATGATAGTTCTATTTTTAATTTTTGAAGAAGTTCCATACTGTTTTCCATAGTGGCTGTTTATTGCAGCATTATTCACAGTAGTCAAGAGGTAGCAGTAACCTAAATTCCATTGACAAATAAATGGATAAAGAAAATATGGTGTGTGTATATATATATGGGTGTGTATGTACTCACACACACACATATACACAGTGGGATATTATCCATCCTTTGAAAAAGGAATTCTGTCATATGCTACAACATAAATGAACCTGGAGGATATTATGCTAAGTGAAAAAAGCCAGTTGTAGAAAGACAAGTACCACATGATTTCACTTATATGCGGTATAGTCAAACTCATAAAAGTGGAAAGTATAATGGTGGTTTCCAGGGATCCAGAGTAGGGATAAATGGGGAGTTGTTTGATGGATCTAGACTTCCATTCGTGCAAGATAAAAATGTTCTGGAGATCTGCTATACAACAATGTGCATGGTGTTAGTAATATTCCACTACATGCTTAAAAATTTGTTAACAAGGTAGATTTCAGGTTAGGTATTTTTTGTTTTACCACAGTAAAAATATTAAATGAGGTGATATGAGATTGACTGAGTGGGTGGGGGTAGTGTGTCTTCTTTAGAATGGTGGTCTGCAAAAAACTCTTTTGAGAAGAGGATGATGAGCTGACACCAGAATGCCAAGGAGAAAGCAAGAACAGGTCAGAACATTCTAGACTAAATCTGTCCTATTGAAATAAAATGTGACCCAAACAAGTAATTTTAATTTTTGTAGTAGCCACATTTAAAAAGAAAAGCAAGTAAAATTGATTGCATTAAATGTATTTTATAGAACCCAGTATTTGCAAAATATTATTTTATCATGTAATTATTTTAACAAATTACTAGTGGTCTATTTTATATTAGTGATTATTTTACACTTATAGCACATTAAAATTTAGACTAACCACATGTCAAGTGCTCAGTAGCCACATGTGGCTAGTGACTCCCTTGTTAGATAGTGTAGGAATAGATAGAGAAGACAGCTGGGAGAAATGGCTTAAACGAGGGACGGATTTGGAGAACTGAAAATGAATAGCAGTCCACAGTGGCTAGAGAGAAGGGGAGAGTGGTTAGGGATGAGCTGGAGAGAGAGATGGGCAAGTTTTCGTATCTTCCTTGCAGCGTCTGTCACATGATGAGTTCTCTGTGTGCATAGCACACAACCCAACAGGTTGTAAGCTCCTTCTGAGGGCAGGAACTCTTTCTCTTTATCCCAACAGTTCAGGATACGAAGTAAATGACACAGAAATATTGAATATGTAAATGAATTGAAGGAGAAATGGCTTGTTCGGCAAAAGCAGAATTTTTTTCATTTGTGCTCACTCTCTTAAAAAGCCTTCGAATCTTAGATTCTGGTACCTGTACAGGTTCCCTTCAGCATATCTGTTTATGCCAGGTTTTGCAAACTCCTTTCGAATACATCATCATTGTTAAAGAAATAATTACCAGTTTGGAGTAAACATTTATTGAACAGCCTTGAATAATTATCCCGTGAGGTGTGTTTCTGAATTATTGTCCAGGTTGTGTGCAATGTTTTATGAAATAATTGGTAGCTGGTACAATGCTTCATTGAAATAACTGCCTGTTAGTGCAGTATTTTCACCAAGCAATTGTTTATGCTTTGTGGAGTTTTCATTTACCATGAATCTTCTTTCATATAATATTTCATAAAAGATTTTCTGTTCTGCATAATGGGAAGATGAGCTGCTGGAGCTTTTAATTACTAGGTACAACTACATAGCTAGTTGAATAATGGGGAAAAATTGTCTTTTTAAGCACCTAAATTGCTCTCACTATATATATATTATTGTATGACTCCACTTGAAGATGGGCAAATATAGGCTTGAGGTTATTAATATTGTTTTGTGCTGTTCGATAAATGTCCATTCCTGGTATTAATGTTATCAAATTAAAAAATGTAGAAGCTTAGACTCTGTTTTTTGTTTTTGTTTTTGTTTTTGTTTTACTGTGTTGTAGATCAAATTCTCTGGAAGCAGAGAGCTTAGGATGTAAGATGTTTGAGATCAATATCTGTGAAAGAAAGGAGGAGAGGACCAGACTGTGTAGAATGAGGAGCTAAACTCTGATCAACAAAACTTCACTAACCTGACAGGAAGCTCTAGGGTGAGCATTGCTTGTCAGAGCTGTCCCACATCAAGCTAAAATGGAGATCCTTTATCCCCCTACCTTGCACAGTTGTCAGATGAGACCTGCTTCAGGAAGGCATGACCTTGGGCCAGGAGGCCACAGCTGAGGCAGACCTTGAAGAAGGTGACAGCTGGAGCTTGCATTCCCCAGAGCTGGTCAGTGCATCTTCCTTGAAGGGCAATCTAGGTGGCCCAGCTCAGTGTTTGCCATTTGCTATTAAACCCAAACGTTAATGTTCCAGGACCAATTTTTCACTGTAATTAAAACAAAAATTTACCTTATTTTTAGTTTACATTTAATTTATTTAGCCTCATGAGTTAATACCTAGCTTTATTTTGTTTGCATATATTTACATATCATTATAATTAACATAATGTAGGTCAGGAATAGAGGAGTCAATGAGAATTTCTTTTAAAAGAGCCTTTTACATTTTTCAAGTATAAGCAACATTGATTTATTTTTATGCCAATGTAATACATTTGATTTGTAAAAAATTACAGGAATAGATAAATTGAAATATAAACCGTTCCCATAGCATTCCTGTAGTCACTTCACATCCCTGATGGAAGCACTTTCAATAGTTTTGGCCCATTATTTCAGATTTTCTCGCTCTTTCTCTCTCTCTCTCTTCCTTTCCATATGTGTATATATACCATTATTAGCGAAGTTGCCAAGAATATTCTGTATAAATATCTTGTCCATATGCACATGTACTATTGTGGGAAAGATTTCTAGAAGTATATTTGCAAGGTTGAAGGGTACATACTTTATAGATTGTAAAAAATACTATTACATTGTCTTTCATAAAGGTGGCACTAATATGAATGTCCATCAACAACCTATGAATTCCCCAGCATTATAGTCTTCTTTAGATATTACTATGACTTTTATTTTTTCTCAATCTGAAAAATGAAAAATTGTATTTATTTTGTTTGAACCTATTTTTTATTTTCTCTTTTGTTATAATTAGTAACGTATTTTGGCTAGCCTCAAAATTAAAAAAAAATTTACATTATATTGTCTTTTTTGCTCATAATGGGAACTCATTCTAGATAAGATAAAAAGGTTTTAATTTTATTTTGAATAATAAACTACCAATAAAACAATTTTACTGGGACTGAATTGATCTGCAGTGTAACTTGTAGTAGTTAGGATTTCTTGGTCGCAGTCACAGAAACGAACTTTTGAGTGACTTAAGAATGAAGGACATTAATTAGAAGGAAGTTGAGCAGCTCAGAGAATGAATAGG
>NW_011888812.1:3042476-3044598 GCF_000151845.1 Pteropus vampyrus
AAGTATATTTGCAAGGTTGAAGGGTACATACTTTATAGATTGTAAAAAATACTATTACATTGTCTTTCATAAAGGTGGCACTAATATGAATGTCCATCAACAACCTATGAATTCCCCAGCATTATAGTCTTCTTTAGATATTACTATGACTTTTATTTTTTCTCAATCTGAAAAATGAAAAATTGTATTTATTTTGTTTGAACCTATTTTTTATTTTCTCTTTTGTTATAATTAGTAACGTATTTTGGCTAGCCTCAAAATTAAAAAAAAATTTACATTATATTGTCTTTTTTGCTCATAATGGGAACTCATTCTAGATAAGATAAAAAGGTTTTAATTTTATTTTGAATAATAAACTACCAATAAAACAATTTTACTGGGACTGAATTGATCTGCAGTGTAACTTGTAGTAGTTAGGATTTCTTGGTCGCAGTCACAGAAACGAACTTTTGAGTGACTTAAGAATGAAGGACATTAATTAGAAGGAAGTTGAGCAGCTCAGAGAATGAATAGGAATGGTCACAGACCTGGGTTTGGGAAAGGCCAGTGAAATGAGTCGAATTGTGTCCCCTCAGAATTCATATATTGAAGTCTAACCCCAGTACCTTAGAATGTGACCTTATTTGAAAATCGGGTCATTGCAGATTAATTACTTAAATTAAGATGAGGTAATATCAGAGTAGGGTGGGCTCTTGATCCAAAATGACTGATGACCTTACAAAAGAATGCCCTGTGAATAAGCACACATGCCCACAGGAGAAAAGCTCCATGAGCATCAGGGCAGAAGTTGGGGTGTTGAGTCTATAAAGTAAGAAGTACCAAGGATTGCTGGGCATCACCAGAATCTAGATTTCAGACTTCTGGGCTCCAGAACTATAAATTCCTGTTCTTTAAGCCACCCTGTGTGTGATACTATGTTATACCACCCTAGCAACTAATATAGCCAGGTACAAGGATGGCTTTCAAAGTTTAGATAGCAAGGATTATTTATTTGAGTCTCCTTATGTAGTTGTCACTATAACAAACGGATTCCAGACTTTCTTGTTTTTGGTCTTGACATCTCTTTTTCAAGATTCAGAGTCCCTGAAGAGAGAATCGATGAGTCAAACTTGGATCCAACGCCAACTCGTGGTCACAGAAGAGCAAGGCACCTTGCTTTACAGCCCCACCAAACCCGTACTCCATATGAGTGAGGCAAAGAATTTTTTTTTATTTGTTTTCCCAAAGAAGTTGAGTTGAATATGATGCTGAGAAGCCACGAAATGTAAGTGTTCACTTACATTAGTAAAAGTAGTTATGTAGGGTTTTAAATAGACATTCGATATATATGAGATACATATATAGCATATTGATGCAGTTTATTTATTTCTAGGAAAAATTCT
Source organism: Pteropus vampyrus (assembly GCF_000151845.1). Lineage (NCBI taxonomy): Eukaryota > Metazoa > Chordata > Mammalia > Chiroptera > Pteropodidae > Pteropus > Pteropus vampyrus. The sequence goes on from NW_011888812.1 coordinate 3,043,859, forward strand.
TTACATGGGAAAGCATAAAGAAATGATGATAGGAAGATATAGATAAAAATTATTGGACAGTTGCTCCATATCAGGCACTAAGTGCCTTACATATATGAACATACTTCACCCTCTCATAATCCTAGGAAATGGTTGTTATTATAATCCTCACTTTATAGTTGAGAAAACTGAGATACATACATTGATGTTAAGACATTTGCCCAAAGAAATATAGCTAGTAAGTTGCAGAGTTGAGTTTAAAATCCAGGAACTTTGTTTTGAGAATCTACCTTCTATGTAATGTTCAGGGAATCTGGCTTATTTGAGATTTAAAAAGGAACAGTTAATTTTCATGGTTACCAAGGATATGTCCCTGGTGCCTTTGAGCTACCTGTAAGGGAATTGCTAAATGAAACATCATCCCATAATTGTACTGTATTATTAGGACACCTCTTCTAAGAAGTTAGTAACTATCTTTTTCTTAATGGCACTTGGTTGTTTTTGTTAGCCGAAGTTGACTGTTTATTGGGTTCTGATTGCCCAAGGCTAAAACTTGTCTTCTTTGTCAGTGTAAGAGATAGTACAACCTGCACTCCATAGCTAATGTGTTATTTAGTGCCTAAAATTTTGTTACCAATCAGTAAAAGCTTTGTAAGAAGCTTCCAGTGCTGAATCATTTGTTATCGTTTACATAAGCATGTCTCTTTACTCCTTTGAAAAGGTGACTTCTTTGTAAAAGTGGGATCGATTTATGCTCTATT
>NW_011888812.1:3044648-3049385 GCF_000151845.1 Pteropus vampyrus
CGATATATATGAGATACATATATAGCATATTGATGCAGTTTATTTATTTCTAGGAAAAATTCTTTACATGGGAAAGCATAAAGAAATGATGATAGGAAGATATAGATAAAAATTATTGGACAGTTGCTCCATATCAGGCACTAAGTGCCTTACATATATGAACATACTTCACCCTCTCATAATCCTAGGAATTGGTTGTTATTATAATCCTCACTTTATAGTTGAGAAAACTGAGATACATACATTGATGTTAAGACATTTGCCCAAAGAAATATAGCTAGTAAGTTGCAGAGTTGAGTTTAAAATCCAGGAACTTTGTTTTGAGAATCTACCTTCTATGTAATGTTCGGGGAATCTGGCTTATTTGAGATTTAAAAAGGAACAGTTAATTTTCATGGTTACCAAGGATATGTCCCTGGTGCCTTTGAGCTACCTGTAAGGGAATTGCTAAATGAAACATCATCCCATAATTGTACTGTATTATTAGGACACCTCTTCTAAGAAGTTAGTAACTATCTTTTTCTTAATGGCACTTGGTTGTTTTTGTTAGCCGAAGTTGACTGTTTATTGGGTTCTGATTGCCCAAGGCTAAAACTTGTCTTCTTTGTCAGTGTAAGAGATAGTACAACCTGCACTCCATAGCTAATGTGTTATTTAGTGCCTAAAATTTTGTTACCAATCAGTAAAAGCTTTGTAAGAAGCTTCCAGTGCTGAATCATTTGTTATCGTTTACATAAGCATGTCTCTTTACTCCTTTGAAAAGGTGACTTCTTTGTAAAAGTGGGATCGATTTATGCTCTATTTGCTTAGCTGAGTTGTTGGATCATGTGTGATAATGGTTTTAAAGCATTTTGTAAACTATAAACATTTTAACTAGATAATCTGAAAAAATCTTTTATTAACAGTAAGTATGCTATGGTCTTGTTTTTGCTTCCTTCACTTTTATGAAATTAGTAATTTCATTTTTTCACTTAGCTAGCCAGTCATTTTATTTTTACCGTCTACCTAATGAGAACCAGGTACACAAGGAACATGCAATAAAAATCAAGGCATGCTCTTGTTGTTCAGGTACATGAATCCTACGAATACAATGCAGTATAATAAGTGCTATGATGGGTTAAATTGAGATTTCTCAATAAGGCCCTACTGACATTTTTAACAGATAATTCTTTGTGTGGGAGTTGTCCTATGTATTGTAAGATGTTGAGCACCATCCCTGGCTTCTGCCCACTAGATGCCAGTAGTATCCTTTCCCCAGGCTGTGGCACTAAAAATGTCTCCAGACACAGCCAAATGTCATCTTGAGGGGAGGAGCAAAATTACACCCACTTGAGAACCATTGAGTTAAATGAGGAATGCCTTGGCTTTCGGCAAGAAGTGATGTTTAAGCTGAGATCTACCTGATGAACGAGTTAGCCAGTTTGTGTTAAGGTAAAGGGAAGAGTGTGTATCTGAATAGCAGAGACAGTATCCTAAGAGTCAAAACATTAGGAAATATCTTGGTTTAATTTTACATCTGACAGCTAGTGAATTGAATAGTCACTAAACTGTTTTACTGCATCCAATATTTACCTAGTCTTTTTGTACTAAGTAGGAACAACCTCTTCTCTCAAAGAGAAATAGTTCCATCTGAGCCCCGTGTGACGTGGAATACTATAAAATATGGCCCTTTTTACTTAATATATTTATAAAAGAGGAGTTTAAAGTATTGAGGAGGGCAAAGTAAGTAGATTTCTCCCAAATTAAAATAATTGGAGTTTTCTCAAAAGCTAGAATAACTGATGATTTTATGAACATGAATAGAATGAATGTTTATTATGATAACAGAGTGAAAAATTTTAAAGCTTAAGAATTCTTATGAAATAAACTATAAATGTTAGAAACACCGCTTCTCCTCCCATGCTAAAAGTAGGGCAGGATTCTCCAGAATAAGTTAGACTAGAAACATAGGACCGCTCATTTTATAATTATCTATGTTCTATTCATGAACTGACAGCTTCGACATAGATATCTGGAGCTAGATTATGTCACAGGACTGATATGTTACTGTACTTAGAAGCACAGAATATTAAATATTAAAGCTTGCAGAAAAGTTGGAATCATACTGTCCAGACCCTAAGACATCACACATTTATGTAAGTTCAAATAATGACACGCAGTGTCTGGAGTTCATTTCTTGACTTCCAGTCCATTTCCATCATACACCTCAGTGTCTTTTCCATTTTCCAGGAACCTTTGTTTTACTCTGTCCAACAAGAAGTGTTGTTATTTTTCATGGGACCAATCGAACCCTGGACAGAATGTTTAAGGGATGCATCTGGTTTCTGGTTTCTTATAAAATCCAGTGTGATAACTGCTTTCTAAGGTAGATGTTTGTTGATTCTTTAATATTTTCTAAATTTATTGCATATCTTATAAATCTCATCTATTTATCTTATGTAATAACTTATTATACTTATTTGTCCTGAAATGGCAAGGTTTCTGGGTTGGTAATAGAAAGACATCTGAGTCAGCAATTTAACAAGCTTAAATCTCTTTTTCTTTAACTTCATTTTCTGATCAGTTCCTTTTGTTTTTTTTTTTGTTTTGTTTTGCTTTTCTGGTTTTGGAGAAACCAGGCCTTGGATATAAATGTCACATTCATTTGGCTTCCATTTACCTAGTTTTTCCTGGCTTTGTGCATGAAGTTAAATGAAGTAGTAATTTTTAAAATGTTAGACTCATGAGTTGGAGGGGTTTTCAGGGGGTTTCCTCCCAATAATATCTCCTGAGACACATTAACATATGGGAAGGAATTCATCTCTTCTTGTGTCAGTTTATTTCAAGTTTTATAAAGCTTTGACTTTTCGAAAGGATTTGCTATTTATTGCGCTGAAATCTACTCTCTGTATCTTTGAATTTATGGTTTTAGTTCTGCCCCTTGGGCGGTGAGCAGAACATTTCTAATCTTTCTTCCATATGACAATGTATATAGTACAGTTATAGAAACTAAATAATGAAAGTTGTGGAGGCAAGTAGGAAAACTTCTGAATTTTTCCCAACTTCATTTCATTGCCAAGAATTTAATAGTGTAATGAGAATAATATTTTGAAAATATCGAACTGATATTTTTTTATTCCTTGTTTCTCTTGCTCAGATTTAACCTTGAATGGGTATCACTACAACCACATCCTGATAAATGCATATATCAGGGGCTCTGACCTCTCAGGAATGAATGTCTGGATTATTCCAGTAGTTAAGCAACCTAGGTCAGCACAAGCATTAGCCAAAGATGAAGGTAATCTCAAATGGATGGTAGAGGAGGGAGATGGTAGACATCAATTAAGGCCTCAGAATTAAGTACAGCAGTGGAGACAATAGTTCATATCACTAACTCTCCAGTCTAAGTTTTTCTTTAGAAGTTATGACCAACTACCATCTTGAAGAAACGAGGAGAAGATGAGATACGGGTCCATTTGAGTGGTACAAGAGGTGGACTACAGTGTTTGCTGTTGGTTCTTTACTCAGATCTTTCAGATTTATTTTTCCATTTCTGTGTACCCCTCTCTTGGCATTGGTGAGTCTTCGTCTCCAAGGACTCATATCTGTAATACTTCTTTGAAGTACTATCATTGAGCAATAGAAGCTGCTTATCACAATGCCTGGAACAGAGTTAATATTCAATGAATGTTAACCACCATTACTACTATTCTTCCCAAATAGCTTTGAAGACTGGCCACAAAGGAAATAATTTAAAGAGTCCGCATGCTTCCATATTTTCTTTCATGGAAAAAGAGATATTTTTAGAGGTTAGTGTTCTCTAGAAGAAGCTGGACCAGCAGAGAACATTAAAACAGGAGTCAGGAGAACTGGGTCCTATCCTTGGAACCACATAGCATGGGCCACATATTCCATACCTATAAAACAAGGGCTAGACTAAAGAAAATTCAAGGTCTCAGCTGAAATATCACCTCCTCAAAGACCTCTGTATAAGTATCCTGCCTACCATGAAGGTATTCTCTAATACTTGAGACTGCTTATTTCCTTAATTATAGTTATCCAGCCTGTAATTATCTTGTTTGAATCTGCCCCGCTCCCATGCAATCTTGATGACGGCATGGATCACATCTGTCTTTTTGATTTCCTTCATTTTCGTTCCTAATACAGTATCTGGTTTATGGTAGTTATTCAATATATATTTACAGCAAAATGTAAATGAAAGAGTGAATGAGATTAAGATTTGAAATTGTTCCAGATATCTATTAACTGAATTAAAAAAACACCCTAATTTGGTGGGAAAACCAGCCATTTTGTTTTGCTCACAGATTCTATAGGTCAGGAATTTGCATAGGGTATAGCAATTATCTCACTTCACAGAGTCTGGGGATTCAGCTGGGATGACTCAGAGACGCCGAGTGACTCAAATGCTGAGATCTAGAATCATCTAGAGACACCTTTACTCACATGTCTGGTAAGTGGTGTGGGCAGTTGGCTGGGAATGAAGAGGCAGTTATAAAAATTTGCTTAGGTTCAAGGGGAAGGGACTTTAGACCCTGCCACTAGATGAGAGTGTCAAGGTCACATCGTAATGAGATTTTGGGATGAGAGATGTTATTGGAGGAATTTTGGTAAATACAGTCTTCTACACATGCATACACAACTTGGTACAATTGTTTCACATTTTAATCTCCTATGAGAGTTTAAGAAGCAAATGTCTAAGTTAAGGAGACTCCTTATTTTTGCCCCAGCATCTTGTGA
>NW_011888812.1:3050545-3058225 GCF_000151845.1 Pteropus vampyrus
ATGCAAATGTGTTTACTATTTTAAATTTATGAAGGATTAACATGCAAAACCTCACTGTAACTTATCTTCTCATTATATGTCTCTAGTGCCTCATAGGAAGCCCACAGGTAGAATGCCAACATTTCCCTTCTCAAAATACTTTCAACGTTTCTACTTCTCTGCTTTTGCCCTTACTGTCTCTCTTCTACCTGAATACTCTTCTCACTAAGTGCTCCTCTATCTCTCTCTATATGAATGCCTACTTACTTTTCAAAACCTAGTTCAGATCTTATATTCTTTATGACAGTAACCCAGAGCCATCTTCCCATCATCTGAAACCTTTCCTATCTTACTGGCCATGTTGCTTATTTGGCGTTTAGTATATATGACAAGAATGACAGACTTAAGACAATATTCTTATATGTCTCATTATCAAAATATGTATTTATTTATACATTTATTCATGTATTAATTGTAAAAACAGTCCTAGAGTACATATTTCATATCAGATATTGTACCAGATGATAGAAACACAAGAATGAATAAAGTCCTACTTATAATCAACTAGTGCATGGGTATAAGCACAGTCAGGTATAAATGCCATCGCAGAAATGTAAACAGAACACATTGGGTACATGAAGGAGCGAGTAATTAACACTACCTGGGAAGAAGAGAAATCTAAAAGGTGAGCCTCCATTGAGACACAAGGAGGTATTTATGAGGTTGTAGAAAATGGAAAGCAGTAAGGAAGAAAGAAAGTGATCGCAAGGAAAGAAATTTCAGGAAGGAAAGTCAACATAAGTACAGACTATGGTGCAGACAGTTCATGGAAGGACAAGTCGTTTTGAGCAGAAAAATCTGTGGATTGTGAAAGGAGAGAAAAGTCAGGTAAACTGAGAATAGAGTTGGACAGGGGAGCAAATCATGGAAGGCTTTGTACAATATGGAGAGAAGTGTGGACTTAATCTTTGGGGAATGAGAGGCCAATCTGTTTTCTATCTACTGGAGAAACATGGTCAGGTTTGTATTTCCTAAGATCACTTAGGCAGCACTGTAGAGGATGGATGATAAAGAGATATGACTGGAGGCAGAAAGAACAGGAAGAGAAGTCTTGTAATTGTTTAGTGAAATGTGGCTAGAATATGGAATAGTGGAGATGGAGATAGGAGAACAGTTATGATGAATTACGAGAAAATAAAAATCTATAGGACTTTTGACTTCTTGGGGGATAGATGTTGCATATTCTACACAGCCTCAAGCACTTAGGAAGGTGTATTGTTAATACTTGCTAAATAGATTTGAATTTTACAGTGATGTAAGAAAAGCCTTCAAGAGCATTGAATAATTTATCATGTCCCCTAGTAAATTAAAGGCAAATTTTGGTCTATAGTTGAGTTGATATGTTTTATGAATTTTTGCTTGGGAAACTGAAATACGAGAGAATTCTCATGTGGATATCCTATTCCAGGACTCAAACTGCTTCACTATTAAACTTTCATAACTGAAATTTGTTTCAGTTTCTGAATTGGTATGTTTCAGGGTTATTTTATATTGAACATATTGATGTGAGGTTGGTATTTGACCCGAAATAATGCTAAACCAATAGATTTGTATTAGTCATTCCTAGAAATCATAGACCAATAACATTCTGATTCTTCTTGGACCAGGTGACTAAGTAAGTGAATTGAGAATGAAACTCCTAGAGTAATGGAATGATTGATCTTCCCACTTCGAGAAAAAATTCCTCGATGGTAGTATTTAAAAAGACCAGAAGCCATTGTACCTGCCTCCCATTTCTCCCTACTTTCAAGGTGATGTTTACAGTGATTTTGGTACTAACTAGTTACTTCAGTACCAACTAGGTTCGAAAGTATACCTTGCTATTCCTTTTGGAAGAACAAATAGCTTTGAGGCAAGAGTATAAAAAAAGAATCTATTGCCTATATAATTTCAAAACTAATTATTGAAACTATTTTTGGTGTATTCTACTAAGCCATAATGGATTCGGTGGCCTTTTCTTCCCATTTGAAGAAGGTCTGACTGCTGAACTTGTAACCTCAAGAACTGTTGTATAATAGACTTCCATAATGCACCATGGTGTCTTTTGCAATGCGGCTTAACAGATCCTCTCACTAAAAGGTGGAATCTAATTTTCTACACCTAAAAATTGTCCTGGCCTTATGACTTATTTGGTCAATAGAATTCAGGTGAGATGATGATGTTTCATTTCTGAGCCTAAGTCTCCATTGCCCTATGGAGCTTCTGTTTTCTTTTGGACCCCTGACTCTGCATTAGGTCAAGCTTAGGCTAGCCTGCCGATGATTAGAGTCCATCTGCAGAAGAGAGAAATCATCCCAGGTAAAGCCATTTTAGAAGAGCCAGGCTCCAGCTGACATGCCAGCTGACCACAGACTCGTCAGCTATCCAAACAGTTTTGGCCCCAGACAGCAGAGTCACGCAGCCAACTCAGTGACTTGTAAGCATAAAAAATGTTTATGATTGTATGCCACTGAGCTTTTATGGTCGTGTTGCACAGCATTATGATGCTGAGAGATAAGTGATTTGGCCAGGACGTATATGTAGGGCAGAGATGACATCAAATCATTTATGGGTCAGGGGCCAAGATTTGAATCAAAGTTATAGGTAGGAAGAAATAGTAAATCAGTCCCAAAGATAGAGGTGTCTGGTCTGCTGACTGAATTAAAAAGATTCAAATAAAACTGGTAAAGCAAGTGGCATAATTCCCTGCAGAGAAGTTATTGTGACAGTCTGAAACCATAGTGAAAGATACTAAAGGGCATCAATTAGAGTTTCAATTTTGCCATTTACTGGCAATTGTGATTGCAGCTGATATTTATCAAGAATTTTCTATGTGCCAAGATAATCTTATTTCATTCAATGCCCACAGATTTCTTCTCTGTAGTCACAATTATTATCCTTTCTTTATTGGTGAGAAACTAAGGTTTAGGGAGGTTAAGAAAATTTATTATGTCATGTAGCTAGTAACTGGGAGAGTTAGGACACAAACTCAGGTCTCTGCCTCCAAACCACCCTTTTATTAAGGTCTCTCTAAGTTTCATTTTGCATATGTATGATATGAAATGATAATGCTTATTCTCAAGGTTTGAGGCAAAGATTAGGTAAGATAATGCATGGAGGCATTCAATCATGAGTGCTATTATAAGTTTAATTATGATTTTATCCTCAAAGCTCCAGATGTATTTGGCAGGCTGCATTCTCTCTCTTGGAAACTTTGCAGCTGGCTTAATCCTCATGGAGTCTGGAAATCATTCTTTTCATTACATAGAGCTTTGGTCCTCTTTTTATTTGCAGAGACAGCTCCCTTCCATCTTGACCTATAATCTAGCAGACTGGTCAGGGGTGATTCTTCTTCAATGCCTAGGAAGGCTTGGCATTGAGACACGGATCCCCTGTTAAAAAGATTACTGGTCTCCTCTGGTGATGGGAATTGCCAGGATTTATAAAGAAGTGTCAAGGAAAAACTAACACATGACAAAATATGAAGGCTGTTACAGTGAAAACAAGTTTTCTTGTGAGTATATTAGAACATATTCCTATAGGCTTCTTTACTCGTGGTTGCTTCTACTGTAAGGTTCTTGTGATTAGAAAAGTAATCTATACATTTTTTAGGAGACATTCAATTCCACAAGACTTGGAGTCAGGAATATTTATAGGTTAACCCAGCAGAGTGATTATATATTCATAGACTATTAGAGTGGGACGGACATCACTGGCATCGGATGCCCACATAGAGAATCATCGCCCTTAGGTGATCGTTCAACCACTGCTTGAATACTGTGGTGACTAAAAGCTTAGCACCTCCTGAGGAAGGCTCTTCTATTTGTGAAGAACTCTAAGGAGTCAATTTTCTGTAACTTTCAGTCACTGAACTCTCATTTTCTCATTTAGGAAATATACTAGACTGATATCTCCATTCTCTTTTTCTGACTCTTTATAATGGATATGCTTAGGTAATTTAATTCCTCTTCTATTTGTCTGAAGACTGCTTGCCCATTTAGTCCCCAAAAGGAATGGTAACCATTTTTTATGAGACATCATCTAGTGGTCTTAACCAATAAATCAGGGTTGGGCACCTGATACTAGCTAGGTGGGCAACCAGATTCAGTTTGGAATTGGGACTTTGGTAAGTGTTACGTTATAGCATAAATCCCATTAAGATGTTTTTAAAATTATTTGTCAATTTTAAGTGGTCAGGGTTTCTACATAATCCAAACATCTGGAATTTTAGCTGCTCTTGAAAAATGAGATCTGACAACACCGGGCGAACGTTTCTACATCCCAACGACTGGCTGTAGCTGAGTAAGTGCTGACCCCGCTGCGTGGGTCATGCACTCCCCAGCTTTTCACACTCCCTGGTTTTCTGGGCGCTCTCAAATCACATCTGCTTTACTCGTGAATGTGGCCTGTTTGAGCACTTTGAAAATCTAAGTTTGCATCACTTTCCTGCTTTGAGTGCATTTCTATACTCGCAACCAAAAGAGTCTCAAGCAAACTCTACATAATTCAGTGATTATAACACTTGCTGGATATTAGAATTATGTGGCCAACTTTCAGTAAATGGATCTTGGACCATAATTATTAAAGGAGCACCTCTGGATTCTCATTCTCGTCTACAATCTCTGGATTCTCTTATGGCTATAACATTGTCATCTTAAATAAAAGCAAGAAAAACGAAAACAACCAAACCTCTCCAGATAATAGCCATGGTTAATAACCACTGATAGAACTGAAGATAGAAAACATGGAATGTATCACCCTTTTACTTCTGAGGCACAAAATTTGTGCAAACAGGCCAACTTTCTCCAAGCTAAGCATCTCTGACTGCCACCTGGAAGTGTCTTAAGATGCTTCCAGGTAAGAGCTATCAAAGTCTGGATGCTGCTCACTTAGACCTGATTTTGCTTCCTTCATCCTTAAGCTGAGCACTTCAAAGGCAGAAAAAAGGGGATGACAAGTGAGAAAATGCAAGTTACCAACAATTCTAAGGTGCATTATTCTGGGATTTACCTGAGGGGAAGTGATGATGAGAAATCATAGAACATATTCAAGGATCAACCGGCATTATAATGGCTTAACTCAACCTGAGTATTAGCCTAGACTTAAAGCCACATCTTGCTGAGCCACTTCTTACTAACTTCTCACTGTCTAGCTTTAACAATCTTGTAATTCTACTAATTAAAAAATGTCTAATGTGCTAGTTGCAAAAGTTAATCCTTTCTGGCTCTGTGTCTTGCTCTTACGTATCTGTGGTCTGAGAAATTTCTGGTCATCCTATAAGACTTTCTGTTTCTTTAAATAATGTTTATTTTCTTGGCATTTGCACTACTGCCTTTTGCCCCTAATTGCCCCAGACTCACCCAGTTGCTTGGCTCTATAATTTGTTCAGCATTTCATTCCATTTGAACCACCTCTTCAGCTCTACTTGAGATTTAAAAACAATCTAAATATAAACATTATCATCATGATAATATATGACTTATTAAATGCTTACTATATATCAGGCATTGCTCCCATTTAATCCTTATGAAGAGTCTATGATGTAGGTATAATAAATAGGTGAAGTAGCTGAGTCACAGAGAGGTTGGCAGGCCTAAAGCCTTTCTATGATTTTCCATTTCCTTTAGGTTAATGTCTATATTCTTAACATGGTCTCTCAGATCTCTCATATGACCTATTCATTCTCTTCTAGCTTCTCCTTCATTATTCAGGCTTCTTATTAGGGGCATTCCACCCTTCCCCCACCTCCCTTTTAGGTCTTCATGGAGTTCTCTTCTGCCAGAAACTCCTAGTTCATTCCTCATCCTCACCAGCTTGGCTAAATCATACTCAACATTCAAATCTCAAAATAAAATCCTTCCTTAGAGAGGAAATCCTGGATCCCATGTTAATGTTTCTTTCAAGTATGTTTTTCAGATCATGTGTTTTGATATTATTTAGGAGTGTGTATTAAAATGTAGCTTTCTAAGCTTTCTTCTAGACCTACTGATTTAGAAGGTAGGGACCGGGCATCTACATTTTCAGCAAAAATCCCAGGCAATTCTTAGGAACTATAAAGTTGGAGAATCACTTCCATAGACTAAGTTAATCTCCTTGATTATTTGTTGCCATAATACCCTGCCTTTCTGGTTTTAAAGTGACCATCACATTCAGTATATGTTTATCATTTATGTTCCCCATTAGGTTATAAACTCCATGAGATTAAGGGACATACACCTGCATATTTATTTCCCTATATCTAGCATGTAGTCCATCACTTGGCCTATAATTTTGTTAATTAAATGGAAATATTTTATTTTTTTCTTCTTTCAATAAATTTTAAGAGACGCCTACCTACCTTCTTTCAATAAATTTTAAGAGACGCCTACCTACCTACCACTTTTCAGATACATAGTAACATCTTAGAATTCAAGATGGGATAATATATGGTCTTTGGACTCAAAGAATTCACATTCTCCTGGAGGAAACTGGAAAATATTTGATTTTACTGTTGTATTATAAGAATAAATAGCATATGGTCTCATGTCATTAGAGTTAGCAAATTTTATGATGGAGATAAAGAGTTCGATGTGTACAGGAAAGAGAACTAATCAAGTCTAGAAGGGGCAATCTCAGACTTCCTAGAGGAGGTGACACACAAGTTTAGGCTTTTAAAAGTAGACACCTAAAGAAGAGGTATAAAAAGGTATATTAAGCAGAGAAATACAAGACAGCACAGTATGCATTTCAGTAGCTTGGAGTAGCACAGTGTAAAATATCAATCAGGGACTACAAGAACCAGATCATAAAAGTCTAAGGACTTTGAGTTTTATGTTGAAAACTGATGGGACATCGTGAAGAGATAAATATGTAGTTAGCTCTGGTCCATAGAAATTTGCAATTAAGGTCAGATTTCTATTTTATATCTCTATTATTACGAAATATATTTTTGGTTCTGATTGATTAAATTGAACTAATAAATGATACATTTATTTATGCACAGATACATTTATACATTCATTCGACACATATTTTTGAATACATACTATATACTAGACACATTTCCATAATTTATTTAACACTCGATGTTCCTGTTAATTAGATGGCAGTTTTTTTCATTTTGATGTTGGGCTCAATGAAGGTTTATTACTTGCTTAAAACAACAGAAATCTTTAGTAACAGAACAGGTATTCTACTCCTGACTTCCTTACAAGTTTTATCCTTCTTTTGTTTGGTTCAGCAATACTTAGAATTCACTGATTCTATCATTGAATATTTATTTACACCTATTATGTGCCAGGCAACATTCTAGGAGCTCAGATTATTGCATTGGATGAAAAAGAAAAGAATTCTGCTCTTTCAAAATTCAGATTCTACTCTCTTGGGCATCTAAACCTCTTGCTAGAAAACTGATTCCTACTGATCCAGGTATCTCTCCTCAAGTGCAGAGCTGAAGTAGTCTTGGAGATCGCAAGTGGTATCAGGGTAGTCCATTTTCTCTCCTGTATCCAATGTGTTTTTCCAGGTACAGTCATGGAAGGTAAATATTAGACTTGGCAGAAAGATGTTAGAAGGAGGGCGAGGCTTCACTTTGACATGAAGAGAATAAAGAGAATGTTATATAATAATAATAAAATCTGTTAACTAGTAAATGTTTCTTGTTGGAAGCAGAGCGTCTTGACA
>NW_011888812.1:3058275-3064547 GCF_000151845.1 Pteropus vampyrus
GGATAATATATGGTCTTTGGACTCAAAGAATTCACATTCTCCTGGAGGAAACTGGAAAATATTTGATTTTACTGTTGTATTATAAGAATAAATAGCATATGGTCTCATGTCATTAGAGTTAGCAAATTTTATGATGGAGATAAAGAGTTCGATGTGTACAGGAAAGAGAACTAATCAAGTCTAGAAGGGGCAATCTCAGACTTCCTAGAGGAGGTGACACACAAGTTTAGGCTTTTAAAAGTAGACACCTAAAGAAGAGGTATAAAAAGGTATATTAAGCAGAGAAATACAAGACAGCACAGTATGCATTTCAGTAGCTTGGAGTAGCACAGTGTAAAATATCAATCAGGGACTACAAGAACCAGATCATAAAAGTCTAAGGACTTTGAGTTTTATGTTGAAAACTGATGGGACATCGTGAAGAGATAAATATGTAGTTAGCTCTGGTCCATAGAAATTTGCAATTAAGGTCAGATTTCTATTTTATATCTCTATTATTACGAAATATATTTTTGGTTCTGATTGATTAAATTGAACTAATAAATGATACATTTATTTATGCACAGATACATTTATACATTCATTCGACACATATTTTTGAATACATACTATATACTAGACACATTTCCATAATTTATTTAACACTCGATGTTCCTGTTAATTAGATGGCAGTTTTTTTCATTTTGATGTTGGGCTCAATGAAGGTTTATTACTTGCTTAAAACAACAGAAATCTTTAGTAACAGAACAGGTATTCTACTCCTGACTTCCTTACAAGTTTTATCCTTCTTTTGTTTGGTTCAGCAATACTTAGAATTCACTGATTCTATCATTGAATATTTATTTACACCTATTATGTGCCAGGCAACATTCTAGGAGCTCAGATTATTGCATTGGATGAAAAAGAAAAGAATTCTGCTCTTTCAAAATTCAGATTCTACTCTCTTGGGCATCTAAACCTCTTGCTAGAAAACTGATTCCTATTGATCCAGGTATCTCTCCTCAAGTGCAGAGCTGAAGTAGTCTTGGAGATCGCAAGTGGTATCAGGGTAGTCCATTTTCTCTCCTGTATCCAATGTGTTTTTCCAGGTACAGTCATGGAAGGTAAATATTAGACTTGGCAGAAAGATGTTAGAAGGAGGGCGAGGCTTCACTTTGACATGAAGAGAATAAAGAGAATGTTATATAATAATAATAAAATCTGTTAACTAGTAAATGTTTCTTGTTGGAAGCAGAGCGTCTTGACATGTGGTGGAAGAATCTTTAAACGATCCAAAACAAAAGGACCCTGAAACATAAATCTTCCTTGCTAAAAGTTTGCTAGCAGTTCACCAAACAGTCCAAGAGTTAAGCTTCATTATCTGTAAAAACAGTCAATATTCTAGTTGTCCATAGTGAATGTTTAACCTGATTACTGCTTCCCCTCTGTGAAGAAGGTACCTCTCTAACCTCAGTTTACTCATCTGTATAATGGGATAAATCCTACCCAACGTTCCAACCTCTTTGAATTATTTTAAGGATCAATTAAGATGATGTATATGAAAATGTGTTTATAGTTGTCTGGTGCAGACACATAAGGGATAGAGAAAGGATTAGCAATTGCTTCTTCACTTAGTTTAAATAAGTATAGGGGACAATTGATCCAAATCCTAAAAAGGACTGAAACCAGATTGGATCTGTGACCTTGGCAGTATGAATTAGTGGGCTTTCTTTCTAGATCGTTTCAATTAAAGTGACTCAACTATTAACACCCACCAGTCTCTGTGACCCTCTCTTCTAAGTTCTAAATTCAGGAGAGCCAGAGTATGGTTAATTCAACTTGAAGTTAAATGCCACCTTGGTTTAATCCACAATGGCCAGAGTCAGGGTGGTGGAGTTAAGCATGGCTGCTAGGAGCTAGAACTTTTGAATAGATGGAATCATTTGAAACCAGATACCATCACAAAGATGTCCACTAGGACAGAAAGCAGGAAACTTTCTAGAATATGTGACAGTGATTCAAGAAGGGAGCCAAGATGTGAAGACGACTTCTGTCAGCAATCCTACATGTTTTTGGTTTTGATAACAGAGATTCTTCATATGCAATCTACAGAATTAACAGCCAGAATATAGATGCATTGTAATTAAACTTCTTTCTATAAACTTATATTAAGTGCTTGTCATGAGTGAGATAAAAGGAGGAAATTCAGAAGTTGCCCGTTCAGCATAACAGATTATCTCAAATATGCTGAGAAGAATTACTAGGAAAGGGGAGTTAGTAAATCATCACAATATAAAAATCATGATGGTTTTAAAATATAGATTTTGTTTATCTTTGAGATTGTGGTTTCTAGGAGGTCTTTAAAAATAGCCTAGAATCTTATATAAAAACATCCTGCTGTTAAGAAGGGAAATGCACTCATAAAATGGTATAGTAGTTAGCAGTGCAGATTCCGGAATCAATTAGAGCTCTATTCAAGTTCTGTCTCTTTGACATATTAAGTGTGTGACCTTTGTCAAGTGTCTTATTACTATAAGATTCACATTGTCCTCTGTGAGGTGAGATTGATAATACCGTGGAGTGGAGTCATGGGAGTTAAATAAAATGACATAATCTGAGTGCTTAGCACATGGCTAGGCCTGCAGTAAAGGCTTAATAAATGGGAGCCATTATTGTTTTCATTGTCATTGTAATCATTATCTTCTAATTATTTTGTAATTATATGAATTTTAAGGTATAGAATAATGAATCCTCTAACAGAAGTCAAAATTCATTATAGTAGCTTTATGGAATAACATCAACAAATAAAATAAATGAGCTGCATTTCCATGTAAGAACATAGACAAATTTTAAAAACATAATGTTGAGTGAAAAAACGAGTTTCAAAAGATATATTCAGAATGATACAATTTCTATAAAATTAAAAAACTCAAATACATAATGTAATTTTTATGAACTTGTTCTGCATCACACATTGTTATTTGCTTGCCCCGAATATATCTTCTCCTTCTTGGTAACTAAGGTTTCAATTTTGCTCAGAGTGGTGGTATGGCTATTTTTTCACCTTTTTTCAAAATTACAAACAGCTCTATAATTATCTTTTTTGTTTATGTGTTCTGAAAATATGCGACTGTTTCTTTAGGGTAAATTTCTAGAAGCAGCAGTGGTGGGTCACATATTACATTCTTCAAGTTTATTGGATATTTCTAAATTACTTTCCAAATTATACTCCCATCAGAAGTGTATGAGTTTTTGTGTTCCATCATCTTTCTCAACATTGGTGTTAATAGACTTATTAATTTTTGCCAATGTAATGAGTACAAAATAGTATCACCATGTTTTTAAAAATATGTAATATTGTCTTTAAAAATATTAGGCTCAAATCAACTTAGAATTTTAAAAGATTCATTAGAATATCTAATAATGATATACATTTAGACATTTAGAACATGTTTCCAGTATTTCAAAATGAAGTTTATTAGCTTATTAGTTAGGTCTTATAATACTTTTTATCTTTAATTTTTTAAAGATATTTTAGAGCAATTTTAGGTTTACGGTAAAATTGAAAGAAAGGGAGGTATTGCCCATATATCTCCTCCCCGACACATGCATAGCCTCCCTCATTAGAAACATTTCCCTCAGAGCAGTACATTTGTTAAAATTAATGAATCCACATGGACACATCCTCATCGCCTAAATTACAAATTTTACATTAGGATTCACTCTTGGTGTCGTACATTCTTTGGGTTTGTACAAATGTATAATGACATGTATTCATCATCGTAGTATCATACAGAGTATTTTCATAAAAATCCTATGCTGTATTCATCCCTTCCTCCACTCCAACCCTTGGGAACCAGTGATATTTTTTCTGGCTCTATAATTTTTCCTTTTCCAGTTGGCACCTTCCGATAATCCCAGGAGGACCATATGAGCCCCAGAGTTTTGGATGTAGTAGTGTACTATGCTGATCAGCTGTCCACATTAAGTTCTGCATCACTATAGTGACCTCCTCGGCTGGGAGACTACTGGGTGGCCTAAGGAGGGTACACTGGCCCAGGTTGGAAATGTAGCAGATTAAAACTCCCATACTAATCAAGTATTTTAAAAATGGATTTTCCTGTTTATTCATCAGACAGAATATCTTTTCATGCTTTGGCAATTTTAGCTTTCCTTTTTATTAACATACCCAATCATAGCCTTTATTTATCTTTATTATTTTAATTTATATAGATTTTAAGAACCTTTAGTATATTCCAGAGATTATGAGCTTGAGATTATTAGCATTGTAAATATTTTCTCCCTATCTGCTTGAGTTTTAATGGTTTTATGATGTTTTATACAGATAACTTTGAATTCCAAAGTAGTCAAATATATCTTTTTTTAAGGATTATATTTTTTGTATCTTTATTAAAGAGATCTTTTTTTTTAATTTTAGATTTAAATTTTCTTCTAAAAATTTAGATAAATTACACTGAGGTTCTTAACTGATAAGGAATTTATTTTTGTATATAGCAAGAGATAGGGAACATAACATTATTTTTGTACATATGAATAATCGGTTGTTCCGGCACCATCTATTATGCATTCCCTCTTCTGTTTCATTGTTCTGTTTGTCTCTCCCTGGCCCAACAGCACAGCGACATGATTCCTATGGCTCCATATCAACTCCTGACAGTTGAGAAGGCAAGCTACCCACACTGATCATCTTTAGGAGGGTATTCACATCACTCTTCTTTAGGAGAGTTTTGACTGTAATCGATCGTTTACTTTTCCTTGAGAAGTTTAGAGTCCTTCTAATTCCATGAGGAATTTTGCAGGCATTTTGGTATTAGTTCCTTTGAATATATAGATTGATTTGTCAACAATCAATATATGTTCACGATTTTGCTTTTTTCAGTCTATATGAGATGGCTCTCTAGTTATTTAGGTCTTATTTTATGTCTTTAAGTAAAGTTTATGTGTGTATACACACACACATACACACACGTGCACACACACACACATACACATATATATATTTGCAAAGGTCTTAACATATATTTTGTTAGATGCTAGATATTTTACAGTTCCATTGTTACAGTGAGTGACATTAAAGTTACGCATTTCTAATTGTTTATGTATAGGAATACTATTGATTTTTGTGCACTGAATTTATATTCAGCAATCTTACTGACTTATTAATTTAATAATTTGTATTTTTAGATTTTTCTGTGCAGATAACTGTGGCCCAGGATACATGTCATTTTGTTTCTTCCTTTCCATGTGCCTTTAATTTTTTCTTGTGCTGTATTTAGTCAACACCTCAAATGCGATGTTACCATAATTGAGATTTCTATGGCTCCTAATACTAAAGGTGTCATCAGTTTTTTGCTTGATTGCTTTGCTGTACTTGCTGAATACATATTTTACTATTCTTTCTTTGTGGACCCAACCACTCAGGGTGAAGGTAGGGGCAAATTAAACTCCAAGCCTTCTATATTGCTCTGAACCCCCTACTCAGAACATCAGGAAAAAACATCTTTTTTTCCAGTCCAGAATATCTGACTTCAGGATTTCCTTCACAGCTGTAATGCTAAAGAAAACCAGATGCTGGATGCATAGAGGCCTACATGATATATTACTAAATACCAAGTCCACAAAAGCTGATAGAAGAACGGTACCTGGAAATTCTTCAGTAATCGCAAACTCATGTTATACAGTTACCCTTCTTGGTGTCATTCATTGTTTTCAGCAAAAACTGTGATGCCATGATTGGCACAGTCTAGTCATAGCTTGCTTCAACCTTGGGGGCCTGGGGTGAAGTTGGCTCCACAAGGATTGAAAGGGGAGAGACGTGGTTTTCCCAAATAAGCCCAGGGAGTCGTTCCTGAACAAGGGTAAAGAGGTCCACTTCAGATGCTCTGCTTTCAGCACCCCTACCCTTTCCCTGACACACACTTATGTTGGGGCTGCCATGTTGTCTCTGTCAGGACACTACAGAGTATCTGTCCTCTGCCTTCTCATCTAGCCTGTCTCCAATTTGACATCGCTGGCAATACAAAATTACATTTTAGATCCCTCTTGTCTTCTGTATTCTAAGATTGTAATATTATAAATGTAAAACTCCCCTTTAGTGGATTTTATTTGACTTTTATGCACATAATTTTTCATAGAAGATATCAGATATTTGATTTTTATTCTATACTCTCTCCTCATTTTTTAAAACCTAGCAACAATGGTGTAAAACTTTCAGGATCTACTTTGTACCTAATCTAAATTCATAACGGATAACAGCAGGATTCAACTCAAAG
>NW_011888812.1:3064597-3093269 GCF_000151845.1 Pteropus vampyrus
CACCTCAAATGCGATGTTACCATAATTGAGATTTCTATGGCTCCTAATACTAAAGGTGTCATCAGTTTTTTGCTTGATTGCTTTGCTGTACTTGCTGAATACATATTTTACTATTCTTTCTTTGTGGACCCAACCACTCAGGGTGAAGGTAGGGGCAAATTAAACTCCAAGCCTTCTATATTGCTCTGAACCCCCTACTCAGAACATCAGGAAAAAACATCTTTTTTTCCAGTCCAGAATATCTGACTTCAGGATTTCCTTCACAGCTGTAATGCTAAAGAAAACCAGATGCTGGATGCATAGAGGCCTACATGATATATTACTAAATACCAAGTCCACAAAAGCTGATAGAAGAACGGTACCTGGAAATTCTTCAGTAATCGCAAACTCATGTTATACAGTTACCCTTCTTGGTGTCATTCATTGTTTTCAGCAAAAACTGTGATGCCATGATTGGCACAGTCTAGTCATAGCTTGCTTCAACCTTGGGGGCCTGGGGTGAAGTTGGCTCCACAAGGATTGAAAGGGGAGAGACGTGGTTTTCCCAAATAAGCCCAGGGAGTCGTTCCTGAACAAGGGTAAAGAGGTCCACTTCAGATGCTCTGCTTTCAGCACCCCTACCCTTTCCCTGACACACACTTATGTTGGGGCTGCCATGTTGTCTCTGTCAGGACACTACAGAGTATCTGTCCTCTGCCTTCTCATCTAGCCTGTCTCCAATTTGACATCGCTGGCAATACAAAATTACATTTTAGATCCCTCTTGTCTTCTGTATTCTAAGATTGTAATATTATAAATGTAAAACTCCCCTTTAGTGGATTTTATTTGACTTTTATGCACATAATTTTTCATAGAAGATATCAGATATTTGATTTTTATTCTATACTCTCTCCTCATTTTTTAAAACCTAGCAACAATGGTGTAAAACTTTCAGGATCTACTTTGTACCTAATCTAAATTCATAACGGATAACAGCAGGATTCAACTCAAAGTTAGCTTTTAGGTTATTTGAAGTAAAACACTTTCTGATGAAATTCTTAAATTTTTTTTATCCTAATGATTGTATTGTATTTTTATCAATTCCGGGGTATCATATAGTAGACTTTTGACTAGTTGCAAGTCAACTAACCAGACCTTTTAATTACTGAGTTCTACTTTGAAAAATCATAAGAAAACAAATTGATAAAGAAATTCGGTTTACAAAAAGTATCTAGGGGAATATTTTAGGTAAAATAGAAAAGTACTGACATTCTATGAAGTTTTAGAAGTCCAAAATTACATTTCTGGATCACAGAAAGTAAAGATAATATGATGTATCTATAATATCCAAGAATAATTAGGCCTATCATCATCATTACCGGTATTATTATGTTCCCGTACCGAGGCTGGGAAATAAGCTAATGTTTGGAAAAAATCGCAGTGTCAATCATACAACAAACAAACAAAAAAACCTTAAACACCTTAGTCAATGAGTACTACCTTAGCCACGGAATTCAATTACCAGCACCAGTGCCCTTGTATATGCCAATTTACAGTGGTTTTACTATATTCTGAAAATCATGCTAACAATAAAATGTGGGAAGGTAATCCAAGAGTGAAGTTGCCATGATGTTTACTCACTGACATTTAAATGTGTGGCTCAGTGTCCCAGCAACTGCTTTATTCTCACAATGATTTATATAGCTTTATAAGTCAGAACTATTGTTACTATGTAAGAAAATCAAGTATAATATTTTTAAAAGACTGTAGTTAGTCTATTTCAATGCTAATATGTCTAACTCTTTACCATCTTGAGCCTCTGTCAGCATGCTATTTTGATTGTTCATTCATTTAAATCTTAATCCTTAGGATTTGATCTATGCCTTTGAGCACAGTAAAGAATTTTATTTTATTTATTAGCCAAAAAAATTAGGTTTAAAGCAGTGCTTTGGGTGGGTCTGTACAAAATTCCCACCAGTGAATTTCAATATTTGAAGGCCTTTTGTTCAGCTAATGGGGCTCTCCTCAAAGGTACGATATTGTGAGTCTGCCTTTAAGTAACATTTATTAATAAAAATCTATCAAATAGAATATTATGGCCGCAAAGCCATAGCTCTGTGTTCTTTAGGCAAGTCTGTTCTGACCAAAAGGAATATCTAATAAGCAACTTTCTAATTTTAAAAGGTTTTCTTTTCTTCAATGCATAATTGGCTCTTTTTTTTTTTCTTTTTAATTCGGACATTTCTCATCACCATATTAAATTAAATTAGGCCACAAGTTCTGAATTCTTCATCACCATCGGTTTTATCTTGCCACTAAACTAGATTTTTGTTTCCTGCAATTGAGCCTAAATTTTATGAAGCAATCAGAGTTTGCTCACTAAGACCCTCTCTAGCCTGTTTGTCTAGGTCCACACTTTCAACCATCCATTGAAACTTCAAATAGCAGAGTTGTTTACAGAGATGAAACTAAGGGATGGAAAGGACATTTTGTAGTGCCTGAGTATTTCACACATACTTAGGTCATTGTAACCTGATTAACAGAAACAAATAAAACGTGAACTTAAAATGTCTTTTTTGCCTAAGACAATATTAATTTCAGCATGGGCCAGAGACTACCTTGGACTGCAAAAGCCTCTTCTCTACAAAGAATTATTGTTTTTCTCTTCCCATATATTTATAAAAAAAGTTTATGTGGAAGTAATTTTATAGTCAAATAATTCCATTTTCTAATATCTTCCACAAATCTCTGAAAAAAATCACAATGAGAAGCTGTGTGGTGAGAAATAGAAGAAGCACCTTGTTCTTCATGATTCCTTAAAGGAGCTTACAGGACCAATGGGAGACCTTTGGATAAATTCTTCATGCAAAAAAACATGTGTAGATGGATGGTAGGTTATATCCCTTGGAAATAACCAGGCATGAGCACAGTCAGTGCTTCCCATGTCAGCAAAATGACAGATTTATGCAATCAATAAATAGACTTATCCTGACACTTTTTCTGTCTCTACCTCAGTTATCTTAGTGTATCAGTATCTATCCCTCCCTCCCTCTGTCCCTCTCTTTCTCTTTCATACACACATGTGTGTATATATGTATGTGTGTATGTGTGTATGTGTGTGTATATACATACACATACTGGGTATGTAATTGTACTGGATATTTTCAATTCGTGACTGGGAATCTGTGTATGCATAAGTCTGACTTAAGTTATATGTGGATTTTCAACTGCAACTGCAAGGTGGGTTGGTGCCCCTAACCCCCACATTGCCCAAGGGTCAAGTGTGTGTGTGTGTGTGTGTGTGTGTGTGTGTGTGTGTGTAAAAATATTTTGGAATCTGGATACTTTAAATGTTAAAAATCTATTCAGAATTTTCATTCCTGTTGAACCTCCCCATAACAACTACAACATAGTTTAAAGATTCTGCACATAACAGTTCTAGGGGTTTTTAATGGACACTCCTTAGCAACCAATATTTTAGGTAGATTCCATTATAGGATTTTGACAAGAACAACATAGTCTCGTTCACTTTATGTTACATAAAATTTTCTCTGTATAATAAAATTAGAATACATTAGTATTTCTCAGATGTGCCAAAGACAACAAAGACTTGGTTATTTCAAGGAGTGGAAATAATGATGTATAAAATTAGTGCATGTGCTACTGCAGTGGTAGCCTCATAGTGTATTTCCAGCTCTGAAAAGGGACAATTATAGACAATATCTGTAACTCACGGAATTTGTCACCAAAGAGTAGTGCAGTAGTAGTACCTAGGTGACCCCGAGCTGGAATCACCAATTCCTTAAACTATGGGACAAATTGCAGCTGTATCAGTCATGTTCAGATTCATGTGGATGGAGGCTGGAGAAATTGAAGAAAATCTTCAATTATATTAAGAGAGAGTAAAGGCAGGGGTGTTTCCTGTTACATACAGAGTATATGTAACTCAGGTATTATTAAGTGACAGTCAGTGTTAACACTGCCCACTCTGAGAAATTTTTCCTTTCTTTTGATTTGTTCAGCTTTGCCATATGTCTCCAAGTGTTTGTTATGCATTTATTTCACCTGAGAATAATCAGGACAAAGATGCTTCTGATAATTGTAGGACCGTTGGCTAAAGTAGTTCGCATTGTTTTAAAATTTAAAACAGAATCACCTGGCTTTATAATGCTTCCCCTCTTATGAGGGGCCTTGGAAGATACAAGGTTAGTGATACACAGTTTTAACATCAAAATACTTAAAAGAATATTCATAGATAGAAGATGTACAGAAATACCTTGAACCTAGCTAGGATCTTAAAAACAGACTCACAAATATAGTGGACAATTGGGTGATGGACAGAGGGGAGGGAGGTTGAGGGGCTGAAGGAATGGAGTGAAGGGTTAAAGAAGTACAAATTAGTAGTTGATAGATGATCACGGGGATGGGGAGCACGGCAGAGGGAATGCAGTTAGCATTAATATGTTGGCTGGGTGGAGGGCCAGGGGAGGGAAGGAGCAATTGGGGGGATTGTTTTATGAACTATATAAGTGTCTAACCAATGTACTGTATACTTGAAACTAATTTAAATAAATTTTTAAAAAAACTTTTGTAGAATCCAAAAGGGGAAATTTGGAAAATGAGTTTTTTCAGCCAGAAAAATCATGAGAAGCTTCATAAAGTGGCTTTTGCTCCAGATCTTGAAAGTTGAATTGTATCTGTATAGGCGAAGAAACGAGATGACTCGAAAGACATTCTGATTACAGAAAACAGTTTGAACAAGTTATAAAAACAGAAAAATAGAAAAGACTGTACTCTCAAAAGTAGTATCATATGAATATAACCCAAAACGGAACTGTAAGTAATTTATATTCTATATATTGGATATCATGTTATGAGGAGATCACTATATCTGGAGTCACGAGGAATCGTTCAAGACCTGGTTTTTCCACTTATTAGTTGGAGTCAAGTAAGTTAATTTTAATGAGTTCTATTTTTTCCCAGGAAGACACTTGAATGGATATTTAAAATTCTCTTCGATATTTTTAGTTAAGATATTCGATGTTTGAACATTTGTAAGAATAATTAATGGGAATACTAGTGAACTAGGAATAGAGAGGAGGTATTTGAAAAATTATGAAGGTAGAATAAATGTGACATTATCTCTGGTTGGGTTTATGGAAAGGATTGAAAGGAATATCTGAAATGACTGCAGCCTAGAAATTTGGCAAATTAGTGAATGGTATGGGATTAATAGCAATAGAAGAAATGGTGGGAGAAAAATTAAATGAGAATTATTAAACTTTTTTTTTTTGAGAATGTAGACTATGTCTTCATCTTTTTATCTTTAGATCCTAACAGTACCTAAATCCATGTTATCCTCTCAATATGTATCTTATTCTACTATTTATAACCTCAAGGAATATTATTCTTTTTTAGGTTTGCAGAATTCAGTGCATGGTTAGGGTGAGCACTTTTCTGTGTTTTGCTTTTAATAACATTTATATGTGTGACTATAAGAGTAATGTATACTCATGGACAGGCTTAAACCATACAGAAGAGTACTAAGAAGAAAATAGAAATCACAATTTCACAGGTCATATTTTAGTGGATAAATTTACCATTGTTATTATAAGCCCATATGCTTTCTTCAAATAAAAAATATATATACATCTTTAAGTCAGGCTCAACTGGCATCAACATTTTTGATCAGAGGGTAAGTGCTGACAATATTCTCCTTTTAGGGTTTTAGTATTAGAAGGATTTTGTTATTTCAGGTGCAAAGGAAAAGCCAGAAAGCTGTGTTTTCCAAAATGTTATTGGACAGCTCCTATATTCTCCATGTTACTGTAGTTGCCATTCTTAAATATAAGATATGATACTATCTGGCGACACTGCTTCCATGAACTAGAGTAGATTTCAAGATCCAGCAGAGCTGTTGGGGTAATACCCGGTTTTTAAATGAACTAAGCAGACTGAATTTGCAAGTTACTTTTGCGAAACTTCTGTGGTGTGTTCCATGTTTTGAATAGCCAGGAAAGACAAGCCAAAGTTGAGGCAACGAGTAATAGAACCAGAGCAATGCCATCGAGATCCTGTCTAAGAAATGTGCAGGAATTACAGTGGGCCTACACTTGAGATCTGGAGACTTAGAGTTTCAGTTTATCAGTGACTTCTTTGATGGCAGATATAACAGTGATTGTCTCATCAGCTTAAAATAATGTAGAGTATAAGAGCACAGTTTCTAGATGTTGTTCAGAGTGCAAACTTCCAGCTATAGGATGAATAAGTTCTGGGCATCTAATGTACAGCATGGTGATTATAGTTAACACTGAATTATATACTTGAAAGTTGCTAAGAAAGTAGGTCTTAAATGTTCTTGCCATAAAAAAGGAAATGTTAATTATGTGATATGATGCAGGTGTAAGCTAACACTCTAGTGGTAATCATTTGCAATATAAGTGTATCAATGTACACAATAATTACATCTCAATAAAGCTGAAAGAAAAGAGCATGATTTCCAATATGACTGCTTGAGTTGGAATCCCTGCTTTGACATTTAATTGTGTAATTTTTCTGCAAATTACCCTCTCTCTTTTTCCTCGGCTTCAGTGATAAAACTTGGGTAATAATGGTACCTTTCTCACATGATTGTGTGAGGATAAGCTCAGATAATGCACGGAAAAAGCCTAACCAGATTAGAGACATATCAATAAGTTTTGGCAACTATTTTAAATATTCAGAATGCCATGTCCATTGAAAGTATATAATCACATGACAAGCATTATAGTCTATCGAAATTAATAATCAGTACAACTGATATGAAAAACCTCAGAAATATTATTCTTTCTACTCTCTATAGTTGAGTAATTGTGCTCTTGAAGGTGCTGTGGAAAGGATTTAAAACCAGGACTCATGAGGAAGGGCTGATAGAACTGTAATCATTTTACCTGATAAAGAGAAAGTTGAATATCCTTTGAACCACAGGTCCAAATCCTGCCTCTGCTGTTTACCAGGTATAACACTGACAAAATGCTCAAATGATCTGACCTCAGCTGCCTTACCTTCTCTGTCTTAGACAGTTATATGGGGTTAAAATGGGATATATATGTCAAAGGCATGGTTAACTCTAAAACTGTTATACAAAAATATAGATAGCCACTCTTTATTACTAAAGACTGTTCACATAGACAAACACAATTATGGGATCTGTTAGTTAGAGGGACTTGGAAGTTCATCCATCCAGGCATCCTTCCAAAACTTGAATTCCCCTATGCAACTTGAATCCCTTTCCCCAAGTGGTCATTTGTTTAGTAACTGAATTGGGTCAACAAATGTGATTTTAGCACCCATCCTGTTCTAGGCAATGTATTAGCCATTCCCTAGGGACACCAAGACAAAATTATATTTACCTTATTAGTACTGCTCCTTACTTTTTCGGGAAGGGCTTAAAGTGACATTAAAACAAATGAGATATGCAATTATTTGCCTTGACTTTAATATCTCTTATGATGAATCACTCACTAAATCCAGAGATAACCTATTCTATCTCTTAACTTTTGTTATTATTAAGGTGTTCTTCACTTCCTCCTATGACTTCTATTGATACTGTTGCTAGCACTTGGAACCATATCAAGTGTGTTGAAAAGTTCTCTCTCTTACATCCCCCATCTTTCAGTCTTTAATACTTATAGATAATTCTTCTATTGCCTGAGTTTCTCTTCTCTAGGCTAAGAAATCTCTGTTTCTTAAATATTTTCCATAAAATGAAGTCAGGTCTTTTCATAATCTGGTGGCCATTTTCTAAATTGGTTACTTGCTTTCTTAGAGCATCTCAATTCTGTTAAACCATCAGCTGATTTGGAATATCATGCCATGTACTCTAGCCCACTCCTCTAAACCTTTTGAAGTCTATTTTATTCTATTTCAAAGTAAAATTTAGTTCTTCAGAGCCTCTCCGTCCTGACTTTAAACATTGTAACGTACAACAATTTCCCTATAAAATTCCCATAACCTCTACTTCCCAGTTAGCTCTTCATTGTTGATCAGAATTTAGTCCAAACTAGAGTTTTCCTAGTCACTTATATTCTCAAACAGAAATTATCTATAAGGAAAATCACGAAATAAGCAGACACTCCAACTTTATTATAATAATTATCTATTTTTCATCATCAATGAGGAGTATGCCCAAAATGAATGGTTGGCGAGGGCGTATTTTGGATATATCACTTTGAGGATAAATTAAGGGAGACTAGTATTATGGTTTCCAATAAAGTGAATGTACATACCTCTATGAGCAAGGGAACCAAAGGCCATGTGAATATAAGAGATTTAAAGCAGTGAGTGGTTTACATGTATTTACTTCATAGAAGAGGTGGAAACCATTTAATGGCTCTGTGGATTCCAAATGATTTAGATGCTACCCTCTTTTTTGTGATAGATTTATTTTTTATGATAGATTTCTGAGTGTTATAAACACTTCAAATAATAGCTAAATGGAGCAAGAACTTAAAAATTAAATTTTGCTCTATGAATCACTATCTCAACTGCAAAAAAGTTCACATGAATAAAATGAAAACATTTTCTTTTTAAAAAATTATGTGAAGGACTTTTGGTTTTATTTATAATATGTAAGGAGACTAAAAGTCATCGCTCTCATTCTTTCTACAAGACAGATCTGGACAAATTGAAAATCAACTGACCCATTGGAGAAGCGCAGTTGGAGAACATGGCAGTATCCCAAAATTTAAAGAAACAGGTGACTCCAGAGAGTCATAGTTATGATCTGATTCCCTGGAACAGAAGCTAATGGAGCCATAAACTGATAGGAACATGTAAATGGTAATTTTGACTAATTTCTGGAGGCTAAGTGTAGACTAACATGGCAAAAAAACTTCTAGAGACCACAATATTGGTAGAGGATACGCCATGGACTTTACTTCAAGGAACCCCACCAGGATCTTGGTGAATCTGAGAAAGATTCCCTCATGACTCTGGCAGGGCAGAGGAAGATTAATCATTTTGAAATAATCTCAGAGTGTTTTCTAAAAGGAAAACCCTAGTCTTCAAGGGAAACACTGTCCCAGAGCATGATCCCACTTAGAGTAAGAGCATTGTTCCTTTCTCCAGTCTCCCCTAGCCTTCTTGTCTCACCTAAGAGTGTGAGGGGGAGCTATGTTGTTCAGGTTTTTAAAAGTATTCTAAAACATTTCAATCACATGTTTAAACTTGGAATATAAAACCTAAAACTCAATAACAAATAATAATTGCAATTAACACTTATTTTTGTTCTAAATTACGGTCAGTTTAAGGAACAAGAAAGAGAGATGGATAAAAGGGAAGAAAAAGTGATGGGAGTTATTCATGATATACATTCAGGAATAAAAGCACAGAAGGTGAGAAAAAGAGACAGAGTAACAGAGATAGAAGCCAGGGGAAGAACACCGTGGCTAGTGACATAGGCTCCTACATTTAAATAATTCTTGCGTGTTTGTAAGTGTAACTCAGGGCAGGTTAAATTCTTTGTCTTAATTTTTTAATCTGTGAAATGGGTAAAATAATACCTATTTCACAATGTTATTAGGAAAATTAAATTGCCTAATGTTTTTAAAATTCTTATCATGGTGCTAGGCACACAGAATGTTTTAAATAAGTGGTAGCTATTACTATTATTATACAGTCACATAAAAAGGTAAATAAAGAGGAGTCTCTTGGAAATAGAGCAAAACTTTCATCACCTAACATCTTCAGTTTTGTAGCTGTTTGGGGTTTTGTGTCAAAAGTCTTTAAACTTGAGTTACTTTAAACTTTCTTTTAACTCCAGGCATAACTAAGTTCATCAGCAGTAAACAGTTGCCCTGAAAGTGAGGAGAAAAGATCATGCCTGTCTCATTTCCTGGAAATGGAAGAACTTTTCTCATGTTTAACTCATGGATATGACCTGACAGTGTAGTTGCAAAACCAATCTATGTTTTCAATTCATTAATTCACATTTTTATTGTATCATCTAATTTGATCGATTATTTTTGCCAGCGATTAGAGAAATTATGTTTTCAAATTTTACTACATATTTCTGTAGGAAAGTTAAATTAAGCAAAAGTACCACAATATAATATTGAATCTACACTTCAAATTGAACTTTCTGTGCGGAATTAGTAGAATAGAATCCAAGGATAACAAAGAAGAAAATGAAATTCCGCTGAGCTAGCTGACTCCTCCTCACCCAGTCAGGTAGATGCAACAGTCTTGGGCACTGAGGTATGTTAGCAGTGATTCTGCAGGAACTATAGTTAACAGCTACCTCAAGAATCTAAATCTCTTACACTATGACCCTTGTGTCACAAAGTAAAGGTCACAAGTCACTTACTCCTCCTGGCATAGAACAACCTGGTAGAAGAAAGAAAGGGCCTTGGAACCGTATTTTCTTGACATGTAAAGCAATCTGTGCCTTTACAATATCTGAAGTATTTTTGGATGGCAGATAGGAATTTTCTAAAAGAAATGTGGAAATTCTTATTGAAAACAGCCTCTATAGTCTTAAACTAAAACCTGCATTTTTGGGAGACGAGGGGGCACCTTCTCCCTAGCTTCATTTGGCATCAAATCCATATTCTCTTGTTGTGAGACTGGGATAGTGCAATCTATTAAATTAACTGGAAAACTTGGCAGCTCCCTAGTTTAGCATATCATGGTCAAGACATTTGCCTCTCTATAGACTAGCTTGAGTGGAGCCCCTTGAAAATTCTGTTTAAAAATTTGAAATTAATCCAGTCAACCATAGTAGAGTGGAAGAGCATTTTGTTTCACTCACCTGATAAGCTGTAATATATTCATTTAAAACAATATTAAAATTCTGTATTCATGCTCATTGTATTAAGGCAAGGATCAGGGTACAGAAGTATGTAGAAGTATGAATTTAACTAAAAAAAGTCTTTCAAACAAACGTCCAAAATTTGCATGGAAAAAAATTGGAAGGATATGCACCAAAATGCTAACCATTTTGATAATGGGCTAATGGGTTTTTTAATCCTTTTTGCTGCTCTTCTGACTTTTTCCAACTTTCTATTACATACTTGTACTATTTCTAAAAGAATAAAAATTCCTTCTTAAAAACTTTGCTTTGACAAATGTTAATTGGATGCACATGGGTGCCAGCCAGGCCTGTGTTGAGGTACAGAGAGGAGTGGGGGTACAGATTCTGGAATGTGAAAGAGAAGACAGACAGGTAAACTAAAAGCTCCGAATGTAATGCATTAGTGACACATAGGCAGGCAGAGAGAGAGTTCAGAGAAAGGAGTGATCTACTGGGAGAGAGGGGGAGATGCGGAAGGTGGCGAGAGAGCAATGCAGATATCTGGAGTAAAACAGATCAGGTACAGGGGGCAGCCCGTGCAAAGGTCCACAGGTAAGAGCATTCCTCGCATGGTTGAAAAAAGCCAGGCTGGATGGAGTGAGTAAAGGGAAGAGCACTAGGAAATGAGCGTAGAGAATCAAAGTCACAAATAGACTTTTAGGCCATTGTTCAGACTTTGTTTTACTCTGAGGGAAATCATGAGCCATTGGTAGGTTTTAATCAAAGAAAAGAGCTGATCTTTTCTAGGATTTTAATAGTATTACCTGGGCTGCTGTGTTGAGAATAGACTGTAGGGACAAAAGTATAAGGAGGGTGGCAAGTGATGAGTCTGTGACAATAAACCAGGAAAGACATCATAATGGCTCAGATAATGATAGTTGCAAGTGGGGGAATAAGAGGCTTTCAGATTATGAATATATTTTAAAAGTAGAGTCAAAAGATTTCTGAATCATCCACCTAAGAGGCATCAAGAATGACCCCGAGGACTTCAAGCCAAAATCACCAAGAAAGGGAATATAGATAGAGAAGAGAAGACCAAAAACTAAGTAAATTGT
Source organism: Pteropus vampyrus (assembly GCF_000151845.1). NCBI lineage: Eukaryota > Metazoa > Chordata > Mammalia > Chiroptera > Pteropodidae > Pteropus > Pteropus vampyrus. Next base: position 3,076,463 of record NW_011888812.1, read on the forward strand.
GGGGCGTTCCCCAATCAAGAGGGTGAGGACAAGAGGAAGAATGAGAAAAGAGACCAAGAATGAGAAAATAGTGAAAGAAGAGGAGAAATCCAGAAAAGCCAGGTCTGGTTTTATAGAAAACAGTGAAGAATGTACATCAAGCAAGAGGAAGTGAAAGTGTTAAAATGCAGCTTCTTGGAATCTTGACAGCAACTTCAGTGCAGTAGCAGAGTGAAAGCTGCAATAATACGGGCTTGAGAGTGGATGGGAGAGTAGTTATTCGAAAAGCAAGTAAAGACATTCTTCTGCAAATGTCAAAGAGACATTTTCTTCAGTGCTTCCTGAAGTGTTGCTAAGATATTGTGCCGTATCTTGTGAGGTACAGAAAAACTTAAGACAGGAGAAATTACAGCATGTTTGTATGTGGATAGGAACAATCCAGGAGAGTGTGAAAACCTGATGAGAAAAGAGAGAGCAGGATAATTGCTGGAGAGATGTGCTCGAAGTGAGAGGGAGCTTGTGCATCCGCCTTAGATAAGAGCATAAATGGCTCATTGGTGGCCCTGGGCGGGAGGATAGACTCTGGGAGTCCAGATACTGGTAGGTGAGTAAATATAGTATGGGAGTATGCACAAGTGTTGTTCTGATGGATTCCATTTTTTTTTTCCGGTCAAGGTCATCAGCTGAGCAAGGTCATCAGCTGAGAATGAGGTTGGGAGAGGAGGTGTTGAGGATTTGAGGAGAAAGGCAAATGTATTCAACTGGAGAGTAAGGGAGTGATTGGACTAGGGAAAAGTGTTATAACCTAGCAGCAGTAAGTGCCCTGTGAGATTCATTGTCATTAAGTTAAGGTTAAACCAAGTCTGTGTGGTGGAAAGCTTTACCAGCTTCATTTCTACAGCCTCAGCCACCAAGGTGCAGTTGAGGAGCAGGTATAGATTAACCTAGGTTGTGGCTTTGCCCAGAATTTATGTTGAAATGGGAGGGGCAAAGGAGGTGAAGGTGCATGCAAGGGGGTTAAAATAATGATTAATGGGATTTAAACTGAACAAGGAGTGAGAGGCCATCACTTTGATAGTTCATCCTGCCTCACAGGCTGCAGGGGAAGACCATGGATACATTAATGCATCTGTATGCGTACGTGCACGCTGGGATGCAAATGTCCTCATTTGCAAATGAGGAAGAGAGTGAGAAAGTGATAGATTTCTTATTCTGTGGTCACTAATGTTACTAATCTTTAAACCAATTCTCATGTCTGAGAACTAGTCTTTGGATGGTGATGGCATTGCTGGTGCTTCAGATATGTCCTGGCTTATTTCAGGCAGGGAGGAGGCAGACCCAGTTTCCATTAGGAAAAATGGATAGCTATCACTCAGCTGGCTCAGCTCATGAAATGCATATTGGTTTAAAGTAGAATATAAGTCACACTTTTAGCTCGATAAAAGCTTTATGGGACCACGTAAGACCGTTTACTTTACTCAGTTGCGTTAAATAAGCAGTTGCATTTTGTGAGTTTACTTTCAAAAAATAAAAAGTAACATAAATTCTCATAAGACATTAAGGTCTAATGTCTTAGAGAAAATTCAAGACATCTTTTCTCCCAATTACTTCAAGGTCTTTCATAGTTTAAATCATCTATACTTAAATTAACACTTAATTCTAAAGAAGAAAAACACATGCGCACATGCAAACACACACACACACACACACACACACACACACACACACACACACACACACACACACACAGGCCTTTATCTTATATTCCCATTCAATTCTGGGCTGTAGTCCCTGGATGGGTTTGTTATCTTGAAATATTCATTACATTAAGCTAGGTGATAACAAAGTTCACAGAACTATTTTCATTCATGAATAAATACAGAATAAATACAGAATTTGTTGCAGAGTTATTAGTAAATTATTTCAGAGGCATTTTACAATGGACTTGATAATTGATGTCTGATGTAGTAGTACCCAAGAATTTCTGAAGTTATTTTAAGATGGATAATGGAATTATTAAAACTAGTAATTCCATTGAGTAATTATTAAAACAAGTAATTTCAAGTAAATGTTATTTCCCTATTAGAAAGACATAAAAGCCATTTAGCACTTTAAAGGATATCAAGTATAAATCACCTTGACTTTTCCTGGCCTCCATGCTTCCAGTGGAGTCCAAAAGGAGTCGCCAAGCTCCATCTGTTTCTGAGAAGATTCTCGTTTCTCTCTCTCGACCATTAGCAGAAAGGAAAGAGTCCAGATCTCAACCTGTCCAATCCCAGCCTACTGCCAGTGTCCTAACATTTATAGCCTTGATGAGACAATCTATCATGAGTCCATTAAGTCTAATTCCATCACATCCTTTATCATTAGCTCTTGCAAGATCACCAAATAGCATTTACCGTTTATTCAATGTTGAAATTGCATTTCTCATTATATCTGAAAAATCTGCAGTATTGGCACAGCTTCCTTCCTTCGTGAAACACTTTCTTCATCTTTACTTGGATTCCAGGATGCTACATTTGCTTCAACGATTTTCTCCTTAGGTTCATCATTCATGTCTCAAACCTGTTAGTGCAAAAGTGCCCCGAGGGCTCACTCCCCCAATGATCTCATCCATTTTCATGATTTAAATAGCTGATGCTCCTCAAATGTATTTCTTCAGCTCCTTCAAATCAAGGTATGTATATCCAGCTACCTGCTTGACATCTCAAACTTAGCATATCTAGAAACACATCTCTGAACCTTTTTTTTTTTTAGTTCTTCCCTCAATCTTCTTACCTCAGAACATGTCAGCTCTGTTGTGATGGTTTTTTGATGCGTCAGCTTGGCTAGGCTACAGTCCTCATTATTCAGTCAAATGTAAATACTAATCTAGGTGTTGCTATGAAGGTATTTTGCAGAAGTAGTTAAAGTCATAAAATAACACCGAAGTTAAGTAAGGAGGCTGTCCTGGATAAACTGGGTAAGCCTGATCTGATCAGTTGACCGACCTTAAAAGTAGAGTTGAGATTTGATAAAGAAGAAATTCCATCTGCGGGCAGCAGCTTCAGGCCCTGCCTGTTGGTTCCAGACTGACCTTCTCAATCACCTGAACTATGGATTTCAGACTTGCTTACCTGGCCCACACAATAGTGTAAGCCAATTCCTTGCAAGAAAGAAGAATCTGAGAGGAAGTTTTGCTCTCGCAGATTAGGGAAAAATTGTTTGAATTATTTGTATCCCACATGAATTTTCATCAGTGGGTTAACTCAGTAAAAGATAATGTTATGAAGCAAATGAGTAGGATGACCTGTTTTATAGATACCAGCCAGTCTCTTTTCTGACTCCTGTTATTGTCTAATGGGCTCAAGAACAAAGTGGCTGTGGTGGCTGGGATAGAGTTATGCAGGGGCCTCAGCAGCATCAACTTTCACACAGCAAGATGAGTGGCTACGTAGCCGTTGCTGAGTATCTTATTTTCCTGTAGCAGATACCAGCTCCAAGTCCCCAGTATGGCACCATTCCCTGGGTAGATCAGCCAGTTAACTGGTGGCAGATTGATTACACTGGACCACTTCCATCACGGAAAAGGCAGTGCTTTGTTCTTACTGAAATGGACATTTACTCTGGATATAGATAGATCTGTCTTCCCTGGACACTTCTGCCAAAATGGATGGAGATTCATTATATACATTCAAAATAAAATAGACTTCTCCCCAGACACATGTAATATTGTTAACCAAGTCATTTTAAAGAATTGCCAGAGATGCAGAAAATGGTACTAAAAGGTCTACATCAGAATGAAAGTATTCAGGGAGGATTTATAAAGAAATATGATTTGAGCCGAGTCTTTAAGATTAGTTAGTCTCATTTGGAAAGACAGCGAAGAGAGATCTCATTATTTCACACCAGTAGCATAGTATAAATGAAAGTTAGAGTGGAGACTTCATTTGAGAAATATGAAATAGAACTCTTGGACCTCTATAGAATACCTGCAATGGTCTTCAGACTTTAGATTTTATCCTGTAAGAAACAGGAAGTTAGTGATAGCTTGTGAGCTGAGCACCGACTGAATCAAAATAAAATTTTAGAGCATACTATTTACAGAGTAGATTGGGGAAGAAATCGTTTTCAAGTACAGAGACCAAGTACTCTGCTATAATATTAATTCAGATGTAAGAGAATGAATTCCGATATAGTAGTAAGGAGATAGAATTAAACAATGATTTCAAAGAAAGAACTAAAAAGACTTTTAAATGGGTTACGTAATCTGTATCTTCTGTAGTGTGTATGTGTGTGTGTGTGTGTGTGTGTGTGTGTGTGTGCAGTGTGGGAATGAGGGAAGTAAATTTTGTATAATGTGTGTGTGTAGTAAATTGAGAAAAGTAAGAGAAAAAGCAAAGAAACTATACTTTTCATGTTGCATAACTGAGAGAGGACAATATTTCCAGTAATAGGAACAGAGAGAAAAATTATATCTCATTTCAGATTCATATATAATGCTTGCTGAGGACTTATCATGTGTCAGGCACTGTTTTGAGCATATATCATGTAGTATCTTATTTAATTTGTATGTAAATCTGATGATAGGTGCCATTCTCCTTCCTATTTTGTAGATGAAAAGATGAAACACTGAGACGTGAAGAGGCTATGAAATATCTGCTGTTGAGGTAAATAAAAACATTTGAGTAGAAATAGTTTAACTTAGGGATGAGTTTTTAGAAGGAAGAGAAGTGATGAGGATATACATATTCAAGTTATGTTTCAAGTCATTTGTATGGATTTTTGAAGTCAATATGTTGGTTTGATGCCCTGGATATGAAAATAGTCATTGAACTAATCCCATTTTAAGCACTAGTATCCAGGCTAAGATAAAGAAAGTGATATGGTTCTGGCCTTACCTCAATTGATGTTCTTAATTATAATATTATTGATCTTCTGTAAGAAGGCCTCAGGCAGAAGCAAAATTAAAATTAATCATCTTGAACATTAAAATCAATGAATGAAAACTTAGAGTGATAACTCATAGAAATCACCTTCTCATTCCCTATTTCATTACATACTCACAGGTTAAGAAAAAGAACCTTTCAAATATAGGTCCAATTATTTATACATTTCAAATCTACAGTTCATTTTACAAGTGTACCATAAAAATATTTGTGAGCATTGCTCAGTTAAGAGCCTTTTATTATTGACCTTCCTGTGAGTGGAAGATTTGGTGTTTTAAAGACTTTTGAGGTTTTCCCAACCTTATTTAGTAAGTATACCATGTGCCTTATAACAGTGCTGTCGTCACATAAGTTAGGGAAATGCTGGCTTAAACAAACTTAAGTTGCCTTCTTTACAGTAGCATGTCTCGAAACTATTATTATGGTAGTGTAAATTGTGAATCATTAAATTCATAAAATAAGATAGAATATGAAGTATTTCCAAAGCTGATTTCTCCACCAAGCTCTTTTTTATGAGAGTCATCCTGATGAACTTGCGTTAAACAAATAATGCTTTGAAAAACATTGATATAAGTTTTTTATAATATAAGAATATAAGCATATTCTAGTAAATTATATGTAATATGTATCTTATAATAATGTATATCTTATAATATAGAATAATATAATTTAGAGTATCATCTCTATAACATATAGCGGTATAATTAATAAGTATGTGTATAATTAATATTGTGATTCTAAATTATAAAAAATACAGAAAATTATAAAGAAGATATTAAAAATATCTCTAATCCACCCATCTAGAGATGATTGCTATTATCATTTTACATATTTCTTTTTTTGTTGAGATTATACTCTATATTTATACTTCTGTTCCATTTTTTTTCACTTACGATTAGAATAAATTTCTTATTCTATCAAAACAGATCTCGAATGTATAGATAAATTTTTGACTTACTCTGGTCTCTGTAGGATTGCCAGCAGGTACAATGGAGAGGAGAATGGATTTATTATTAAGAGACCCAAGTTTAATTTCAGTCTTTTCTGCTCATTAGCTACATGACCATGACCTAGTCATTTAAAATATTTAGGTCATAGTTTTTTTAAAAATTTGTTCCTTCAGGTAATTGCACCAAATAATTGCTAAGGTCACAACCAGTTGCTAAATACTGTTATCCTATGATTTACCTATAGGGATATCTGAATTACCTGGTATTAGATAATTATTAGCTTTCTAAAAATTCTTTGTGTAGTACTATGACTTCATCTTATATGATAACTAATAATCAATTACTCATCAATATTAATTAGAAGAAAGTCATCGTTGCCTATGAATTCTTGTGCTTTACATCATAAATTAAATACAGGAAATTTTACATTAACTGCAGAATATCAATTTATGCATTCAGTTTAAATAATCTTAATTCTATGAGTGTTTTTACTTTGTTTTGTCCTTTCTTTTTTTGTTGTTTGTCTTTTTAGATTTCACATATAAGTGAAATCGTATGGCATTTGTCTTTCTCCAATTCATTTCACTTAGTATAATAATACCCTCTAGGTTCATTCATGTTGTCACAAATGGCAAGATTTCACTCTTTTTTATGGCTGAGTAATATTCCACTGTGTGTGTGTGTGTGTGTGTGTGTGTGCGCGCGCGCGTGTATCACATTTTCTTTATCCATTCATCTATTGATGTACACCTAGGATGCTTCCATATCTTGACTATTGTAAATAATGCTGCAATGAACATAGAAGACAACACAGGGAATATAGTCAATAATATAACTTTGCGTGGTGAAAGATAGTCAGTAGACATCATGGTGATCACATCGTAAGGTATAGAAATGTCACATTACTATGTTGTACAGCTAAAACTACTAAAACTAATATAATATTGTATGCCACATATACTTTAATAAATTTTTTAAAGAATCTTAGTTCTAAGAATTAAAAGAATGTTTCTTATTAATTAAATAATTTTCTCTTTGCTTTTATAGGGTAATGGGTAATTGATTACAGATATTAATTATCCCTGAAAAGGTGAGTGAGATGTCGAAATATTTGAAATGATTTAGATTTTACTATTTTCTGCCAAATGTTAGATATATTGCTTGGCTGATCAACCCTTGATTAATCCTATTTGGCAAACTATGGGGCTGGTATTTGGGAAAAGTAAAACCCTGGCATCTTTCTTCATGCCCTCATTTCTCACTGATCCCCAACTGCCAGAAAAAAAAATACTTGGTTTTATTTATGATTAGAGAGGCATGCCATCCAGAATTCTATTTTTGTAATCAATAATCAATTGTGCTTGTGCTACATTAAGCCATTTATTTCTCTTTAAGTGATCAAGAAAAGAAAGTTGCTTTTTTTGGTATGCTTTTTTTCATATGCTTATATGATCTTCCTGTTCATACTAGATTAGTAGGCCATGTCATTAATTAGAGTAGCTGTCCTATGTGGCTAATCGTTATTTTTTTATTTTGTGCTAACTTCCAAATATAGCCTATGAATAGATACATAAAATAAGATGCCGGATGATGGGAAGTTGAGAACCTGGTCTTTCTTTCTCTGACTTAGCCTCCCCACCCCGTCACTCTCATCTTGTGAAGCTTTCACCTAAAAAAGATTGGCAGCTTCAATTAAAGTGTGTAGGAAATTATATAGATTGAAATACAATTTTTGTGACCTTGATTTTTAAGCAGAGTTAAGTATTTTTAATTTAACAGTTTTTGAACATTACTGAAAGACAAAGATGCAAGAAGCAGGTAGTACAGAGATCAGTATGGCGTACTATGAGCAACTGACATGTAACAGTGAAGTGGACCTTCAGGAACAGAAAGAAAATGCTACCTACACTCCTTTTAAACAACACATTTATGTTAATAACTATGTCTTTGCTTCCTGGGCCCTGTTTGTGATATTTAATGTTTTTCTTAGGCTGCTTTTTCAGAATGTCAAAAAGGTTACACAAGTTGTGGTTTCCAGTGCAAAATAAAATGCAGGGCCCCTTTATCAATAATTATTAAGCATTTCAGGACAGTGGCAGCGAAGCATTAAACCAAGTGTGCGGCCTTTCTAAGCTTCCAAAAGCAGGCCCTGTGTGACTGCACTGGTCTTAAACATCCTTGAAGCTGCCATTGGTGGAGACCACATTATATTCCCCCTTCTGGTATAATGCAAAGAACTTTAAATGTTGACACAAATTCAACTTGCTGTCCATGAAACCTGTCTTTTTTTTTTTTTTGCTTTAAAGACCCCTCTTAAACCAACCTGTATGATTGATATTTAGACCTAAATGCATAATTCCACACATATCTCTAATAAATAGTTGTGTTAGCTTGCATCTACCACCAGCTTATCAAATTCCTTTTAGCCTTTAATTTAGTCATCTAAGATTTCCTTTTATCATTGCCCCAATGTACTATTATAGGGTAATACAATTAGAAAGAAACTATGAAAACTATCATAAACTCTTGTGCTTAACGCTTCTATTTGAGTCATTAAAACACATTTTAAAACTTCTTAATATATGAGGCAGCTGGAGGTACGAGAAAATTCTGTCATTATTCTGAATGCCTAAGAGTGAGGAATGTGCCTGAAATAGCATTGGCCTGGTCTGTTGCCACATACCTAAAGCTCTGACTTGAATATCCATGTAGCTATGGTAGAACACAGTTCCAGGTGCATTCATTAAGGTTTGGGGCACTATGTCTAAAAATTATAAATGTACCTTCAATTTTGCTCTTAATTTGATTTATTAGGTATAGCAAAAACCAGGGATGTTTCAATTATATCAGATCATTACATAAATGATTTCAGAGGTGGAGTTTAGAAATAATGATATAGTATTTTATTTCCCTTGAGATGACCATGGGAGCTGTCACTTTTTTCGGCTATGCAGCAAGCCCAAGAGCCCCCTTCCGCTGTCTGTATGTGTTGCCTTTATGGTCTCTGAAACTGGGATCGAGAACCAAAAACATATTTTGGACCAACTGCTTCCTTTTGGAGATGAGGAAATTATGACCTGGAGAGGCAATTTGAATTTCCTATAACTTTCATGTATCACAAAGTTTTATTTTTCTTTTGATTGTTTTCAACTATAAAAATTTAAAAACCATTCTGGGCTAGCAAGACATACAAAACCATCTGGTGTGCAGGGTTTGGTCCTTGGCCTGTAGTTTGCTGACCTCTATCATGAAGCATTTCTTTAGAAAGAAATAGACGAGTAAAAGAATAAGTGAGAAATGGATGACTAAATAAAAAAGTGAATGAATGAATGAATGTAATTAATATTATATAACCTGGATAGTAAATGGATCATTATTCAAAATTAAATTTTAACCAGCAAGACCTAGTTAAGTTTTCTTAATTAATGTCTTAATTCTAAAACTATTAAGAGTGCAGATAGTATTTTAAGTAAGGTTCATTTTTGCATTATAAAAGTAATTATTATAAATATTAGGAGCACTTAAAAGAATAGAAAGATTAAAACACTAACACTATCTAGAGAAAACTATTATTAATTTTCTAATACATTTTCTTTTGTTCTTCATATACATGTATATATATATAGAAATTTTATATAACTGTGGTCATACTATCCATATAATGCATCTAATTAAAATTTTTTACATAGCAAATAATTGCCATGTTATTATAAGATTTTTCTTAAACATTAATTAAAATAATGGCTTTAATTTAATAACATTCTATTACGCAATGACTTCTTTGGGCATGAATTTTTTTTCCTTATTCATTTTAAGTATGTAATTATTTTAAAAATTTAGCTCTGTTTTCCAGCTTGTTGATCAGAACACAGGTGTATGTCAAAATCTTTATGGTTCTAAATTGCCTCAGAACCTTATTTCCTAGAGTTTCTCTCTTATTTTTACCTTTTTACCCCATTTTGGTCCTATTCTCTCTATCAACCTCATTTCAGGCTAATTTACTCCCACATGCATGAATCGAAGAAGCATCAGGCTTGTTTTTACTGGTTAGTACTGCACTGATATACGGCCTAAGTAGCCCATACCTGTTGTGGTTACTCCTGTTTCAAAATCGCTCCTCTATTTTTTGCCTCCAGTTCACTTAAAACTATGTTTGTTGATAACTTGTTAATTGATTGATAGGAGAAAACCATCTGATGGAATAAGCATTTTTGTGTGTGTTCCAAGATGCTCTGAGAAAATAGGGCTCCCAAATTCTAAGACTGCTCGCGTGAGAGTCCGGCATGAAGGCTCAGCACCGAGAGCAGATCCCTCTTCAGGATCCCGATCTGCGGTGTGTCCAGCCATGCCTGCCCAAGCACCGTTCTCCATGCAATGTCCAGCAAATGGGGAATCCTCTTGCCTCCTGCAGCTGCAAAATATCCATTAGTTCCAATTCACAGCAAGTGATGTTTTCGCAAGCCCTTCACAGACAGTGACATCTAGCGTGATGCTCTGCTGTGTTAGATCGTTCTTTTGCCCCAAGGATAGGTCTATCTGCCCTATTAGCAATTTGTCCATGAAAAGTGTCCTCTGACCTGTCCTTCATCCTGCCTGGCCGGCCCTGCATGTCAAGTGAGCAGATCAGTGTTTATTTCTGTCTGCTTGGTCCTTTTGGGTACCATGCTCCCTCTTCCCCCTCTAGGCTGAGTGAGTGTGATTTTTGCAATTTTGCTGCACTGGAACAGAGAGCTCCCTGTGAGGCTACCCAACTGTGCTCTGCAGATATACACACTTACTAAACAAACTATAAAGGACATTTCCTCTCTGGGCATTGCACCTTCCAGGATGAGGCTCAGAGCCCCTTTCCAGATACCACCAATGTCTATACTTCCACCATTTTCCCCCCTCTCCTTCCCCTAGTCCAGAAAATCATCTCTTTTTTAAGTGGGTGGAGGGAAGATTGTAGACACTGCTTTCACTACTAATATTTCTCTCAAATCATTTGTTTCTGCCTCTAGTCCTGTCTTTCCTCTAAGGACTTAGACTTTTGGAAACCAAGTACAGGATGGCAGCTATTTTCTCTGCTTTTCGCATCCCTCCCTAAGGCACTGCGCGCAGGAAAGAATAGCGGCCCTAACTGGAGTAGTGCAGGAGTGGGAGGGATATAGCCTCCTGTCTGGAGAAGAGATACTGGCTTGCATCTCAAAAATATTTCCCTCCTAGATTTGTTTAGCATGAACTTCATTTCCCTAACTTATTGCTTGGACCCTTAACCTATTTAACACCTTTAAACATTTGTGGAACACATCATAAACAGTGCTGCTTTAGAGCAGTATGCTTCTCAAAGCACTCATATGTATAATCTCATTTCAGGGTTTCTCCTGTAACAGAAACCTGAAGTGTTATTTGCTTCTTAATTTCTTGCAAATGAGGAAGGTAAATAACAAAAGAGTCAGAAACAGCAACGATTAAAGGTTTATTGATCTTTACAGCTCAGGAAGCTCTGGCACAACAGCTATTAATTCAGTGCATATTGATTGAGGATTACCACGTACCAGTTATTGTGCTGGACTCATACCTACTTATACCAGAGATTTCATCATAGTTAGTAAATCTTGGAAATGATAGATCCCATTCTCACAAGCCAATTTCTATTTATCTCTGAGGATTTCTTGATACTGCTTCTCATTTTCCATCATGGATCATGAGCATTTTAGTATAGCACTATCCAATATAACTTTCCGTGAGGATGAAAATGTTCTATGTGTATTATTCAATATGTTAGTAACTAGTTACATGTGGCTATTGAGCCCTTAAAATATATCCAGTGTAACTGAACCAGATATTTGTTTTTATTTAATTTTAATCGAATTAACTTAAAATTTTTTTCTAGTTTTATTGAGGTATGATTGACAAATAAAAATTGTATATATGTAAGGTATACAACATATCATTTTGAAATGCATATACACTGTGAGATGATTACCACAATCAAGCTAATGGTCATATCCATCACTATACATAGATTTTGTGTGTGTGTGTGTGTGTGGTGATACACTAACAAATTTCAAGTATACAGTACAATAATGTTAACTATAGACACCATGCTGTACACTAGATCCCCAGAACTTATTTATTCTGCATAACTGAAACTTTACATGCTTTGACCAATATCTCTCCATTTCCCCTAACCCCCAGCCCCTGGCAACCATCATTCTAGTCTTTGCTTCTATGATTTCAACTCTTTTAGATTTCATGTATAAATAAGATCATGCAGTATTTGTCTTTTTGTGATTGGCTTATTTCATTTAGCATAATGTCCTCCAGGTTAATTCATATTGTCACAAATGACAAGATTTCCTTTCTTACTTAATGTTGAACAATATTTCATTATTCATTATTTATTCTTTATATATTCATCCATAGATGGAAATGTAGGTTGTTTTTATATCCTGGATATTGTGAATAATACTTCAGGCAACATGGTAGTGCAGGTATCTCTTGGAGCTATGGATGTAATTTTCTTTTGTTACATAGCCGAAAGTGGGAGAATTGGATTATATGGTAGTTCTATTTTGAAACTTTTGAGGACACTCTTTTCTGTTTTCTGTAATGGCAGTACCAAGTTACATTTTCTCTAACAGTATATAAATGTTCCTTTTCTCCACACCTTCGCCAATACTTGTCATCTCCTATCTTTTTTATAATAGCCATCCTAACAGGTGTGAGGTGATATCTCAGTGGGGTTTGGATTTGCATTTCCTTGATAATTAGTAATGGGGTATACCCTTTCATATCACTGTTGTCCATTTGTATGTGTTCTTTTGAGAAATGTCTGTTCAAGTCCTTTGCCCATATTTTAATCAGGTTATTTATTTTCTTGCTATTGAATTGTTTGAGTTCCTTACATCTTGGGATAGTAATCCCTTTTCAGATGAATGTTTTGCTAGTATTCTCCTATGTCATAGGTTGTCCCTCTACTCTGTTCATTGTTTCCTTTCCTGTACAGAAGTGTTTTTGTTGAATGTAATCCCATTTACCTATTTTTGCTCGTTGGCTGTGTTTTTGGGGTCATATCTGGAAAAATCGTTGCCTGGACCAATGTACAGAAGCTTTTTCCCTACGTTTTCCTTTAGTAGTTTAAAGTTTTAGGTTTTACATTTAAGTCTTTAATCCATTTTGGGTTTATGTTTTATTGAAACATAATTGTTATATAACGTAATCTTAGGTGTAGAACATGATTTTATATGTATATATGCATAGTGAAATGATTAGCAGAATAAATATAGTTCACATCCACTACCACACATAGTTACAAAATTTTTTTTCCTGTGGTGAGAACTTTTAGGATTTACTCTCTTAGCAACTTTCAGATATACAACATAGTATTGTTAGCAATAGTTACTATGCTGTATGTTATAACTCAAGGGCTACTTTCACCCATTTTACCTACCCTCTACCGCTGGTAACCACAAATCTATTCTCTATACCTAAGAGGTGGTTTTTTTTGTTTGTTTTTGTTTTTGTTTTCTTAGATTCAACATGTAAGTGAAATCAAACAGTATTTTTTTCTGTCTGATTTATTTCACTTAGCATGATGCTTTTAAGGTCTATCCATGTTATTGCCATGTGACAGGATTCCTTCTTTTTTATGGCTGCACCAATTTAAATTCTCACCAACAGTACGCAAGGATTCCCTTTTTCTCCACATCTTCACCAACACTGGTTGTTTCCTGTCTGTTTGATAATAGCCATTTTGACAGGTGTGAGGCGATATCTCATTGTGGTTTTGATTGGCATTTCCCAGATTACTGATGTTAAGTATCTTTTCATGTACATGTCGGCCATCTGTATGTCTCCTCTGGTACTGTTTGAACTAATAAACAAATTTAGTATGGTTGAAGGATACAAAATCAACATATATAAATCTATTGTGTTTGATACACTAACAACAAACTATTTGAAAAAGAAATTAAGAAAACTATTCCATTTACAATAACATTAAAAAACAATGCAATAAATATGAATAAATTTAACCAAGGAGGAGAAAGACATGTACACTGAAAACTGTAAAATATTGATGAAAGAATTTGAAAAGGACACAAACGAATGGAAAAATATCCCATATTCATGAATTGGAAGAATTAGTATTGTTTAAATGTCTATGACCCCAGAGTGATACATTTAAATTTAAATAACCACATGTGGTTAGTGGCTACCGTTTTGGACCCAGAGCTCTGGAATCTTCTCCTGAGACTTACCAAAGTAAGTGATCAACTCATCTTTTATGAAATTTCTGATGTGTTTAGAATTTCTTTGGTTTTGAGAAGTAGAAACCAGCACTGGATAATTTAAAACAACAAAAAATGTGCTGGAAAGAAACAATGAGCTAATGAAATTAAAAAGAGATAGCACTTGGGCTTATAAAATGGTGAAAGTTTAAACTAATTCTAGAAAGAGAGCAATTTCCTCAATGACATTTTATAGTTACAATAGTCTTCTTTAGATCACCCATGGGGGTGAATAAATGCTGTATGTTTCTTTTTAGCTGGCTTTGTTTGAGGTCAAGATTGTAGAAGAGTATGCTTTAATGGCTAAGTGCATGTGCCTTTCCTTTGAGGTGAGGAGAAATTTCTGCTTTTATCGCTTCTGCAAGGAAAGCAAGGCACCTGTATCAGGCACCTGCATTTATCATTTTATCTACTCTGCAAATATAGGAAGAGAGAGTTTTTCATATGGAAATTCTGGCATTATCAGAAAGATAAATAAATGTTTGGCACCTCTCAGACTGACAAATGTCTCTAGATCTTGAGAGTTAGTAGGACAGGTTCATTAAGATGAATAAAAGTATCAAATTGATGAAGTATCTAAGTCATTCAGTATTCCTCCACATTTGAAATTACATTTGAAGTTACAGAATTATCCTAAATTGATAAAGGCCACTACACATGATTCCAAAATCATGGACCTCATTTTAGAAATTAGGAGATTTTAGTCCTTATTCTTAGAGTCTACCAAATAAGTCATCCATAAGTAAAGGAAAGGTTATAGATTGTTATTATATAAATGAATGGGCATAAAAAAGATTTCTTTATTGCTCTTAATGAACTCTAATATAATATAAAGTGCATATGCCATACTGGATAACAATTATTACTTGATTTGCCTTAAATATGTGACTCACATGTTGTACTCTCTGTAGAGCATTTGAAATGGAAGTGATATTGACCCTCAAGGGACAAATATTTGTTCTTGGGGGAAAAGCAGAAAAAATTACTATTTTTAAATAAAGCACAGATGTAGATCAAGTTTATATGTAGTATGTCTAATGTTAATATTTTGGAGGACAGGAGACATCAGGGAATAAAGAGTAGAATAATGTTCTTTAAAGGATTGATGATGAAAAAAGTTTGACGAACACTATTTTGGAACTTGGCATTGAGATAGGTGCCCATTTTTAAAATGCAAAATAATGCAGCCAAAAGCAAAAGTTCTTCCTCCTCATTATTATTCGCTAAGGATTGTCTGTGGAGTAGATGGTTCTACAAAAGCAATTTGTGACCCTTAAAATATTTATGTGAATTATTTTTCTGTGGTATTTCTTATAGTTGGAGCTGTCAAGCAGATAAAGAAGTCTCCTCTCTAAATGTATATCTAAGAATTCAGTAGAGTTGTATGACCTTGGGACTCAAGGGTCCTCTAAATATCTTTCAGTAGGTTTTTCTCCTCCTCCTAGGAGGCCTGACTTCTAGTTTGAGGAGTGTAAAGAGTACTACCAATAACTTTCTATATGGAAGGCACTATGGTAATGAAAATAATTCTGATCAGAGTTGGATAGAATTACAGCCCCATCTAGCAGTCTGACCTCTCAACACAATGAATTGTACTGTGTACTTTTGGGGTTTGCCTTCCATAATGTTTATAGCCACAGCCTTATTTACAATTTTGCTGTATAGATAAAGAAGCTTTCTCAGAAATCACTTTTACCGACTGAAAATGCTTCTTAGATAAAGCTTAATCTACTGGTATATGTGAACTGAGTTAGATCAATTGAGAATAGATTTCACAGAAGTCCTGGAGGCTCCCCAGAGAATGTCTCTGTGTGCCAGGCTCTCAGGGGTAAATGGAAACCTGGGACCTGAGTGCAGGCAGAGTTCATTATCTGGGAATACATAGCATTTAGATTTTAAAAAATGAGATATGGCTATCATTTCTCTCCTTTAGGCTCCCTTCCTTTCCTACCTTCTTAAAGTGGCAAGAATCTGATAGGAGATACTTTCAGATATTGCTTCTAAACTTTAAATCTGAGAAGACTTTTGAGGTGGGGCTGGTTTAGTGCATGGGAACCGCTGTGAGAGATGCTTCCCAGGAAGTCCAAAATTACCAAAAGATGGCCAAGGAAGGAATTTTTTTGGCTGATGAAAGTCTAACTGGTGGTAGGAATAATAATAGTAATAGCAATTATATCAATACGGCAGTTAATATTTATTAAAGATTTACTATGTGTTTTTCATACATCATCTACTTTAGTCCTCCCTGTAACTTTACTGCTCCTAGATTACAAATAAAGAGGCTGAAGCTCAGAAAGTTTAAATAACTTGCCTGCAGTCACACAGACAGAAAGTTATAGAACTGAGACATGAAGTCAGCCAGTGGGATATCATTAGAGCTATACTATTCTATAGGTTAAGGGAGTGAGAGCCAAATCAGTTCTTTGGACAGTGTATAAGTTAGCTATTGCAGCAATAATGCTTTATAACAACCATCCACAAATTCATGGTTTACAACACTCAGCTAATTGGTCTGCAAAGCTGAGATGAGCTCGGCTTTGTTTAGGGCTTCAGTTTCAGGTGTATTCCTTGTGTCTCATTCTGGGGCTTGTGATGAAAGGTCAGAAGCTCTCTGGGACCTGGTCTTCTCATGGTGATCAAAGGAATGTTAAGCACATGAGCAGATATACATGTCTCT
>NW_011888812.1:3093319-3105089 GCF_000151845.1 Pteropus vampyrus
TTTCTCAGAAATCACTTTTACCGACTGAAAATGCTTCTTAGATAAAGCTTAATCTACTGGTATATGTGAACTGAGTTAGATCAATTGAGAATAGATTTCACAGAAGTCCTGGAGGCTCCCCAGAGAATGTCTCTGTGTGCCAGGCTCTCAGGGGTAAATGGAAACCTGGGACCTGAGTGCAGGCAGAGTTCATTATCTGGGAATACATAGCATTTAGATTTTAAAAAATGAGATATGGCTATCATTTCTCTCCTTTAGGCTCCCTTCCTTTCCTACCTTCTTAAAGTGGCAAGAATCTGATAGGAGATACTTTCAGATATTGCTTCTAAACTTTAAATCTGAGAAGACTTTTGAGGTGGGGCTGGTTTAGTGCATGGGAACCGCTGTGAGAGATGCTTCCCAGGAAGTCCAAAATTACCAAAAGATGGCCAAGGAAGGAATTTTTTTGGCTGATGAAAGTCTAACTGGTGGTAGGAATAATAATAGTAATAGCAATTATATCAATACGGCAGTTAATATTTATTAAAGATTTACTATGTGTTTTTCATACATCATCTACTTTAGTCCTCCCTGTAACTTTACTGCTCCTAGATTACAAATAAAGAGGCTGAAGCTCAGAAAGTTTAAATAACTTGCCTGCAGTCACACAGACAGAAAGTTATAGAACTGAGACATGAAGTCAGCCAGTGGGATATCATTAGAGCTATACTATTCTATAGGTTAAGGGAGTGAGAGCCAAATCAGTTCTTTGGACAGTGTATAAGTTAGCTATTGCAGCAATAATGCTTTATAACAACCATCCACAAATTCATGGTTTACAACACTCAGCTAATTGGTCTGCAAAGCTGAGATGAGCTCGGCTTTGTTTAGGGCTTCAGTTTCAGGTGTATTCCTTGTGTCTCATTCTGGGGCTTGTGATGAAAGGTCAGAAGCTCTCTGGGACCTGGTCTTCTCATGGTGATCAAAGGAATGTTAAGCACATGAGCAGATATACATGTCTCTTAAGGCCTTGACCCAGAACTAGCACACCGTCACTTCCTCACACTTTACATTGGTAAAAGCAGGTCATATAACCAAGCCCAGTAATGGGGAGTGAGAGAGGGGTGCTTGCTTTAGTACAGATAGCGAAGGAGGTGGATATGTAATTCTAAAGCAGGATCCAGAGGGGCAGGAGGAACTGAAATCTTATACACCACAGATAGACAGTCTCAATCACAAACTACATAAGGGCTGAGCCCATTTTTCACCTCTTCCATACTCAGTGTAAATCAGTAAAAATTCCAGACATACAAATAGTTTGTGCTACTCTGTTAACCATGTTTGTTTGTAGACACAAACATAACATAATCATCAGGATTTCCTTGCAATGCCTAATTGACTGTGGATGCTCACACTTTCAGGAAGACATTTTGTTAGGCATCCAAAGCATCATAATTCAGTTTATCTTAGTGTTTAGCTACCTTCATCTTCTTAGAATAAAAATGCTTTTCTTATGTGCTTACTTTGAAATTTTCCATAATCATTCACCCTCTGTGTCCCCCTTACAGACCCATTATACTTCCACATGTATATGAATTATTGACTACTGCTCATTCTTTCCTAAGTTTCTTCTCCTATTTTGTATCAGTCCCCCCTCCTTCTTCTTGCTTGTCATTACTGGCTTCATTTTTGATCTTTTCTTCTTTTTTTCTCTGTTTCTTATCATTCTTGTAATCGTTGCCACTGGTCATCAATAAGGACTTCAATGACCATTTGTAAAAATGAAATTAGTGAGAGTGTGGAATTAAAAACCCTCATAACAAATATAAATGGTGAAATGCAACTCTAAGTAAGGAAATAAGTGCTAGGCCACGGTCTGAAACCATGGTGCAAACTCTGCCACTTTCTTACATTCTAATTATAAGTGAGCAACCCACATGGTGCCTTTGAGCTTCAGTTTTAATTTCTGTAAAATATGAATAAAGGGCATGCAACTGTATGTAATAGAAAGATTATATAAAGAAATACTTATTTTTTTAACATAAAAAATTGGAAATGCAAATTCATAACTATGAAGATAGTTAAATAAAAATGGTATGACTACATAATATAGCCACAGAAATTTCTACATAGACTATCATGAAAAGAGGAAAAACTAAAAAAATGTGATTTATTTATTAAATTTATTTAAAATTTTAATGTCGCTCTAGATACTAAAGCTAAAGTAGTATAAAAAAAATCCTGCTCTCATAGCTTACGTCCTCCTGAAGGAAACATAATAAGGCAAATAAATGAAAGCAGGATCCAGAGGGGCAGGAGGAACAGTGTAAATCAGTAAAAATTCTGCTATATATCAGGTCGTGAAATGTGCTAAGGAGAAATAGAATGAAGTGTGCCATGGCACACAGCAGACATTAAAATTTTGGATACAGTGGCCAGAGATGACTTCCTTGTGACAATGACTTGTGAATATAAACTAGGAGGCGTTCTGGGAAGATGGACCAGCAAGGACAAAGGCTGTCAGGTGGAATGGTGCCTAGTGTGTTGAAAGAGCATAAAAGAGGCATTGAGACTAGAGTGGAGGGAGGAGAAAGGAACAGGAGATGAGTGAATGGAAGTCATGGGGAAGGGGCCATGTCATGTAGGAGTTTATAGCCCCTAATTAGGACTGTTTGGCTTTTACTTTGAGTGGGGACCTTTCCTTATTTTATTCTGTATTCTTCCATATTGAGAGGCTTATTTACAACACACTTGGGTCTATTCATTACTTTGGAATAGATGCAAAAACTACTTCTGGAGTCCTCGAGTAGATCAGTTTTGAACAAGGTTTGTAAAGCCTTCAGATTTACACAAATGCAGATCACAAGCATGTTTATGATTTATGAAATACATTATGGCCGTGATTTTTAGCTCACTTCTTGGTTGTGGAAATTGGACAAAATATGGGCTAATAAAATATTTGTGCTAGTCACTTACTGTATTTGAAAATATGATATCTTCCTGACTCAGTCAAAGATGTTACTGAGAACTGAAGGAGAAACCATAAGCCAAGGTTTAATTTACGAAAGAGCTTACCCTTATCAGGCTTGGCAATACTGAAGTTTCAATCAATCCTCTGCAGGTCAGTGGGTCTCACCCTGAGAAAATCTCAGAAGCAAACATCTGACTTTCGTCTTCCCTGTGTTCACTGAGTGATCAAAGCTTAGCAGCAATGCTCAATGCATCCTGCCTGACTGGAATTAATGGATGAAGCTTCTTGCTGCTGACTTGCTCTGTGACCCTAGACAAGTCATCTGAACTCACTTGCTTTTTCTTATTTGGGAAAGAAAATGAAGAAACAAATATCAGTTTCCTGCATGCCTCATCAGTAAATTATGGGAATTTCTGAGGTACAGTAATCCTTTAATTACCAGATTCTTTGGGAAGAGTCACTTTGATATATTTATATAAAAAATCAAACTTGTAAATTCCTACAAATCAGAGTTGTCTGCTCTTGCAGTGTGACATCAACAATGCAATCGTATAATTCTTTTTGTCTTTGCAAGAAGTAAATAAGGTTTACTTTTGACATCAAAGTAATGTTAAGGGTAGGGCATGAAAACAAAATTTAGAAGACACGAGAGTATAAAATAATGATATAAAGGGAAGTGTCATTCATTACTTTTCAGTTCAAAGATTTTTTAACTTGTTAAGATTGGTTCCCCCTTTCAAAATGCCAAAGCTTCCCTGATATTACTTTATAAAGTATGTAGGTCCCATATCATTTTCTTGGGATGACAGGTGTGAAGGGGAAATCAGAAAAAAATCTAGTACAAGCAGACCTCACTCCTGCTGGGATATCAACAGGTGACGACATGCTGAAAGCTGATGGTGATAAAAGTATAGCAGGGCTTTAGACTCATGTGGTTGGAAATTTGTCCTTGAGTAAAGGTGGGGAGGGCTTGGTAAGCAATGACTGAGCATAGAGAGATGGTAAGCACCAAAATACTGTTGCTCACAGTGGACTCCACCTAGGTCCTTTTCAATGGGTCTTCTACCTCTTGGGTCCTTCTGGCAAACATCCTCCATGCATTAGAAGTATTCCATCGCTCTTCTTAAACTCACTGCTTCTCTTGTTATTTCAAAAAGGCTTCATTCCACTTGGAGGAGAGAGAGTTTTGGGGGGAATATCTCTACTCTCTATGGCTCTGGCTACAGTGAAAAGCAAAGAGGAAATTTGAGATGTTTGCTTCATGAAGCTGTTTTCTTCTCTTTGATATTCTTTAAGAGATATAATAAAGATTTGAATCGATGGCTGCTTTGGAAAGTCAGATGGCATTCTCTACTGTAGTGAATACTCTTCTGGTGGCCAAGATTCTTTGACTGAAGGATTTTTTTTTCAGCTGCTGGTAGGGGTACTGGTTGGCAGCCCTCGGTTCTCAATCTTCTCCAGGAGTCGCTGTCGGAGAGAGACTTTTTATATAAGGTCACTCCTTCTTGGGGGAAGCTGGAATATAATGACTGGTCAGAGGGGGTATCTAATGGCCAAGTCCCATTGCCTCAGCATAAAATAACTGAAGCATAGTCACAGCGTCAGGGTTCTCTGTAGAGTTGACTGTAGCCTTATTTTGCTCAATCTTGCTTCTTTCTTATCTCCCAGGAGTATTGAGTTTGCAAGCACTTTCTAGTCAACAATCTTCACATAAATCTCCATCACAGAATCTGTTTTTATGGAAAAGCTGCTGTGCAACATCTACTAAAGATGGAAGTATATTTATGTTATAGAAATTTTAATATTAATTATATTCCTTGGAGAAACTTGTATATATTTGCATTAGGATACATGTATGAGAATGTTCGTAGCATTAACAAATTATAAGAGCCCCAAACTGGAAAAATCTAAATATCCATCAGTAGTAGAATGGATGAATAAATTGTGGTAAAATCAATCAAAAACATACACAAATAATGAAAATAAAAATGAACTACAGTTCTATACACCATAACATTTTATATTTACACACACACACACACACACACACACACACACACACACATCTTTATGTCTGTATCCTTGTTTGAGGGGAAAAAAGCAAAACATCGAAAAATACATACTGTAAGATTACACACACACACACACACACACACACACACGTGCACACATACACACATCCCATAGGCAAAGAATAAACTACATTGTTTAGAGATGTATACACAGGTTTAAGACTATAAGGAAAAGTAACTGACTGGCATAAAATCCAGAATCTCAGGATTATGGTTATTTTTAAAGGAGAGGAATTATAATCAAGAACACACAGTGGGTTTCTGGTGTGTGGAATATTTATCTCCATTCTGAGGTGGTATTAACACAGATGTTTGCTTTTGACTCTCTTTGACTATCAGACTACACTTTTAAATATGGCTCTATTTCAGGAAGGGCTTGGGGACACAGATTTAACGGGGTTGTGCACCCTTAAGATATTTTCAAGATCCCATCTATTTTGGTCAGTGTATCTGTAGGAAAATCAATAGATATTGAGACCTCCTCAAGGATGAATCATCCTGAAACTGATTTTCCTTAAGTCATAGACTGTCTCTTAAAGAAATAAAGCCTCAAGTCTCAAATACAAAGCTGTTCCGTGCAGTCAAATGTAAGTGGAGAAATGACATTTAATTAAGACTATTTTAAAGAGTATATATATTTCTTATACCTAGGTGACCATAATGTGTGACTGTCCTTCATGTCCCGAGGAAGTCCAGCTTCTAAATGTGGCTGTCTCTAATAGGAGACACATGCCGACTTATAGTGGGGGGACAGGTGGCTGACTCTCTTGAACAGTTCAAGGCTACAGAGCACACAGCTGCTCTGTGCTTCCTCCATTGCACCTGCTGAAACCCACTGACTAAAGTCTTGTTCCTCCCTGGTTGGACAAGGAAAGGCCTTGCAGGCTACTGAAAAATTTCAGTCCCATGACCTCCTTCTTCACCATCAATCATTACACCTCGCCTAGAACCATGAGAAACCATGACTTTTAACTGCTCTCTTTTCATTAATTCGTTCCCTCATTTATCTATTCATTCAACACATATTTATCAAGTGCCTGCCTTGTCTCAATTATTGTTCTTACAACTAGAGGTACATAGAAGAGGGGGAAAATACAGACAAAAATTCATGCCTCAGTAGAGCTTATTATTGTCGTCAAGGACCTTTCATGATATTCCCCACTGCGTCTTAGGAGGACAAAAGGCGGTGTTAAGATTACCTTCTAAGTCTATGTGAAAAGTCTCTCTGTTTAGAAACAAAGAAATAAAGAGGTGGAGTGGGGAGACTCTGTTTCTGGCTTCATACCTAAATGCATACATAAATGATTCCCATGTCTTCTGCTGTATTTTTAGTTTCAATTATAAAGTTTTTGGCAGAAAAGAACATGATCAGGCCATGAAAGTTCACAATTAGCAAGATGGTAAAATCTGGATTTTTACATGACCTGTTTTGAGCCTTCTTCCATTCTTTATATTAAAGTGGGTTTTGAAATATTTTTCAACTTCTTTATGCATTAGAAATTTGGCGTCTTCAATGTGCTGGACGCAGGATTGCTCCGAGAAATAAATGAAATCGTGGATTTAAAATGTGTGGCGCACAGAGTGTACCTCGTTGGTGGCCTTGCCAGCATCCATTTCCTGCCTTCCCCTTCCTAACAAGGCCCCCGGGGATTTCCCAGCCACTCTGTTCAGATATATTTAACTTCTTTTTCCAAGATCAGAGTTTGGCTCTGGTTAGCTTAAGCTACTCAATACATCCCATTTTTCTGGACAAAGATATTTATTTAAAGATGGCCCATACTCAGTTTTGGACAGTGAGACTCAAAGAGACATTTTCTGTGGGCTTCAAGAATGAAGATCTCTTACTCTTGTGCATAAACTCCCCAAAGTGATCTCCTTTACCTTTGCGGGATGTGAATGAAAGAGCACAGTCATTGCTGGTGGTGGTTGTGCAAGGAAGCCGATGTTCTGAGAATCAGAGGGAGAGAAAGCAAGCAACTCAATCGCTGGAGACGATACTGAGTTATGGGACCAAACCTCTCCTCTAAGTATGTTAAATGTGTAAATCAGTATATTCTCTTTGTTGTCTAGGGCTATTGATTTTAGTTTTTGTTCTATCCAGCAAAAAATTTTTTTGAGTACCTAAATACCTAATAACTGTCCATTAAATGTAGCAATTTTATTATGAGTCCTATGGCAAAATGTTTTCATTTAACTGAGAAAATTATTTATGACAGACATCCTCGTACCTAGTATTCTAGCATTTGGCCTATAAATTGGCCTATATTTTACTGTTTTAATTTCTTTTCTGGAATGGAATAATAAAAAGAGAAGACCTAGAAGGAAATACATGGATTTACATTCTTTAACTTGTCATAAAAATTAAAAATTTACATATCTAAGTTTCATCTTAGCAATATTCAACTACCTCCATACCTCCCTGCTGCCTCTTTTTTTCTTTTTATTTCCACCATAATTTGCTTTTTCTTGCTCCTGGAAAATGTCTCTAAATCCCTGAACCTGTCAGGTTTCACAAGCGTGTAATTTTACTTCAGCTAAATTCTAAATACCACTAAGAGGTGAATTTGACATGGGAACTGTGAAAGAGTCTTATCTACAGTGACACAACTGCTCCCACCCTAATATCTATTAAGTAGCACGGAATTATAGTGTAACAGCTCTGAAATTGCTTGTGACACCCGCATGAATACCAAATAGATTCGTTATGTTCAGACTTATTACAAAATTCACTTTCTGAATTTTAGATGATTAATATTCTTACAAATTAATAGCTATTGAGTTTACTTTCTAATGTACATATATTATTTAAAGATCACAGTTCAGTTAAATGTAGGCAACGATGCAAATAATAGTGCCACTTACTAGAAAGTGTCATTTAAAGCCATGTTCCTAATTTTGAAAGCTTTCAAATGGCATTATTTTAAGAAAAGTACACCCTCACTTTAAGTGCTACATGTCATTCTCCTCCTTTCCCTGGAGATGAAGAAAAAAAAAAAATAAAGAAGAAAGGAAGTGATAAATATTCGTATTATGCAGAATTTGCCTTTTTGAAATCCATTCCCCATTGCACTAGCTGGAATTTTATAGAGACATAAATCACAAAGAAATAAGAAGCTAGTAATGAGATAGAAGTATATTTGAAATATGGATGCAAATTCTTACCACCTGCTGAGCAAAACTAGTCTGCAGAGACTGTCCTGAAAACCACTATGCCATTAGCATCTTGTAAGCTCTAAATTTGTAGCAGAAGAATAGAGGAATTATGTCTGCAGAATGCCAAAGGCCGCTCTGATTTATCTCTCAGCAGAATGTTTCAACCACATCTACATAAATATTTTAACAGGAATTTAATTTTCATTTTAGTCACACAATAAATCTTTTTATTACAGACCATCATTTTGTCCTAAATGAGTTGCCTTTTTCATGCAATTTGTGTTCATTCCTCTTTTGTGTTTGATAAATACAATTTTAATATACCAAGGAACAATGGTTTTATTTACACAAGAGCCTTGCAATGGGCTATTTAATTTTAGTCATGAATTCTATTTATTTTAATATGATTTATACTACAGCTACCAATTGGCTTATATATAACTTCGGCATTTGTTCTTAGGGCATTAAGAATATATAGGGACAGTGAGGGGACGTGGAGTTCAAGTAATGGTACATAGATGTCCTTATTGGTTATGGGTTTAAATACATTGGCGATAAGGGCACACACATGCTGCTCTGTTTTCCATCTTATTGTCAAGTGCGTTTCATCAAGTGGAATGTGAGAATTGTGGGCAGTGTGAGTCTGGTGGAATCTCGCCTTATTTAAGTTTCATGTGTCACACTGGTTTCTTGACTATGCTATTTGACGTTTGTAAATACTAAAAGTGATAGTCAATCCCGTTGAACCCCCCGAAGAGTACAATAAAAAGTATTGCCTTTCATACACTTGAGGAAACTTACATCACTAAGCACACCCTAGGGATGCAGAGTAAATGTTTATCCTAGAACAAATCCTTCAAATGCATTTGACAGTTATGGTCAAGTTATTAAATTTGCCACTTGCAAATGGGTCACCCAGCTGGTGTTTTGAACAACCGTAGCTATAATCTCTGCTTGTGTCATCTCCCTTTCAGTTTTGTTGAAAATATTTTATGCTGTACCTCTTTACTTTAAAACTCAGAAAGAATCAAGAGCTTAATTTTGAGGGCAAGGGAGCCTAAAAAAAACATAATTTCATAAATAATTAAAGCATTACAAATCTTGGTGTCTTTATCCAAGCTTGTTGAAGTTGAAATTGAGTATGGTTGACCAGGTTGAAACATAGATTTCATATAGTTCGGAACAGGTACATATTAAAAAAAGTTTAAGACATATGACTTTTTTTAGCATTCTCATTTTTATGCAAAAGAGAGGTAGATTTTCTTCCAGATTAACCCGCTTTAAAATAGAAATGGCAGAGAGTAGGCTAACCATAGCCAGAGATCTAGTGTTTGAAGACATGTCTTTATTCTTACGCAAATGATGAAAAATTAAAGTTAAATTTTTTTATCCAAGGCCCCGCATAACATTTTCCCCAACATTTGCTTTTTTGTTTTTGTTTTAGTAGTTTATTGTATGGTCTGAGATCCAACAAATATCTTCGTTTTCATCTATGTAATAAACTTGAGTGTCTCCCTAAAAAGATATAGTGACAACAGAACAATAAAATTATACCTAATTTTTAATAAACAGACATTGGATGAGGAAAATTGATTAGCTGGGACTTTTTGGTCCACTTATTACTTAGCATTTTGTGGCCTTTTTGATTTCTTCTTTATATCTTACTCTATTTGAATTTTCGACAAAAAGAAAGTCCTTTGTATAAAGGAAAATTGTTTTTTAATTTAAACACAATAGATTAATAAACTCAGTGCTATTTATACTTTTAATTCTCTTCATTAGCTCTGTCTGAATGTTTTCTTCTCTCCATTTTTGTACATGAGTCTTAGATTGAGGCCCAGTTTGTATGTTACTTGATTGTTCCTTCATTCATTTATGCATATATTCATTCATTGTTTATTATGGACAATGCACAGTTCTAGGCAATATGAATGTTGCTCTGCAGCAGAGAACATTCCTCCTTTAAACTTTCTGGAAACATCTCATTCATTCATTCAATCATTCATTCATTCTCTTTTTATTATCTCATACCACACTGTAAGTTATTTGATACTATAATATTATTTGATTTATCTTTCTGTCTCTACCAGTTTCCAAGAGAGCATATTAGGTACTTAAAAATGTTTGTTGAAAAAGTGAGTAAATACCTCCCACTCTTTATGAAGAAATGGTTTGCTAAACACAAGTAATCTTTAGCTCAAATCTTTTTCTTTGTTCAAATTAATAAAATAAAGAATGTGGTTTGATTAACACAGGTTGTAATCATAAGTGAAGAATGTGGTGTACTGACTAATAGACCTGGTTTCAAGTCCTGAATCCACTATTTATCAGCTCTGTGACATTGTCCCTAAGTTTCTCCATTGTTAGATTGCAGATAGAGATAGTTTATAAGTAACTGAGTCCGTTACTATTCAAATAAAATTGGGTAAGTTGTGCAAAGCCTAAACCTAATGCCTGGTACATATTGAATTCTCAAAAATTCTTAATACTGTTATCATTTTATATTAGTTGCTGTTTTTATTGTTGGTAATATTTATACCAGAGATTTTGACTTGTATTCAAGCCCCTCTCCTGCCAACTCTCTGAAGTAGCAAGGGTATCTGTATTGGGAAGTTACAATGTCACAAGCTTTCCTTGCCAGTATACATCTTTATATATTTAAGTTACTCTAAGGTACCCAGCATCCTGGTTACAACCTAATTTGTCAGGTTTAATAGTCACTGCAGCGTGTGGTCTGCCACATGATTGCACAGTGAGAATAAGGTAAATAGCCTTCTTTATGATCACTTTCCCTATGATGTTCTTTTATACTCAAAAATAATAATAGAAAATATTTCATCTTTCACTTTTGTTAAATCTGAGGAAAGTGCCATTTCTGTTCTGATTACCAAATCTCCTGTTTGTTCATTTCTTTTCCAGAGACTTGAAAAAGATGTGGCTTTCTAACAGGGAGAAAACTGAATGGGGCTCCAAATAGGTCATATTTCTAGAGAAAGGTAATCATAATAATGAGAGTTTCAGAAACAAAAAGTATGTTGTAAGTGTGAGTGGTTTGGCCAAACTCTGCCCTCAGCTCTCAGATGCAGATAAGTGAGATAGAAAGCAAACATTTTACATTTTCTGCCCTTAGTGTAAGGGAGAGTTGGCATGCTCAGTTTTCATATATCCTCTCTTTGGGTTGTGGTCTGAGATCGGGTAAACCAGGGGAGGGAGACATAGATGGCAGAGCAATATTGACTGTTAAGAGAGAGTGTTCAAGTTTTAGCTTTGGGCTTCCATTCTTCACTTTTAAATGTGAAGATAAGCCTTTAGTTGTTGGTGTTTGAATGGGCTGACTTTATGAAATATGTTTTGCTTCTTTATTAACTTTGGGATATCTATGTCCCAGGACAGGATATAGAAAAACTGGTTTTATCATTTAATTAGTACTAATAACATTTTGGGCCAGATAAATCTTTGTTTCAGGGTATGGACCTTTGTATTGTAGGATGTTTAGCATCATCTCTGGCCTCTACCCAATAGATACTAGTAGCAGCTCTTCAAAGTCGTGACAGACAAAAGTATCTCCAAACATTGCCAAATGTACCCTGTGGGG
>NW_011888812.1:3105139-3113433 GCF_000151845.1 Pteropus vampyrus
AGGTACCCAGCATCCTGGTTACAACCTAATTTGTCAGGTTTAATAGTCACTGCAGCGTGTGGTCTGCCACATGATTGCACAGTGAGAATAAGGTAAATAGCCTTCTTTATGATCACTTTCCCTATGATGTTCTTTTATACTCAAAAATAATAATAGAAAATATTTCATCTTTCACTTTTGTTAAATCTGAGGAAAGTGCCATTTCTGTTCTGATTACCAAATCTCCTGTTTGTTCATTTCTTTTCCAGAGACTTGAAAAAGATGTGGCTTTCTAACAGGGAGAAAACTGAATGGGGCTCCAAATAGGTCATATTTCTAGAGAAAGGTAATCATAATAATGAGAGTTTCAGAAACAAAAAGTATGTTGTAAGTGTGAGCGGTTTGGCCAAACTCTGCCCTCAGCTCTCAGATGCAGATAAGTGAGATAGAAAGCAAACATTTTACATTTTCTGCCCTTAGTGTAAGGGAGAGTTGGCATGCTCAGTTTTCATATATCCTCTCTTTGGGTTGTGGTCTGAGATCGGGTAAACCAGGGGAGGGAGACATAGATGGCAGAGCAATATTGACTGTTAAGAGAGAGTGTTCAAGTTTTAGCTTTGGGCTTCCATTCTTCACTTTTAAATGTGAAGATAAGCCTTTAGTTGTTGGTGTTTGAATGGGCTGACTTTATGAAATATGTTTTGCTTCTTTATTAACTTTGGGATATCTGTGTCCCAGGACAGGATATAGAAAAACTGGTTTTATCATTTAATTAGTACTAATAACATTTTGGGCCAGATAAATCTTTGTTTCAGGGTATGGACCTTTGTATTGTAGGATGTTTAGCATCATCTCTGGCCTCTACCCAATAGATACTAGTAGCAGCTCTTCAAAGTCGTGACAGACAAAAGTATCTCCAAACATTGCCAAATGTACCCTGTGGGGGTGGGCATGATCATATTCCAAACACTGGGCTTGGAGCTTTACATTCTATCCTTACGATAACTCTGAGAAGTAGTTTTACAGATAAGGAAATGGAAATTCAGAGAGCTTAGGTAATTTCCCTATAGTTACACAGAAATAAATGATCAGCTTTTTCTTCTTTACTATGTTATCCATTCTGATCCTTGATATATCTTGATATAGAGACAGAGCTACTGAATCTTACATTCGCAGTGGTAAAGATGGGCAAATTATGGAAGGAAAAGGGATACACAAATTTCAGATAGTTGCATTTAGAACATAGAAGAAAAGCAGATACAATCTAATAGCCATCATGAAGTATCACATGAGAATGGATATGAAGGCTTCTATATTACCACTAATTAATAGTTCATTTTCGGATATGATAATCATTCCTTTCGAGATATCAAATGTTCTTTACTAAGTAGTTCTGGCATCACTCAGATTGGAAAGACCCAGGAAACATAAAAAACAAATGCAGTGTGGAATCTTGGGTTGAATCCTGGAACAGAAAAATACATTAATTGAAAGCTGGTGATAACTATAATTTATTTCATAGCATTATTCCAGTGTTACTTTATTAGTTTTGATAATTACATGATAGTTATGGGAGATGTTAATATTAAGGGAAGCTGGGTAAAGGGTTATGGAAACTTTGTACTATTTTTTGAAACTTTTCTGACAGTATAACATTACACTTGACACTTGAAAAACGCGGGTCTGAACTGCACAGGTCCACATGTACTTGCACTTTTAAAAATAAATATACAGTCAGCCCTCTGTATTCCTGGGTTTCTCATCTATGGGAGCAACCAACTGTGGGTTGAAAACAGCAGTTTTGGTTGTTAGGTATGGTGGGCAGACTGTATGTTTTGTTTATGTTATTTTATATAAGAGACTTGAACATCCATGAATTTTGGTATCCAGGGGGCTGGGGTAGGGGACCTGGAACCAATCCCCTGCAGACACTGAGGGACAATTGTAGCTAAGTTTATGGGGAGTTAAGAGTTATACGTGGATTTTCGATTGTGAGGGAGGTTGGTGCTCCTAACCCCTGCATTATTCAAGGGTACACTTTATTTAAAAATAAAAATGTTTAAAAATACATAAAAGGAAATATATTAGTCTTGAAAGTAAATCATATTAAGAAGCAAGAGATCTGGATTTCTACTGTCATTCTCCTTTTTTCTAGTAGCATTTTTACCTTGGGCAAACAGTTAAAATCTATAAATTTTAGTTGTTTCAACTATGAAAACAGATGATAATAATATCTAATCTATTGAAAGGTGTGATGCTAGACCAGATAACTTTTTATCTATCATTCATCTAATTTCTCTCTCTCTCTCTCTATACACACACACACACACACACACACCTGTGTGTGTATACATACAAATATACGTGTGTGTATATATATATATATATATATATATATATATATATATATATATATATACACACACACATATATACACATATACCTAAAATACATGCACATGTACCCATAGAGCTTTCTGTTGAAAACATTCAAATGAAACCTTAACTTTCGTTTTTAACTATAGAGTGTGAAACGAGTTTTTGAGAGCAGCGAGAATGAGTTTCACTGGCCAAAAGGATTTAGTATTACATTATTCAGCCATCACACTAATGTGGGCTTCTCAGGCAGATGAAAGATTATAGGTTGTGCTCATAATGAGGATGAGACCACGTACCTAATGTTCGAGAACCGCCATTAGGAAATGCAAGTATATCACTGCTCAGTTCTGCTGAGATATTTACCCTTGTAACTTCCCTTTTAAAAAACTTAGTGTAAAAGGAACTTTATTTAAAAAGTTTAGGATTTCTTCCTCAGCCCATCATTTATCCCAAGACATCCCAGCATCTGCTCCCAAAGTGTGTGTAAGAGGTGCTGACGTTTAGTTAACACTTCTGTGGCGTCAGTACAATACTGGATGCATGCCATAGGTCAGTGCACTTAAAGTCTGAAGGAGGTTTTAATGATGAAAATACAGGGTTTCGGTATCTGTAAAAAAGTGGGTGTTGCTTTTAAATAATAGCGATACCATTCATATCTTCTCACAAAGTTCCTTGGGAATGCTCTCAGTGAAAGCTTGCTATGTATCATAGGTCACCATATTGTAAAGACATTTAAAAATGGCATATTCTGTTTTGGATTGTGCTTGATATGCTTATTTTAATTTGATTGACTGCCAGGAGATAGCCCAGATATAAACAGAGAATGGACAGAGCTTTCTTTGTATCGGCAGAGGAATGGATTTCCATGCATACTGTCAGTCAGTGATGCCACGCGCAGTTGTATCCTTGATACTGGAGGCAGTGATGATTTTTACATTTCATAAAAATATTACTTTTGGCTGTGGCTTCTGAGATTCTGAGCGGCTTCATATTGATGTCCTATGAGGCAAACATAAGAAATGATGCCTGTATTGGAATAGTCATATTTTATCCCTTAATTTACCTTGGAGTTCCTGAGCTTCTGTATTAGTTATCTTCCTTGGCCTTGGCACTGCTTTTTTCCCCTTCGCTTTGGAAAGATTTAATTTTTTCTTATGGTCCTTTTGGTGCTCTCCTTCTGTAAATTTCTCTATGGTATGACTCTAATGTTGTTCCTTCAGCTGAAGTCAGAATTGATATGTTACTTTTTATAAGGAATCAGAGGAAGAAAAAGGATCAAACTCACTTTGGAGAAGAGCATTCCCAAAGAGCTTGTAATTTTTTTTAAAACCAATCTGAATGCACAATGCTCTTCTCCCATCCTAAGCCGATGTCCATTTCATTTTCTCTTTGAAATATAAGTTGAGAATGTAGACCCTTTAATAAATCTTTGCAGGAGCCCTCTTCCTAACCCATCTCTATTTCTGTCTTTCAATACCACTGTCAGCGTTACAGTCTACTGATTTAAACCAAAGGCACGATTGCCACTGCCAGGAGCCACACTAATACAATAATGTGATCAAGGCATTACCTTCATTTTCCCAAATGACCAGCTGAATGAGAGAAGCTTCTTAGAGAACACATTAAACAAGTGTGTTTTAAAGCTTTGGAGATAATCTGCAGTCATAGCAGGACTCTTCAAAAAGAAGAAGCCACAAGGAAGAAAGAGGATCTCAAAATCATTGATATACTCATTGAGGGCACAGTGAAATGGCATTTTACAGCCTTCTGATGTGGCCGTTCTGGTAGAAATTGAGTCCAAGCCACACCCGTGTAGCTAAAGGGGAAGTCTACCCCCAAAGAAGGAGATACTTCTGATGTCATTCCTGGGAAGAGGCAGGTTCTGATGTAGAAAATAGGGATTTGGAAGTGAAGTCTCAAACAGGAGAGAGAAGTAGTAGAGTATTCTTTCTTTTCTAAGAATAATCCTTCCCTGGATTCTAAGGATTTACGATATGTTCAAGAATAAACTCTGGTGGTCAGGGAAAGTTGGTCTCTGCCAAGTAGAGGTGGCTGTCAGCAGGACTTCTGGAAAGTGGGCTGGACTGACTGGGCACCCAGGAGAAGCACCATCTTGTTATCAGATCAATGAGATTTATTTGCCACTCTGGAATTGTTCCTGCTAGCCCGAATCATTAGTAAAGTCTTTTTAAATGTAAAAGCTTATTCAACTATGCCATTAAGATTTAAGCAAACGGTCAGTTCATGCTCAGGAAGGTGGATCCTAGAAATAACAGTCTTGTCGCTAGACAAGAGTAGGGCTTATCATATTTAGCTGTTTCTTGCCATCTGTAGATTTTCTCCTAATTGCCAACCTTGGATTATAGGAGTTTGGCTCTGTCCAAGGTAGCAATAGGTTTCTTATAATAACTCCAGAGAAAATTAGAAACTCTTAGTACTAAAAGTGAAGTAGATTAAATGCCAGTTTGTACCATCTGAGCTCCTTCTCAATACAGTCTAAGAGGACTCTTTCTTCTCTCTGTGATAAATTAGGACTCAACTTTATCAGTGCCTCTCAATTATTTATATTTCATCCTCTCTTCTAGTTCTTTAATTTCTTGTTAGGATAGGTGATGCATTAGGTTCGTGCATCATAGATAGAGGTTAGTCTAATTAAGATAATTAAATTTGTTCTTTTATCTTTAAGTTTTATTCAGGGACTTAATCTTCTATCTTATCTCTGCTCTCTCCTTTTTCTATTTGTATTGGAAAACACTGAACCAAAGATAAAATAAAGATGCATTTTATCGTTCACTAAATTTTTGCCTCATTTTTATTTTTTGTCTTCTGATATCCAAAAAGCAATAGAGAGAGATCAATCTTGGTTCCATTAATAATTACAAATAGTTTAACATTTTGCAGTAGTGTGCTAGAACTGGCTGGCCTATAGGATCTACTGATAAATATTCAAGAATTTCACAAGCTGCTTGTTAAACTATTAATGACTTGAAATTGGCCATGGGAGGAGTATTTACATCACCATGGAAATTGGAAATTGCTATAAATCAGAGGTCTTTCTCCTCCTCTTTTTTTACAGAGAGCTGGTTTATCAACATATCACCAAATTTGGTTGTCAGCATCATAAATGTGGTATAATAATGACTTTATGATGTTTTAAAGTGGACTGATTTTCAAGAGTAGGTGACAGAGTGGGCAGAGTTTTGGGTGACAAGTGGTCAAGTCCTGATTCTTTCCGTGACAAGCTATATGACTTTAGGGGGATCAACTAATCTCATGTTGCCTTGGTTTCCTTAAGTATAAAATACATGATTTAACTTGATGAGTTTCAGTTAAACCCTGAAGTTTTATCAACAGTCAAAATACTTTCCATTAAAATAGAGATAGATGAATAACTGAACTGCCTTGGATGGAAAGGTTATTAAGAAGTTTGTAGAGTGAGAAAAATTGACACTTCACATTATGAAAAGAGGAAAAGAAATGGCATCAAATGAGATAGTTACTGCAAAAAGAGTCCATTGAAACAAGAACATATGGAGGATAATGTCTGCCATATTCAAATTAGTGCCAGATTTTTGTGGTTTGTTGGATGCTTTTTCATTGACTTAGAAGGAAAAAGAATGCAGCTGTGAAAACTCCCCTCTTCACCTTGGCTGAGTAACTCTCCAAGAGAGCAGATGGTTCTGAGTTTCAAGCCATGAATCATTGTCAAGGGATCTCCTCAAGCTGCCGTGAGCAAGAAGTGCTAACGGACGAGCCTCAATGGGCAATATTTTTATTACTGTTGGTGTCAGTCACATCCATACCCTTACTACTGGAATCAGGCTTACTGTTAATAAAACTACAATTTGGAAACAAAACAGCAATAGTCAGCAAATTATTTCTATTGAACGTCTAATGGATGTTTTAAGACCTTAGCATTCCTCTCTTTAATGCTCATCAATGAAGTAAGTAAGAGAGGAGCTTACTCTAGTCTTTCTCTATTTATTTATTTTTGTCCGATTTCAAAGCAAATGTATGAATAAATGTTTTATATATTTTGGTATTTTAACTTGCTAATTTTTGAAAGCTGTTATCACTAATGTTATTTTGTTGGTTGTCGTATATGATCTAAATTTGTTATTTTCTTATAATGTGGGTAAATAAGTGAGAGTTTGGTTTTAGTTTTGATTTGGATAATAATGTATTTAATTCTAATGCTGTGGTTCATGATAGGTACGGATGCTCTTTGGAGGAATCATGGTGAATTAATTTGAACCTATTAAGAAATCTTGGATCAGTGGACTCTTCATGTAAGGTAGAACCAGATCAAATTGGTTCTTTCTGTTAAAACTCTAATATACTTTTGTTGTGTTTATTAGACTTTATTTCAGTTACTTTACTTACCTTGGCCAAAGTCACTTTTAGTAGCTTTAGCTGAAATTTTACCTAGAATATCTTGGCTATTTTTCATGGAATGTAATGATTAGAATGTGCTCCAGTGATCATTTTTAACACGTTCAATTGCAAAATATCTTGGACCATTAGGTTTCAAAAGCAGAAATCTAATAGAGGACAAAGTGGTCCAAAGTAAAGGTTTTTTCCACAATGTGGAAAAGTCAACATTTGATGGATTCTAGGTGTCCGTGAGAGAAGAGAGAAGGGCTGTTTGAGAAAGCATATCCACTTTTTACTGCAGAATTTAGTCTAGAAATAGTTTCATGGCGAACGCTTTGAAGAGCATTACTTTTCTGAAATGAAGGGCGGGTGGTCAAGTGCAGAGAGCAGAGGATTTGAGTCAGCAAGACCTGCTCCATCCTCTTAAACTATGTGACCAGTTTAAAATGGCTCTGAGGTACTTTCCTCAACTATAAAATGGGGAGAATAACATGTACCTCAGTAGGTTGCAGTGTGATTGTGAGAAAGCAAGGCCAGTTGCTAGAGTCCTTAGATTTTACCTGGCATGTGGTGGTCAGTCACCAATAGTAGCTATCATTAGTGTTTTCTCATCGTACTGTTGGCTAACTCAGTCCTTGTCATTTTAATGTGTATGAAATGTTTCAGAGGAAAAATACTATAACTGATAAACATATGAAAGATGAAAGCAAAGCAAAAAAAAAAAACAAAAAAAACAGTTTCATCAGTGCTTAGAAAACAGATTTCTTAACCTGGCTCTGTCACTGTTGACATTTATGACCCTGAAAAACTTCACTTGTTCTTTCCATATCTCAGTGTTGTGTGTAAAATAAGGAACTGAAATTACATTAACCATCAGAACAGTGCTCTGAAGAATACCGGTGTTGATTTTTTATTCTTAGAATAAAAGAGTTCCATGTTAAATTTAGGGGAAACAACTTCCGGACACTTTAGAATTTTGTTGGAAATTTACCTTGCTAATTAACATATTAAAATATGGTTTAATATGATTTTGATAAATAAAATGTTGAACTTGATATAACCCCATTTCCCAAACATTTGACAAGAGCAATCTTTATTCATGGAAAAATCCATCTTGCTGAACTTTTTCATGTAACTCAGTTGGGAAATGCTATACAGAGTGTGCCCTATATTCCCTTATAATTCTAATTTTCTGTGACTGTCACTAAGTAGTTGAATGAATATGGTAGGTGATGGTTTAGATGGGGCGTGACTTTTAAAATTTATTTTATATGGAAAGAATAATTTCTTTTTGGACCATTAGAGGGACACATTTGTGAATTAAGGCTAGGTTTATGAGTGAAATTATAACAGTTTTTACATAAATGACATAGGCTTACAAACGCATATGTTATAATTATCAATTACTGTTTTAATTTTTCTTCATCTGTGAAATAAATATATCTCAAAAACATTTGCCATTTGATTGCACATTATTAACTCTTGTAAACATTATCATTTCTAAAAACACTTGTCAACCTTAAAGTCCTCACCATAACATAGTATAGATGTATGCAAAACAT
>NW_011888812.1:3113483-3131729 GCF_000151845.1 Pteropus vampyrus
TAATTCTAATTTTCTGTGACTGTCACTAAGTAGTTGAATGAATATGGTAGGTGATGGTTTAGATGGGGCGTGACTTTTAAAATTTATTTTATATGGAAAGAATAATTTCTTTTTGGACCATTAGAGGGACACATTTGTGAATTAAGGCTAGGTTTATGAGTGAAATTATAACAGTTTTTACATAAATGACATAGGCTTACAAACGCATATGTTATAATTATCAATTACTGTTTTAATTTTTCTTCATCTGTGAAATAAATATATCTCAAAAACATTTGCCATTTGATTGCACATTATTAACTCTTGTAAACATTATCATTTCTAAAAACACTTGTCAACCTTAAAGTCCTCACCATAACATAGTATAGATGTATGCAAAACATGGAATGTACACATTACTGCTGGAGGGTTTAAATTTACTCACTGAGATAGCACAATTGCTTTTCTTTAATTTATACCACATGTTTTTTCTTTATTTAGCTTTTAATTCTGTAAAGAGTATGGGGATATAAATTATATGAAGGATGTGAAACATAAGCCACTCCAATCATGGCTATATGGCATC
Organism: Pteropus vampyrus; assembly: GCF_000151845.1. NCBI lineage: Eukaryota > Metazoa > Chordata > Mammalia > Chiroptera > Pteropodidae > Pteropus > Pteropus vampyrus. The sequence goes on from NW_011888812.1 coordinate 3,114,049, forward strand.
TTCAATTTGCTAGAATAATTTTCATTTGTCAGTTTTTCAGATAACTTTAGGAATCTCTCATTGGGCCTGTGTGTCTAGTGCACGTGTGAAAGAATTTTTATGCGGTCTCTTCCTACTTCTAGAATGAGAATCCTTCTGTGAGGAAGGTAAGAGCTATAAGATAGGCACATGTTTCCTGCAGGTTTTGTGGCTCTTGGTGATTCAAAGCTTGGCGTAGCAATTATTCCTTCATGATCATACAGTTTATCTGAGGGAGTCATAAATCTTGTCAAGTTGGAGGCCGCGTTTATATGTATAATAGTGGCTACCCTTCCCCACACATACTAATGTTCTTGGTACAATAGGTAAAGGGAAGTGAACAGTTGTGGAGTACGACTTACTGTGGCTTCTCTTTCGAATCTCCTACATATAATCTATTATTCATCTCTTTCAATTATTCCTCATAACAATTTCTCACATATTTCCCTGGGCTTAATTCTTGGCTCTGTCACATACTAGCTTGATCAGATTTTAACCTCCTTAGGTCAAATTTCCCCATCTATAAAGTACACACTCTGAAGATGTAAACATTATGGGAAGCGAGGTGTGATTAGTGAAAAAATATCAGTGAGATGATTTGTTCAAATGTGTGGAGTTTGGTACATAGGAAGTACTCAGGAAATGTTTGCTATCTTTATTATTTATATTGTTAATTTAGGTTTTCATTATATTTTGGCTCTTATCTGGTATATCTGACTCAAAATCTTTTCTTCCCCTGTTCAAATCCATCCTCCATATTTCTTCCAGAATGATCTTTTAAAATTGGAGATCAAACTATATAAGAAGTGCTCCATTTAAAACCCTATAATGGTTCCCAATTTCCTGTAGGATGGCACTCACACCCTATAGCAGGACAAACCGAGCCCTCTAGGACCTCTTGTCCATCACCAAGCTCCAGCTAAACCACTTGCAGTTACATTTTTGTACTTCCATATCTTTGCACATGCTTTTCTCACTGTCTTGAATGTATAAGGAACTGTGTTCTACCTCTGCCCTTCACGCTGACACTCTGTTCTTCTCGATCCAGCTGCTGGCTCACTGAGCAGCATTCGTTCTTCCACTGTGCCACAACCGTACTCCTATCGTGTAGACTTCTATCATAGTGCCTCCTATACTTCACTGCAATTATACGAGTTTCTCTCTCCTCGCCCCTCTCCCTCCCTCCCTCTCTCATGCTCTTTAAGGAAAGTCACTGGTTCTGGTTCGCCTTTCTGTCCCAATATCAGAGATGATCCTTGATGAATGTTTGTTGTTGAGTGATTGAATAAATGGGAGCTGTTACGGAACACAGTGGGCGTTCCTTCCTAAATCCCTAAACAACATTAGTGCACTAAAGCAACGTACACTTGGCAAACAGTAGGTACTCAGTAAATAACTAATGAATTAACTAAATTATTTGTGAAGTAAAAGGAAATTGGAATCACTTAACCAAAAGTACCAGATGCGGTAATATTACTGAGTTAAACACAAGAGTTGGAACTAGAATGAAGTCACTTTCTACTTTCATTTGAGTTATCCCATTTTCCCACATTTTCTCTGATTTTTTTAGATATCACAATTTAGGGGTCATAATTCACAATTGCTTAAATATATGAGGTGTACTTGCCATTCTTTGAAAAGGTTAGTGCTATCATAGGATGTGTAAATCTTCTTTTATGAAAGAGATGACAAGCAAAATTATGGTCCAAGTCAAGATTTTATAAAACATTGACTTGGATATGCTTGCTTTTAAAGTAATTTTAGTTTAATTTCTCATTAGAGATTCAATCCTTATTTATATATGATGATCAAGCCGATAATATTTTTGTGTCATTGATAAATAGACCAATGGAAATAAGGTCAAATATAGAATTTTCTTCCCTTTAGAATCACTGAATATTTTACATTCCACATTACTGTTTTATAGAATTTCAATGACTAGATAAATAGGATCCTAGGTTTTACATTTATGAAGATATTAATAAATGAGCAGAGATGTGCCTAAATTGCCTAGAGAAAAAAGATGTAAATGGAGATATAACTACAGGAAGTGTAGCAACAAGGTACCCTGCCCATTCCCAGTGCCTGAGGACTGGTGGTAAAAGGATGAAATCAGCTTTGATCGAGTCTCAGCTTTGAGCCCGGTCTGAGTGGAACCAAAACTCAAGCTTAAAAGTAAGAGAAAAAAAAAAAAAGTCTGTTTATTTTGCCATAATTTTCCCAAATGGTTTGTATTTCTCAAAATTGAGCTCTGCAGTTTTATAGGCCCAAGCTCTTTTTATCCCTATGCCACTCTTCCATATAATCTTTTGAGGCCCTTTAAACCTGAGACTATCTGTATCAGAATAGCCTATTATTATACAACACTCTGTGGAGCCAAGTGGAACCTCCAGGCTTTCGTGGTTAATGTAAGAGCATTTTCCTGAAGCCCTGGGTGACAGGAACTGCTGATCTCAGCAAAGGTTGGCACAGGCAAAGCCAGAAAATTATGCAGAAGAATTTATGGAATCCATCATTATGTGTTTTACTACCTTTTGTTTCCATTTACAGAGAGTGGCACAGAATGCTTGAGTAACAGACAACAGGAATGACAAAAAACTACGGTGAAGGAATAATTGGATGAGAGAATAGAGTGTCAAAAAAAGCTTGGACTTTGGAGTCAAATACACCTAGAGCAGGCCCATTAGAGTTGGCCAGAGTTATTAACCACACTAAGTTTTCCTGTCCTCTCTCCTCTAAAGAATAAAGGTAAGATGCTATAACAGACATCACCAGGGCTTTGCCTAGATCTCCTGTATCCCCGTAGCCATGACGGATGGGTGCAGGAATGTGGATGCCAGCTTCCTTGTTCCCAGTGGGGATAAACCGAAGGTGTAACTTATTATCCAGAGTTCTCCTATGGGTCAGACTAAAGCAGTCTTCCAAGGGACTTCGCCTGAGAGCACGCTGTGGTCACAGATTTTTTCATATTTACATCCTGCTTTTTCTACTCCCTTACTGGTTTCTCAGAGCAGTTCCTTAATAAATCATTTGCATACGAATCCTCATTTCAGAGTCTGCTTCTGATCTAAAGAGATGTCTATTTTGAACATTCCTGATATGGAGTAGAGATAATAGGTGTAGGATGCCTGTCAGGAGTTAGGTAGATAGTCAGACATGAGTGACAGGGGAACAAAGGAACGGTGGCCCAGCCCAGAGACTGCTCAAAGAACACCTCATTGGTAGTAGAATTCTGGGTAAGCACTAGGTAAAGCGTTATATAGCAGCCAAGTGTCCGTCAGAATGACCTCACATGCCAGTATCTTAGGAACGCCTTTGTAACCACCCCTCATAGCCCTACTATAATACAGATCTTCTCACTTCTGCATTGTTGCAGCCCCTCTTCTCTGAATCTGCTCCTCCTTTGGAGCCTACTCTACCTTTTGTCTTTTCACCTCCCAAATTCCACAGGGCTGCAGACTTCCTTAGCGTGGCCCTTCTTCTAAAATATACTTGTAATAAATCTTACTTTTTCTAAATCTCACTGACCTGTAATTCTTTGCTGTGTTGGCGGGGAAGAATCAAGGAAAAATGCTAATTGCACTTCTGTGTTGTTACCTGCAACCCAAGCCACTGGAGTTCAAATTGCCCCTAAACTGTAACAAGAATATAAATGGCAAAATAAATGCCAATGATAAATTACTCTCTTATTTAGTCTTATTGATAATTTTGTTTCTTCTTATGCTTTTATTCTGCCTATCTCTATGCATATTCACCTTTTAGAGATTCACATTCAAAAATCCTCAATGGTGTGTATGTTTTAGGTGAGAAAATTGATTTTCATAGCAAACTATAAGGGTGAGCGTGTTTTTCTGTGTCGATGACTGTCTGGTAGTCTGAACCTTCTTGCTGGTCAACATATAGATGGCAATTGAGTCAATTCTAGATGTTAAATTATTGCTTCGATTCAGTGGTCATGTTCCATGGTGGCCAGTGGCTTTCAAGTCAGATGGAGCTGAATATGAATTTGTGTACTTCGCGAGTCCCTCTAAAATACAGTGTCTCAAGGTTATATTTTAATCAAGTGAGAGCTTAAGTCCATGCCTGACAGGTAGTAAGTGCTGAACAAATAGTAATTTTTTGACTGTTTTTATAACTGCTATATTTTAGTTCCATTCTAATATCCCCAAAGCTTATTACATTCCTATTTTGATGATTCTCCCAGATATGCTGCTATTCCATTATGTATATTCATTCTGTCCAGTGTGTTTAATGACTTTCCAAAGTAAAGTTTGATTAGCTACTAAATACCTTTCTGGGTCTTTGAGGTCTTGTTTTGTAGAAGAGGATAAATAATTTTCCTTCTGCCCCTCTGAGGTTTTAGCTGAGACCATTATAAGAGCCAGATTAACAAGAGAAAAATAAACAGATTTATTAACATATACATCATGTATATATATATGGGAGATATCCAGGTAAAAAAAAAAGTAACTTAAAGTGGTGGCTTAGAATTCTGATTTATATGGCAACTTTAACAAAGAACAGTAAATTTGTGGAGAAACAGAAGAAAGACACAGAACAAAGGAAAGCAGTTTTGGGTTTTTAAGTGTGGAAGTAAAGGCTACCTAGTAAAGTTTGTTATGCAGATTCCTCTACAGCTATCTCCAAGCTGATAGGATCTAAAATTGTATCCAGGGGATGAACTTTTTTTCCTTCAGATAGCAAAGGAGGCGGGGCATGTTTGTAAATTTATGATCTTTTAGGCAAATAGGGAGTAGAGAGCTTTTCTTGTATTTTCTCCTTCTCAATTAAGTTTAGCTCAAACTAATCCTTATACCAAAGTGGTGTATTTTGGGGTGGCATGTTCTGCTACCCTTCAATTTTAAGGGACACATCAAGGAAAATGTTCTACTTGTCCTCCCAAATACATTACAACAGTAATTCAATTAAACTAGAAAGTAGCACACTACTCCTCTGGGTAACTTGATATCCAATAAGTTTCAGCTGTACGCTTTAACAATAAGGCATATATATATTTACATTGTATGTTCACCTCCTATAGTTAGATTTCTTTCTGTCACCACATATTTGACCCTCTTTACCCCGTCTACCTTCCCCTTCCCTCCTCTCCCTTACCCTCTCGTAACCACTACTCTGTTGTCCATGTCCATGAGTTTCTGTTTGTTTGTCCTGTTTATTTGTTGCTTTTGGGTTTATATCCCACATATAAGTGATATTATGTGATATTCAACTTTTTCTGTCTGGCTTATTTCACATAGTATGATTATCTCAAGTTCCATCCATATTGTTGGAAATGGCAGTATTTCATCTCTTCTTGTGGCTGAGTAATATTCCATTGCATATATATACCATAGCTTCTTTAGCCAATCATCTCTCATAGGACATTTTACTTGTGTTTTACAAAAGGTTGTATGATTATAGATTGTATTGTCAATGAACATTGATAATATTCTCTGGAAAATATTAAGACCATGATAGATCATTTTCTTTACAGAACAGTTTAGAGTAAGTCCTCTTTAAAGCCAGTGGGTTTACCTAAAATGATTTTTTTGACTTCGTCTTGTTCTGTTATTCTAAATTTGTCATAGTGACCTTTCCATTAGGCCTGAGGTAAGAACACTCAAATTTCTCCTCTATTTTGATTATTTTAATATGGCCTCTAATTACCTCTATTTGCCTCTTAATTTAAAAACACCATTTTAAAAAAGTTGGAATATGCCATTTTCCTAAAAATATGAGCTTGCACTTCAAGCAAAACTTACACATTACCATGAGAACATCTTTTACAAAAATGATTTTTATCTGCCTCTGGGCTTTTAACCATTTTCTTTTGCCCTTCTGCTACGAGGGAAAGTGCTCCTTGGGCTGGACTCCTGGGTATCACAGGGGCACAGGTGACAGTGCTTTTAAATACATGTTGTCCTCTTGGACCTCTGGTGGAGCACACCCACTGAGCTATCAGCAGGGACCTGCTAGGCTGAGATTTCTCAAGACTTTTCTGGTGATTATCTTCCTTACATGTTTCCTCCACAGGATACTAACAAAGGGATCAGAGGCAGACAGTCGTTAGCTATTGTGAAATTTCTTTTGTACTTAACATTTCAGTGTGTCTTCCTTTCTGGGGATGTGCATTGTGCTCACCTTAAGTTAGGGATCCCCAGAAGCAATAGATTGACTCGAGATCTATATTTTTATGTATATACATATATATGTATGTTTAGATATATACATGCATATGTATATACTACATGAACACGTGTGCATTTATGACTCCTTGTTCAGTTATCCTTAATTTATCTAAATTTGTGTTAAATGTATTTTTTAATTTGCTTGATGATGACTTCAAGTTATCAAAATATAAGTTCTAAAAACAAGTTTGCTACTTTGAATTTTAAGAGGCTATAGAAAGGAAAAAAAATCAGTCAACTTAATGTTCCTATGTAATTGTGTTTTTTTTTTGATGAGTCAATCATTAGATTTGGTGGTACATTTAATGTGCAGTTTCTAAGTGTTTGGGTTAGATTAGCAAACAATGCAGATTAAGATTCACGCTTTTGTGAAGTTTATATTCTAGTAGGGGGGTAGAAAATAAATAATAAAATTATTTTGGTAATTTATTGTTGTGTTAATACATTACCCCCAAATAATGTTGTGGCATAAATAACATTCAGAAAAAGAAGTGATGGTGAGATGTAGAGAAGCTTAAACCCTCATACATTGCTAGTGAGAATTTAAAATAACAGTCTCTTTGGAAAGCATTTAAAAAGTTTCTTAAAGAGTTAAACATAAATTATCACATAATCCAGAAGTTTTACTCAAGAGAAATAAAAACACATGTCCGCAAAAAAGACTTGTATATGAATGCTCATAGCAGCATCATTCATAATAGCTAAAAAGGAGAAATAATCCATATATCTATTAACTGATAATGTATAGTATAAACCAAAGTGGTATATCTAAACACTGGAATGCTATTCAGCAACGAATAGGAGTGAAGAACTAATGCATGCTACTACATAGATGAGCCTCAAAAGCATTAAGCTAAATGATAGAATCAGTCTCTTTAGCATGGTGATTTCAGGACAGCTGGGCTTTGGGCTTCTAAGTTGCCTGTCCTGAGAGAAAGAGAGACAATAGAAAGCTATATTGTTTTTTTATGATCTCCCCTTGGGAGCCATTCTACTACATTCTATTTCTTAAAAATCCAGCAGTATATACATGGAATGGAATATTATTCTGCCTTAAAAAAGAAGCAAATTCTGCCATATGCAACAACGTGAATGAAGGTCAAGGACATTATGCTAAGTTACATAAGCCAATCACAGGAGAAATACCACATGATTCCACTGATGTGAGGTATCTAAAATAGTCAAACTCATAGAAGCAGAGAGTAGAATGGTGGTTGCCAGGGGCTGGGAGGGAGGGGAATATGGGGAGTTGCTATTCAGTGGGCATAACTTCTCAGTTACATGTGTTGAGTAAGTTCTTCTGTATGATATTATGCCAATAGTCAACAATACTGTATTGTACCCTTAAAAATTTGAGAGAAGAACTCACATTAAATGTTTTTATCACAGTAAAAAGGAAATCAACCAAATAAACAAAACTAGAGTAGTTTTGGATACTTTTTACCAGACATTCTTTTAGGTATTTGGTTTCCATAGTGAAACAGAACAGCCCCCAATCCTTGCTCTCTTGGAGCTTACATTCTGGTTGGAGGAACAGACAATATATTATAGGTGTGTAGGAAGTAAAAGCTATGAAAAAAAAGTAATAGGGTTATAAAAGCAAAATCAGTGGTGGATTGGAGAGGGTATTGAAATTTCAAATGTGTTGGACATAGTTGGTCTCATTGCAAAGGTGACATTTGAGCTAAGACTTGAAGGAGATTAGGGGGTTAGCTTTGCAGATGTCTGGGGGAAGATTCCTTTATGCAGAGGCACCAGCCAGTGCAAAGTCTGGCATAGCACTTTGCTGGAGTTTTTGAGGATTAGCAAGGAAACCAGTGAAGTTGGAACAGTGAGAATCAGGGATGGGTTGTAGGAGATGATAGCATAGAAGTAAAAGAGGGGGCAGTCACGTAGGATCTAATAGGTCATTATAAGAACTTTGAGTGAAACAGAAGTCATTGGAGAGTTTTCAGCTTGTGATATCATCTGACTTAGTATTTTATTGGAAACTTTCTGGCTGCTGTGTTGAGAATAAACTATATTAGAGCAAGTGTACATGCAGCAAGACCAGTTAGGAGGCTGTGGCACGAATCCAGATAAGAGCTGACGGTGGATCTGACCAGGGTAGTACCAGTGAAGATGATAATAGCTGGTTGGAGTCTGAAAATATTTTTGATTTTAGAAACAATAGTATTTCTCAGCAGAGTGGATGTGGTAAGGAGAGAGAGAACAGTCAAGGATATCTGCTTTTGTTTTAGCTATGAATAATTATACAACTATTATTAGGAGGGAAAAGTCCCATGGAAAGAATGATCATACATAGTGAGCTTTTAATAATTATTAAATATATGGTTTTGGATATTAAGAATAGGAAAAAAATTGGAAAAAAAGGAGGAAGAGATGGAAAGGATGAAAGCAGGAGCTGAAAGTCCTTGATTCAAATCCCAGGTCCCAATTCATACCTGTAAGAACTCGGGGAATTATTCCAAGTTCCTGAGCCTCAGTTTCCTTTGGAAAGATGTGATTATAAAATTTCATAATTCATAATGTATTGGCAAGAATTAAATGATATTATAAATGGAAAGCATTTAATGTACTACCTGGCACGTGGTAAGTACCCAGTAAATGGTAGCTATTATTATTATCGTCAATAAAAATGGAAGGATAGAGGAAACTGAGATAATTTCCTTCTACTCATAAGTGAGAATTAGAAGTAGGCAATAATGCCAAAATAGCATCCCATGAGACTTCTTAAGACAGTATATGGGTCAGAGCCATTGCCCACTTTGGTCAGTTGAATAGAAATGTGTCGAAAAAAGGGATGGGCCATTTTCTAGTAAAATATCACTTAGTCTAAAACATTGTGGTCTGCCTTAAACCCTGCAGTCTTCCTTATCAGTTCAGCTTTTGACTAATTTAATTGGGCTCTGAGCCAGCTCAGAAAATTGCCTTAATATTTCTGGGCAGAGATCTGGCTAGTGACAGATGGAACCACTGGTAATGGTTATGTTACTGTGTTTTTGTTTATCTTTGTGCCTATTTGCTAATTATCCATGATAAAGTTGTCATAGGCTAGAAATACTGATATTGAGAAATTGAATCAATTAGAAATCTGGAATTATTATCACTAGAGACTCACCAGTAATAATTAATTGAAATGTCTAACAGGAAACCCTGTTAGATCCAGTCAATAAAGAAAGAAAGTATCTTATCAATAAATCAATAAAGAAAGATAAGTATCTTATGTAGTTGTTATCAAGTGGTTTTCATATATAATCAATTTCCTTAGAAATGTTCATTCTTCCTTAGTGTGGTATACTTAAACTTTTTTAAAAAGAATATGTGCTTGATGTCATACACCCTGTTTACAGACCATTCCAGATGCATACGTTACAGTGTGAAAAATTGAAAATGATGATAATTCTTTAGCACATCAAGTAAAACATTATAAAAATAAAATCTATTTATTTTGGTTTTAAATCATATATCTCAAATATGCAGAAAAATTCAGAAAATGTAATGGATATCCATGTACTCGGCATCCAGATTTCTAAAAACGTTAACATCTCACCCTATTTGCTTCAAATATTTATTATTTTATAGAGAAATCAACTACTTTTGACACTCCTAAGGTCCCACCAACCTTTTTCTTTTCCCTCTTTTCCAAAGGAAGCCCTGTACCAAATTTGGTCTCTATCTTTCTCATGCATGTATTTGAATTCAATAGATATATAGACAGTCATAATCAATAAATGCTTTTCCTGTCTTAAAATATTATATTAATGATATCACATTGTATACTACAGGAAAGTAATATAATAATAACTTGGTAAAAAATGATGGCTAGATAAAGCTTCATCGGAGCTAAAGAATGTTAGAAATACCTGTCATTGAATGATATTGAGAGAAAGCTATAGGATTAAATTTGGGTAAAACAATAATTACCCTCGTACCCTAAAAATGATGTGATGAAACGGGACTCTGACTTTCAAACACAACATCATTGTGAATCAGAAATAGCTGAAGCATCTAAATCCAAAATCTAGAATTGAAAATATTGACATTAATCTGTACTATCCCAGCCGGTAAATACTGCCATTCCAGGACTGTTCTGCCAACTGTGTACTCAAGAATGATGTTACCTTACATAAACTTCTCTCTTTGAGCCAGCGATTGGGCAGGCCTTTGCAGAATACAAAATGTATTAAAACTAAAATCGATTTGTGATTTCTTTAAAAGAAAGTGCACAATGAATATTATTTTATGTTAATATTCAGAGAGTTAAAATTTATACTATTTCTGCTAGAAAATGTAAGATTTGCTAGGGAGTTAAAATTCACTAGGATTTTACTGGTTTATTTGCTCATACAGCATAAGCCAAAGGTAAGTACTGGAACAAAGCAGGTATTTAGTAATTCTTGAATATGTCTATTTGCAACTTGCTTTACGCACTCAATACTATGTTCTTTTAAATTTCTGTATTTTAACATGTGGATCGGGTTCATTATTTTTAACAATAATATAAGACAAACACTCACGCACATACACACAAGCACACCCACGTACAGACCCAGTGTATTTCTACTTCTTTAAGAGATGATTTTTAATTTTTTCTTATTGTTAACCATGCTTTAGTCGACACATAAGGACATTTCACTTGTGAAGAGGGGCAGCAGTTTCTCTAAGATAGAAATCTAGCAGTAGTACTGGTGGTCTGCAAGTGTGCACACCTTAATTTTACCAAGTATGGCCAAATTGCTTTCTAAAGGATCGTACCACTTCCCACAGGCTATCTATGTTAATATCAACATTTGGTATCATCAGACCAATTATTCAGTCATTTTGGCCAATTTGATAACTATAAAGATATTTCACCTTTCATTTGCATTTCCTGGATCAGTAAAGTTCCATGTCTTGTGGAATTTATTGGTTATTTGTGTTTTTTAAATATATTTTTATATTTTTCTACTGTGATTTTGTCTTTATTTTATTGTTTTGTGGAAGTATTTTGGATATTCTGGCTTCTATGATTTATCCGCAGTACATATCTTAAATATCTTCTCAAAGTCTGATCTTCTCAAAGGCATATCTTTCCATTTTACAATGAGATCTTTGTTATACAGACATTTAACTTAGGTTTCTACAGTGGTTAGTTGAGCTTTAAAGAGCTGTGGAAAAGAGAAGTTAAACTGAACAACTATATTTTTTCTCAGATAGCAGCTCATGAGATAGTTTGGGCCTCTGGGGGAAAGAAAGTCCAATATGTTCAACAAAAAATTAAATTGAGAATGCCAATTAACTGAATACTTCTGATTCAATAACTGAGATCGTGTAGTTTTACAAATTTCTAGATGTTGAATATATCAAGAATTCTCATATACTTTCTGAGTTTTCAAAGGTTGGTTCTATGTATTAGTTGCCATTTGGCTGTTAATGTTTATTCAGTTCACTAGATAGTTCAACTATTATTTAAATTAATTAGCTAGTCATTCTATATTTGCTGAAGACCAGGCTGAGCTACCCATTATTGTCTGTCATACAAGATAATGAAATTCATGGAACCCCAAAATAACTCAGTAAATTTGAATCCCAAACTGTTTACATTACAAAACAGATTATTAGACACACGTAGATTTCTGCCTAGCATTATTCTTTAGGATTGAAAGTAAAATCACTTTGTATGGGAAGAGATGGCTCTGAGCTGTGTATTTTTGCTATGAAGTAGATAAATCCCAGGTTTAAAACTTATTTTAATCCTGGGCATCTTATGCACACACGCACGCGCGCGCGCACACACACACACACACACACACACACACACACACACACACACACATGTGTATATACCCAATTGATGGACATAATTATAAATACATTCAAATTATTGTAATCTATATTACAGTGTTTCTCTGGGAAGAGATTTTCACCATTGAGTATAAAGTTAATCTAATGTGCTTATAAACTTCAGCGGTTAATTGAGGTTGCAAAGTCACTCTGTAGTCTTCTATACAGAATTCTGCAGTGTATTTCCAGCATACAGTAGGTTTATTGACTTCTGCTCATTCACTGAAGCATTCAATATTTCACAATTTACCTCTGCTTCCATTAGGTTTCTCTGGCCATTTTGTAGATTGTTAATTATCAATTCCTTAAATATGAGGAACAATCTACTTATGACAATAAATGGCAATCATTGCATAATTTGTAGAGGCAAAAAAATTTTAATTGACTTCTAAAATCCTTTCTAAAAATTGCCTACAATGAGCCAGACATTATGCTGGGTATTGGAGATGTAAAGATGAAAGAAAAAAGACTTGATTTCTGCCCTCAAGGAGCTCATTAATTCCATGCATACTACATCGTTCCAGCAGGATCGACATATTTTTTGTTTTTGAATCTGTTAAAACAAGGTAATTCTTTTTTCCCAAGCTCATGACCAACTCCACGTGAGCCCAGAAAGTCTTCACATTTAAAAAATGACCATTGGTGATCTTATTGAGTATTTCATGCAGGTATCTTGCAATTAATCAGGAGATAAGCTCAGAGCCCAGTACTCCCAGGTGAAGCCGTAGCAATTTAAATAAAAGACATAAGAGCATTAGTTCCATTTGAACCTCCTTGTCCTTCCGACATGAACTGCCAGTAGCACTGTCTTGAAAGGATGTTCCTTAGCACTGCAGAGATTAGTCAGACTATAACAGGTACCTGGAGAGAGCAATCATGCACTGATGCCGCATTCATCGGTTTCCCTTTATGTTCCATGTTAAAAGGCCAGCTGCTAAAAAAAATGGATTTTTTCCTTTGTCCTGTTGCTGTAATTCTGAAGAACTAGAGGCTGTGTAACTGGCATCCATGGAAACAAAAGTTTTGTTCAAGCTGGAGAAATGCTAGAAAATATTTGTTGTGGTATTGAAAGGCACTGACATCTTATATTTTCATTTCATCAGATTATTGCTTGACTAAAGAATGAAAAAGGATTAGAAAGCCTAATTACCAAAATGTAATTCATTTCTTTTTTCCAGTTCTGGATATTGCTCCAGCAAGACAAATGACCCTTCAAATATTTCAAACATTTCTGATTTTATCATTAGAATTATTAATGATTGTTACCCGGCATTGGAAGTGAGGCAAGCTTTAAATAGGTCTTGATTACTAAATGAAGTTCTTCAGTAATGCATAAAATTTAGTATAGACTGCAAGGCATAAAAATGTCAGTACTGAATTATTTTACAAATACAATTAAAAGGTAAATAAAGGCACAGTGAAATGGCAAAATCATTAAGTTAAATTTACATATGATTTCAAAACCTGTGTCATAACATTAGGAAAGGATTTGCACTGCAGCCATGATTACATATTTTGAATAAGTTATTCCTTTCTCCTAAATGTCATTACCATCATTTTTCTTAGCATGATATTCTGCTCTCAAAATCCATTAAATTTTTTTCGCATTCAGCTTGAGTGATTATTCTGTCATTGCTGACCGAGTAGAGGGGCTAAGAAGGGGATGCATTTTTTAAAAATCTTGTTTGTTTATATTTTCTTGAATGTATTGTTGAGTTGTAGTATTAGCACCTTGATCTAAGTAGCCAGGTACTACAGTATGAATCATTGTATCCCCCACAAAATTCACATGTTGGAATCCTAATGCCCAATATGACCATCTTAGAAAGTGAGGCCTTTAGAAGGTGATTAGGTCATGAAGGTGGAGCCCTCATGAATGGGATTAGTGCTTTTATAAAAGAGACCCCACAGAGCTCTCTAGCCCCTTCCACTATGTGAGGATACAATGAGAAGTCAGAAAACTGGAAAAAGGCCCTCACTAGACCTTGCTAAGCACCCTGATCTCAGACTTCCAACCTCCGAGAAGTAAGAAATAAATTTTTGGTCTTTATAAGTTACCCAGTCTGTGGTATTGTGTTATAGCAGCTCAAACATACTAAGACATCAAGTTACCATCTCTTATTACATTTTTGGTGTATACTAGACTTTGCTCCAAAATATACTTGAGTTTTCTAGCAATAGTGAAATATTAAAAACAGATAAAGCAAATGGAAATTAAAAATTTAAAGGAAGATTGGAAATATGTAGTAGTAAGAGAAAAATGCATTAGACTACTTGGACAAATTAATTATTTTAACTTAGTCCTGTAACTTTATTAAAATTCAAAGGAAAATCTTATGATGAGATGTATCAAAATTCATCTAGCAAGGTGTGGCAGGAATACTCTAAGATGGCCTCTGCTTAAGTGTGGTCTGGAATAGCAACTTGCTTCTAACCCATATAATACAACAAAAGTAATAAGATGCCACTTCTGCAATTAGGCTACATAAAATTGTAACCACTGTCTTGCTAGCTGGCAGGTTCTCTCTCTTGCTGGTTTTGATGAAGTAAACTGTCGTGTTGGGGAGATTCACATCACAAGAATCTTAGGTCAGTTTCCATCCAATATCCAGCAAAGAAGTAAGGCCATGAGTCCAACAATCCTTAGAAACTGAAGCTAGCCAAACAACCATGTAAGCAAGCTTTGAAGGGAACCCTTACCCAGTTGTGCCTTCACATGAGACCTTAGCCCTGACCGCACCTTGATTACAACTTCATAGGAGACTGTGAAGTAGAGGACCCAGCTAAGCTGTAGCTGGATTCATGAAACATAGACACTGAGAATTAGTAAATATATGTTATTTTAATTTGATAACTTGTTATATAGCATAAGATTCATTTTTTCTAAAAGTAACATTTCCTATAGCTCTGTATGCAAGGATTCCTGTACAACATGAAGTATTTTCCAACAAGTTAATAAAGCTAGAGAAATGTGATTTAGTGAGTATTTTCAATGAGCCTTCTATGTAAACTGTTTGTAAGCCTAAATTTAAATTCAACAAAGTCTTTCGAAGTGTTTTTGTGTGAAAATTCAAGATAGTAAAGGCAACAAAATTTGTTATCTCATGAACCAACCTAATAATAGCGATGAAACATGAAAGATCTAGAGGTATGAGCAGCTATTTGTCCTTTAGGATACGTCGAGTGAGCTCTTTGCAAATGCTGAGCTGTAGCACATTTTTGGCTGTATTCTCTCAGGAGTGCTGCAGTGCAGATATTCTATATTGTCAATAAAGATGCCGGATGGCAACTTTCTATGTGTGGCACGCAGGCAGAAAGCCCTGCATTCTCCTTGGAAAATTCAGAAACCTGGCTCATGCTCTGATCTTGACAGAGGGCCGTGCAACTCCCATTTGGAGGAAGGGCTTCCAGGGTATCAGTAGGTAGACTTTTTTTTTTCTAAAAAATCATTTCGAATTTGCTCAAGTATTTGGCTAAGGGCTCAGAGATTCTAGATATCTATGTCATTGCTTAGAGAAAAAGTTTTCACCTGAATAAAATATGAAGAGTAGTGATTAGCCAGTTGATTCCCACGACTCTTTTATTTCTTGGTTTTATTTATGTTTTTATTTTAAATTTAAAAATGTTAGACATTTATACAATCTATGAAGTAATCTCCCTGATTATTCTAGCACCCGTCTGCACTACACACAACCATTATTGTAATAATGTAATAATATTGACTCTGTACCCTATGCTATACTCTAAATCCCTATGGCTATTTTGTAACTACTAATTTGTACTTCTTCATTGTGAGATGAACCTTCATTAGATTCCCAAGATTCTTTAATAGACCTCAGGTTATACCATAAATGTTATATGTTTTTGATAAGGACTTTCGCCTGGCGCCTATGCCAGGATGTGTTAGCTGTAAATCATTGCCTCAAAGAATTGAATGACCAGACTTCTTAGATAAAGGTATTTAGAACTCAATATTTCTGCATTTGAAGAGGACTGATAGACCCTTCTTATTTCGACATTGAATTTTTATATATATTATTTTTCTTTCTTGGAAGCAGAGCATATAATTAACTTAATAAGTCATTAAAAATACTTGCCAAATCATTCCACTGAAGCAGTGCATTGCTGTGGTTAAAGGGCTGGCTCTGGAGTCAGACTTCCTATTCTATTCTATCATACACCTGCTGTGTTAGCCTGGGTGAGTTATTTGACTTCTTTGTGCCTGTTGTTTCTTCTCTGTAAAATATCGATAATAATAATATTTGGTTCAGGGTCTATGCAAAGTCATGTATCTTGCACATACTAAGCCTTCTATTATTATGAACTATCAAACACTTAGCTAGCTGATGTTATTATTCTTTCATATCACAGATCAATTACAAGTTCCCTTGTTTATAAGGCCACTACCAACTTGTTATAATAAAGACATGTTAGCAGAAGATAGCAGAAGATGATTCCTTTTGCAGTAGGTGCAAAATCCTTATCCACAGTGGCAAAGAGTATCACCAAGTTAAACTGCAGTTTTCCTGTAGCGGCTCTTGAGACAATTTCTGGTTGTCAAATTGTGTGAGTAGCAGCTGTGTGGTAGTCATCAATACTGCCCACCAAATAGCCCAATTTTCCTCCTTCCAGGCACATGGCTGGATTGTGCCTCCCCACCCCCTTGAAGTTAGGTGCGGCCGTGAGATTTCCTCATATGGTGGATTTTGTTTTCTTTCCCCTGTATTCTAAAAGTGTTTGCAAGGATGAAGCTTCTTTCAGCCTGTTTTATACAGTAAGAGAGACATTGAACAAAGCTAGAGTTTTGTCCTTAAGAAAATGGGAAGCCCATTAAAAAAATCTAGAATAATTAAAAATATGCCGGCATGTAAAATGGACAAAAAAATGAGGAAACAGAGGATGCTTAGCAGAAAGCTATTCTAGTATTTTAGGGAATGCTAAAAAAGGTTTGAGCTATGACAGAAGGAATGGGATTAAACAGAGGGAACTGGATCCATAAGATATTGTAGAGATAGAATTGAAAATGATTTGACAATTGATTAAAGATGGGGCAAGCTGTGAGTGAGACCAGTTAAATATAAAGCCAAAGTTTGAGTCCTGGTCACTAAAGGACACAACATCTCCACCAATAGAAATAGAGAACATAACAGCAGGATACGGGGGAAAAAAGTTCAGTTGTAGGAATGCTGAGTTTTAAGATATTATTGAAACATTCAGATCAGGATGTCCTGTAGTATTTGGAAATACCAAAGAAGGGGTGACCAAACTGACAGGATGAGAACTAAAAATGTAGCATGCCGTGGATAGTTGGGGAGTAGACATTCTCAAGAAGGTTGTGAGCAAATGAAAAATTGAGATTGGAAGAGAGAGCTAAGAAAAATAATGAGGTTTAAAATTAAGGGTCATTGAATTTAGTTGTCCATACTCATAGTTTTATGTGGTATAGGAGACTGAATTGATCTCAATTATAAATGAAAAGCTTTATTATCACCTAAATTTCTAATGGAAGTTCCTCCAGGTGTTTTAACTTTAAGTTGGTTCTTCTGAACAATTAACTTCTGAAAAATACTGATTGAGAGTGCCAGTTGTGTTTCGATTTTTGAGGTTCCACTATATTACTAATATTCTCTGTAATTTTTTTTTTTTTTT
>NW_011888812.1:3131779-3136143 GCF_000151845.1 Pteropus vampyrus
CAAACTGACAGGATGAGAACTAAAAATGTAGCATGCCGTGGATAGTTGGGGAGTAGACATTCTCAAGAAGGTTGTGAGCAAATGAAAAATTGAGAGTGGAAGAGAGAGCTAAGAAAAATAATAAGGTTTAAAATTAAGGGTCATTGAATTTAGTTGTCCATACTCATAGTTTTATGTGATATAAGAGACTGAACATGAATTGATCTCAATTATAAATGAAAAGCTTTATTATCACCTAAATTTCTAATGGAAGTTCCTCCAGGAACTTTAACTTTAAGTTTTAACTTTAAGTTGGTTCTTCTGAACAATTAATTAACTTCTGAAAAATACTGATTAATTGAGAGTGCCAGTTGTGTTTCGATTTTTGAGGTTCCACTATATTACTAATATTCTCTGTAATTTTTTTTTTTTTTTGCCTTTCCTGAAGCTGTGTGGTAATATCTGCAATTTAGCATTAGGTTTAGTGTTTTTCTAATTTTTGGATATGATATTTCCATTTCCTATATATGCACAGTGACTTTCAGGGCAGCTAATGCATCTCAGAAATAGCCATTCTGTCAAAAGTTGGGCCTGAGAATAACTCCATCTTTCTTCAGGGATAGTTTTATTTTAGATGAAATGCCTACCCTTGGGAGAATCTGGCAGATGCATTGCCTGCTCACTTCCTATTGTTTGGTATGTGTAAAGGGGAAACCCTGCCATCTGACCTCCTACGTTAAGAAACATTTCCTCAGTCTTTGTGGACCCTCATTAATGCCATTTTAATCTGATCCTTCAGGTGATAGTGTATTCAGAAGACACTTTGGAATGATTAAGCACTTAGAGAAGATCACAGAATTTCTGTTATATCAAAGTTTTACAACCTAAGCCAGTATTTTAAAGAATCACATTCTAAGGGATAGTTAACATTACCTTAATCGCATTTTATCTTTTGATTTAATTTGTTGGACATACTGTTAATTTTCTTACTAATGTCATTGTTCTCCACTGACACAAAGTCTCAAACTATAATGTATGTACCCACTGTCAGAAGCAAACCAGTTAGTTGTGAACTTGAAGAAAATTATTTAAAAATGAAGTTAAAAAAAGAAAAGAATTGAAAAAAATAGTAAGTTATTTTTATAAAAGGATTATCGTTGAAAGGAGTTGAGTCAGTAGGTGACTGGTTAGCCAACACCAGTATGTTTGTTTTGTTTTTAACAGGTATATAGGGACGTTTATTTTAATAAAGTAATTCTGAATGACAATGAGTCAGGTAATATTACGTAATAAATACAGCTTATAAGAAGAAACAAAAAATTTTAAGACAGTCATATCAATTCAATATAACTCAGTGTTATTTTTGCGAGGCCTACAGAACTCAGAAGAAATTGTGTTGATGTAGGAATGCTTGAGAGTTATTCATTCATTTATTTATTGTCTTGTCCACAAAAACACTTATTAAAAGAGATTTCAGGCACTGCAGAACAAGGCTCTTCACTTAAGCTTTTCAAAAATGATGAGGTTTAATTAAGAAACATCAGTGTGATCATTTAAAAATCCAAAATGGTAATCTTCAAATTAAGCATTATCTGAACCACATGGCAGTTCCTGAAACTTGTGGTTTTTCTAATCTACAAAAATTGTCAGGAGGAAAAAAATAATAAAATTGTGAATAATCGTTTTTAGCAATTTTTTTCTTTCTTACTCTTTTGTTCTGCTCTTGATAAGATCTCTCATAAATGAGTTATTATAGAAATAAATAGTGATGAGTGAAGAAGCAGCAACTTGTCATAGATAAAAACCCGTTAAGCTACAAGAAAGGAGGATGCTCTCTCTGAGTGGAAGAAGGTTAATGAGAAGATGCCCTGGAGTTGAGATAGGAAGCATCTGCTTGATGTATTTATTAATAAGTTTAAAGAAAAAGATGCTGGACTCTAACAGCCTCTGTGAGGAATTGAGACCTAGGCTCTTGAAAATTCAATCCGTGATTTCCTATGTGAACTTGCCAGCTTACGCATATTTTTCTCTGCTTGGAGGAAGGTTCCTAAATCATGTCTCATTGCCTCAATTTTAACTGCTGCAATATTATTTATTTATTGCTTCTAGAGGATTGCTATCCACTTCTTTTTGACATGGAGGGGACTTAAACATCAGATAAAAATATTATATCTGTTTTCAAGAGCAGGATCTTTGAGTGTCCACTTTCCTATGATGGTTTTTTTTTTTTTTTTTTTGCTAGAGTTCAGTAAACAGAAAATATTTTGAGAGAGGGACAAAGAAAGGTGAATAGGGATGAAGTGTAAGGTTCTTTTTCATTAATCTAACACACACACACAATCCTTTAATATGCTGTTGTTGTCATGGGGAATAGGTTGATGTAACTAAAATAGAAATAAGAATATCATAGAACTTGTTTTCATTTATCAACACCCAAATAGAAGCAAACACACTATAACCTTGTCTAAGTGATGTTTGATTTCACTGAGCTTTTCAGATGTTGCTATGGATCATGAGGAAAGATCACCTAAGAATTTATGTCCTTAGAGTTCTGTCTGCAATGTTGCCATCGAGATTAATTATTCGAGTCTTTCAAATAATCAGTTGTAGCCATCATTTTGTGGGAGCAACCTGGTGTGTGCGTGCATGCGTGCGTGCGTGTGTGTGTGTGTGTGTGTGTGTTTGTGGGGGAGGTGATGGAGACAGGTGATGGCAAGTGTGGAAATTTTCCGGAATGAGGTGAGAGCACCATGGGTGGGATGAAACCAAGCATTCATATCCAAGGTTTGTGTTGGTAAAGCTGAAAAGCAGGATCCAAAGGAGTTCTTCAAAGAGAGAGGCGTCCGCAGCTGCTGTCCTGCCATGACCTAGCAAAGCAGATTCTGAAATAAATGTTCTGTGGAAGCAAATCCTGGCCACCTTCGGGAGATGCTGAGAAGGCAGCTCTGTTCAAAGGAACAGAACAGAGCAGACAGTCAAGAAAATCATAGGTACCATATAAGTACATTGGAAGTGTGTGGAATATTTGAAACTTTGATTTTGGTGCTGCATGAGAACAATACTTCCATGTGTTGACTTCTATACTCTAAAACACTAGCTCAACAGATGCTAGATTTTGGTGTTTTGTGATCATCTGGTACCTGGTAAATCTCTCCCTTCTCACCCCTCTTGCTTTTCTTCAGTCCACTCCAGGGAAAATTGCATTCTTTTCTGTCTCTCAGTGTTCCTCAAAACGCTGCTGACACAGGGCCTTTGCAGCAGCCGCTGTCTTTGCCCTGAAACCCTTGTTCTGCAAATATTCATACAGCTGGCTACTTCACTTCATTATTGTCTCTTACACAAATATCTTTTCTGATCATCCCTTCAGAATAGCACCTCTCTCTGTATCGGTATTTCCTTTTTTCTCTTTCTTCACCCACACTCCCTCCCCCAACTTTTTGCTCTCTATTCCCATTTCAGATTAGCTGCAAAATTATTATGGTTTCCTTAGTCACGAGAATCATCCACAAAGCAACATTTGTTCACAACTCTGCTAATTTTACTCCCTCAAATCTACTTAAGCAACTTCTAGCAGTGGCACTAATTCAGCAAATCCTTGGAATACACTTTCTTCTGTATCTCTGATATTTGCCAGTCATCTCTCCTTCAGCATTCTGCCAGTCCATGACCTTGAAATCATTATTGCCCTAACTTTGGCAGAAACTAGCTCATTACAGGTTCTCTGCTCCACAGGCAATCCGACTTTGTAAAGTTTTAAATGAGGAAGTTTGCAATGAGCATAATTTAAAATACAAATCCCCTAATTTGGTGCCATATATAGAAGAAAAATAGAAGTTCTAAGTGTCACAGGGCTGACCAGAGCTGAAAACGTTTAGCCTACTTCAAAGAATACCCAGTTCCTGCCATCTGATGCCACTGGCATAATTGAGTTTCTAGAACACTTGCAGTGCTGTTTGGAAGCCCATGGGAGAGAAGCAGATGCATGGGTCATTAAGGTTAGAGTAGGAGAGCGGAGAAAGTGCAGGTGCCACCTACCAGCTTGACTACCGCCGGTACCTGCCACTGAGCACTTGAACACGTTCCCTGCCCTGTGTAGCATTGCTACTTAAAAAAACAAACTCCTCTGTCAGCTTTCCGATCAGACCTACAATCTGCAGGGCTAGGGAATTGCCATAGAGCCATTTATTTTCTCAATCGTGTTCACTGACTCAAAAGTAGATTCGAATTCCCAAAGCTTATCACCTTATGGGAATTGTGCCTGCTTTACCGATCCACAGTTAAAGCGGACTGCTTCGTTTTGAATAATTATTGGTATGGTCTCTTTTTATTAGCATGGTCATGTAACTTATTCTCCAAACTAAGACTCTTCTGAAAATAGGACACTA
>NW_011888812.1:3136808-3152992 GCF_000151845.1 Pteropus vampyrus
AAGAGACAGCAATCTTGAGAAAGAACAAAGTTGAAGACCTCATACTTCCCAATTCCAAAATATATTACAAAGCCACAGTAATTAGGCGGATTTTAAAAGTAGTTTTTTTAAAGAATTATACACCATGACCAAGTGGGATTGTTCCCTGGGATGCAAGGACAGTTCAACATACACAAATTAATTGTATGACAAGCCCACAACTATTATAGTCAATAGTGAAAAATGGTTTTTCCACTAACATCAGATGCAAGGCAAGGAAGCTCACTCTTACCACTTTATTCAACATAGTACTAGAAGTCCTAGCCAGAGCAATTAATCAATGAAAAGAAATGAAAAGCATCTAAATCAGAAAGGAAGAAGTAAAATTATTTCTTTGTCTGGATGATGTGATCTTATCTATAGAGGACCCTGAAGATTCTACAAAACAAAACCAAAAACTTAAAACTAATAAACAAATTCAGAGAAGTTGCAGTATACAAAATCTACATACAAAAATTAGTCACACTTCTATACACTAACAACAAACTATCTAAAAAGGAAATGAATAAAATAATCTCATTTATACTTGCATGAAAAAGAATAAAATACTTGGAACGAAGTTAACCAAGGAGGTGAAAGACTTGTACATTAAAAACTACATAACATTGTTTTTAAAAATTAAGTAGATATAAGTAAATGGAAAGTCATCCTATGTTCATGGATTTGAAAATATAATATTATAAAATTGTCCACACTAACCAAAGCAATCTACAGATTCAGTATAATGCCTATAAAAATACCAATGGCATTTTTCATAGAAATAGAAAAAAAAACAATTCTACAATTCAGATGGAACCACTATAGACCCTGAATAGTGAAAGCAATTATGAGAAAGAATAAAGTTGGAGACATCACACTTCCCAATTTCAAAACATATTACAAAGCTACAGTAATTAAAATAGTATGGAACTCACATAAAAATAGACCTATAGATCAAGGGAACAGAATACAGAACCCAGAAATAAATCCACACATATAAGATTAACTGATCTTTGGTAAGGGTGCCAAGAGTGCACAATGGGGAAAGATAGTCTCTTCAACAAAATGATTTTGGGAAAACTGGATACCCACGTGCAACAGAATGAAATAGAACCCTTATCCTACACTATACACAGAAATTTACTCACACTGAATTAAAGATTTAAAAGTAAGACTTGAAACTATAAAACTCTAGAAGAAATCAGTAAAAAATACTTCATGACATTGGTCTAGGTGATTATTTCTGGAATATGACACAAAAGCACAAAGGTAACAAGTGCTGGCTAGGATGTAGAGAAATCGGAACCCTTATACACTGTTGGCGGGAATGTATAATGGTATAACAACTATGGAAAACTGTATGAAGGTTCCTCAAAAAATTAAAAGTAGACCTACCATATGATCCAGTAATCTACTTTTGAGTACATATTTGTAAGAATTGAAATCAGTATCTTGAAGAGATACTAGCACTCCCATGTTTATTCAGCAGTATTCACAATAGCCAAGAATTAGAAACAACCTAAGTATCCATCAGTAGATAAATCGGGAAAAAGTGCCATACATATGTAAAATGAAATATTTTTCAGCCTTAAAAAAGATATTGAGATATTGCCCATGTAACAATATGGATGAACCCAGAGGACATTATTCTTAGTGAAATTAGACAGTTCCAGAATACTGTACAATTCTATGTATATGAAGTTATAACCTAGCCAGACTCATAGGAGCAGAGTAGAATGATGATTGCCCAGGACTAGGGGGAAGAAGAAATGGAGGGTTACTGTTCAGCAGGTATAAAGTTTCAGTTATATGCAGTGGCTCTAGGGATCTGCTGTACAACATTGTGCTTCTAGTTAAGAATACTGTATGTGTGCACTTAAAAATTTAAGAGGGTAGCTCTTCTGTTAAGTGTTTTTACCCCAAAAAAAGAGTCAATTAAAAAAATTGGTGCTGAGCAGTCAAAAGAGAAAGTATGTACCACTGTACTAAACAGTTTTTATATTAAATCTCAGCTCTTTCACAAATTTTTATTTTTCATTTACTCTAAAAGCTTATATGTAATTTTGGGGGGTAAATTTTGGACAACTATAGCTTCTGCTTAAATTTGTAGAATATTGTAGCTTATTCAAAAGCTATTTTGAATTACACATGCATCATAATACCAAATACATTTCTTTTTCATAGGTTTCTTAAGGTATTGGTTAGCTGCTACTGAATAGCAAATCACCCAATACTTCATAGCATAAAGCAACAACATCATTATTTTTGTAGGGTCTCTTTGTCAAGACTATGGACAGGGCACAAAAGAGATGGCTTGTCTAGGGTCTCAGCCAGCAAGACTTGAAAGTTTGAAGTAACTCAATGGCTGGGGGCTGGAATTATCTGGAGAAGTCTTCCCTCACATATCTGAGTGAAGCCAACTGTTGAGCTGTTGCCTGGAACATCTACATGTTACCTCATCAGTGATCTTCTTGAATGAGCTTATTTAGATTTCCATGCTACATGGCAGCTAGATGACAAGACAGGTGTCTCAAGGGAGCTAAGCAGAAATGCATGGCATTTTAGTCATCAAGATTTGGAAGTCATGTAATGACACCTGACATATTCTTAATAGTCAGAGAATTAACAGATGTTTGCTTAAATTTAAGGCAGGGGACATAGACTCCAACCACTTCATGGGGGGAATGTCAAGGTCACATAAGCAGAGCATGTGGGATGGAAAATACTTTTGCAGATATTGTTCTATAGAAACCATAACTGGTCACACTTAAATCAGTATAAATAGTTTTTGTCATAACACTGCTTTAGCAAAATTTGTGTTTATATTACAAAAATAGTTTTATGTTCAATATTAAACTTTGTAGCTACATTTTTAAAATCATCAGCAATGTCAACTCTTTCACCTTCAACAAAATGAATTTTGTAGTTTTTCACTGGATTCACAAATTAGATTAGAAAAACACTATTGGAATTAACTGATTTCTATTAGAAGCATCTGAGACACTTGAAATAAAATTTACATAATTGAACTATTTTAAAGTGTGTTTTCCGCTAATGAAGCTAACCATTAACAACTGTTGATTCTCTTTTGTGTATAAGAAATCTTAAAAATAAAAATTAGCAAAATAAATTTAAACAAAGAGTTACTTGATCTAAATGAAAAGTCATGTTGTGATACATGATATATGTAGCACCTTCTACAGCTGCATATTTGAAATTATTGTCCTGGGGCACATTTTTCTTAAAACTACTATTAATTTTTGAGGTAGACGCTGATATTTATTCTGCAGATTCATGTCTTCATGTTTAGATGGGGTCAGTGATATCACTATTCTTCTTGTGATGGACACTGAGTATTTTTTTAATTAAATTTATTGGGGTAACATTGGTTAATACAATTATATAATTTTCAGGTGTACATTTGACATCTATATATTCTATTGTGTGATTACCACTCAAAGTCCAGTTTCCTTCATCTACCATATATTTGATCCCCTTTACCCACTTCACCCTCCCCCTAACCCTCTATAAGGACACTAAATGTTGATGAATATTTTGCGCAAGCTAAGTACATCATCATCAGCTTTCTTGAAGAATGAATTTTTTTCTAATTTTCTTACTTAAAAAGCATTTTCTTTATTTCTTTCTAGTTCATTGTTTCTGAAAGGGTTTACTAGAAACTCAGAAAATATTGTCAAACAATGAAATAGTCTTTGATTTAGACTATTTAATACATGACAGAACAACAGTATTCAGACCACTCTACAGTTGGACTGACCACTTATATTTCCTGCGCATACTTCATATACACCTAACCTATAATTTCCATGTTTCCCACTTATCCACTGGGTTGTCCACAGCAACACCCACAGAACAGCTATCTAGTGCACCAAATTCCTGGCAGGGATGTGAAATACTTCTTTTGCCACTATCTAAGATCAGAAAGCGTAAGCTGACCATCACCACTCATACTTGAGAGCACACTTTGTTTCATCAGTGAATGCTCAGTGTGCTTTTCTTGAAAGGGATGTTAGGTTCTGTCAGGACATGGTCTGGGTACAGAGGGATGTGTTATCTGTGGTCTCTTTTTTCATATTTAACCATGTGTTAAGTGAGAATTGGGTTCACTGTACATGTCATTCACACACTACTTAAATGGCTACAAGTACAAAATTAAGGTTTACTCTAATCATCCTGGCTTATTTTAATGCAACTATTGCTAAAAATAATTCATTAAAATTTAAAAATCTTACAGAAATGTTAATCTGGATAAGATTTTGTGAAATAGGACTGTATCAGGAATGAACCCCAACAAAATTTAGGGTCCTCGTATGTCTTATCCAGGTTAGACTTCTACATGACATTTTTTGAGTTCTATTGCCCTGTAGAGATTGTTGGGTTGAACAATAGTAAAATTGAGTTGTTTTGCAATTAATTAGCAATTCTATCTCAGGAAATTCATTTCCACTAGAAATCTGTTTCTTCCTATTTAAAATGAAGTTAATAATATCTAACTCTCAGATACATTGTGATGATTAAATTAGGAAAACCTTAAAAGAACCTGGTACAAAATAAATTGATCAAATAATGATAGACATTTTTATTAGCTATGATATGATTAATATCAACAATATTGATGATAACAAGCAATAATGTGTGCAGTTGTGGTTTTTATAACTTAGAAGAAGTTGGTATCGTCACTGTACTACCAAGAACTGTATCATGGAGGGAATATTGACATGAACACTGTTACACATATTTTTGAGGGTAGAATTGCGTTTTTAGAGGGCAAGTTGGCAATAAAAATCAAAATCCTTAGACTTTGGATAGTATTTGACCCTATAATTGTCATGTTTCTTGGTATTAGAAGTAATAAGCTTGGGTATGACAGTGACTATAGCTGCAAAGTTGTTCTTTATACTACTGTTTAGACAGCAAGAAATTGGAAGCAACCTAAGTGTCCAAATATAGTCTAGATTTAATAAACTATGGTACAAACACATAATGTAATAGTGTGAAGTCATTAAAATAATGTGATTAAAATTTAATGACATGCAGATATATTTGTGACATCTTCATTAAAATAACCGCCTACAAAACTGTATATATTATTGATTCTCAACTTTGTTTTAAAACATTTTAACTAAAATATACAAACACACAAGAATGAAGAGTCTCTAAACCAAATCACTAAATTATTCCTGAATAGTAAAATTACAAATTGTCTCAGTTGTTTTTGGTTACATATAACCTCAAAACCAATTCAAATTGGCTTAAATATAAAAGTAGTGAACCGGAAACCCTTGGAATAGAGTGGCTTTCTGGCATAGCTACATCAGGGTGCTAGTCCTCCTCTGAGACTCTCTCAGCTCTGTTCTCTCTTCCTTATGGATCCTCATCCTCAATATGGCTTGCTTCATGAAGCACAATGGAAGCCGTGGTTCTAGGCCACACGTCTGCACACTCAACAAGACATTTTAGTTTAGCCTCAGCCTTAAAAAAGAGTTTCGTTTTTCATCTGATTTGACCAACCAGAGCCACCTGGTCAGAGCAACACCCAGAATTAAATGGGTCTGGTTGATTGGATGTTTCTTTCCATCCCTGGGCCAATCACAATGGCAAAACAAATATCAATCCGATCTGTTTACTTCAGAAACAACCCTAGTGGAGGAATTAGGTCAATCTCATGCAAATTCTGTGGTTACTACAAAATGGAGAAGAGATGGAACAGATGTTGGTGGAGGCAACACAACATTTTCTACAAATGAATATGCATTCTATCAGTTGTAATAAAAAATGGAACTTTTTAAAATGGTAACTATTCATTATATAGACTTAACTATTCATTATATAGACTTAAATTAACAGAGCCTTCAATGATGGGATTATTATTGTTAATACTTAAGTTTTAGTAGAAAGTGACAGATAGCAAGAAAACCATCCAAAAGCACAATTCCCAGATTATATAGCTTTAGGATAAGAACTGATCCGGCGAAATCTACTGTACCTTCTTTATCTGTGGTTACAAATAATGAGTTGGGGTTCCAAATGAGAACATAAAATACTTCATTCAAGTGAATGTGACTATTTTTCTTCAAATTACTTACCCACGCTAAAAAGGAATACTAATCTTTTCAAGAAACAATCTCATTTAGTAAGTACTGAAACTAAAGGTGTGGTTTTTAATAAAAGCAACCCCAAATCAACTACCTGGAAAAACTCATTCTGCAAGGCTTCAGATTAGTCGAGATGTAATTTTTCTGAGTGTTTTTTCACCATGGTGTGCAGCTTTGCTTGTGTCTAATGTGTTCCCTAAGTGGGCAGGGAGCACAGTGGAGCTCCATTTTGTAGTAACCACAGAATTTGCATGAGATTGACCTAATTCTTCCACTAGGGTTGTTTCCGAAGTAAACAGATCAAATTGATATTTGTTTTGCCATCATGATTGGCCCAGGGATGGACAGAAACATCCAATCAACCAGACTCATTTGATTCTGGGTGTTGCTCTGACCGATGTTTGGCTCTGGTTGGTCAAATTGGATGAAAAACAAAACTCTTTTTAAAGGTTGAGGCTAAACTAAAATGTCTGTTTAGTGTGCAGATGTGTGGGAGCAAAATGAAAGAACTTCATGGAAGAGGGAAAAAAACGGGGTTCTAGTCACGATTATTCTACTCACCTACTATATATCTTAGGCAAGTCATGTAAGAACTTTGGCCCACTATTTCCATGGTATTAAATTGAGATGATTGAGCTAAATGGCCCCTGAGTTCCTTTTTAATTCTAAATTGGAGAATTTTATATAGGCTCACCCTGGACAAATGACAGAATTATAGTTCTCTTCACATTGTGACTCTGACCCAGAGATCAAAGTAGAAGTAAAACAGAGCTTTATTTTTATAACACAGCATTTTATTCACAGCACCTCCTCATTCATTTTTTACTGGTGCATCTCTGAGCCTATTTGCAAAGGGTTGTTAAAAAATGAAACAAAAAGCACTTCCGTGTGCATTTGATGTCATAGAGCTGTTCTGCTTTTCACCTTTGCGGTCTTACCCTCTGTGGCGGTTTTCTTTTCCTTTCTTCTTTGAACATCAGGTAGAGAGCTTTAAATTAATCACACACCTCAGTTCAAGGCACATTATCATCATTTGTCTATACAATGCCTGTTTCTTGCTTTCTTTTTCCAGTTATTCATACTTAATACTTTAGATCAGTCCTGTTCTCCCCCCTGAAACATTCTTATGTGTTATATATTTTATTTGTTTAATATATTTTATTTGTACGTACCTTGGCAAAATATGTTATTGTTTTACTGCATATAATTTACAGAAAAGAAATCATGTTGTTGACCTCATTCTATTTCTTATTTTTTGAATTCAGCATTATATTTTCAATATTTGTTAATTTAGTTATGTATGCTCTAGTCCGTTGTACTTTGTGATTGCATAGTACATCCACTATATTTTACTTAACACTTTCTTGGAGGAAACCCAGGCTGCCTTCTACCCCTTGCTATGCTATTTGATGCTGCAATGAATATCCTCATTCTTATACCCCTATGAACCTGTGACAATTTTAGGGGGACAAATCATCAGGGGAAGAATTGCTGGATCCTATTATATGTATAGACTTAATTTGCCTAAGTCATTCTTGATAGTTCTTCAATATGGTCGTGCAAAAGACTGCACTGTTTTTTGTTGTTGTTTTTCTACAGTATGCCTCTGAGATTTACTCATTGTGTGTAGCAGGAATGTGTACCTTTTCATTCATGTATAATATTCCAGTGTTTGAAAATACCACACTTCATTTACCTGTTCTAGAGTTGACATTTGTGTTGTGGCCGAGCTGGGGCTATTATGATATAACTGCTATAGGAATCTTACAAATATATTTTAATTCCTTTTGATTCTATAACTAGAAGTAGAAAAATTAAATGTTCAATTAGTTTTAGGAGATACTATAGTTTTCCAAAAATTTATAATAATTTACACCTCTTGAAAGAAAGGTATGAAAATTTCGTTTGTTCAAGATTCTTAAGAGTCTTTTCAGTTTTAGACATTCTGCTAGATGTATAGATGTTTCTCATTATAGCTTTAATTTGCCTTTTCTCGATGAGTAACAAGGCCAAGCACCTTTCTTTTTGACTTGTTAGTCACTTGGACACCCTCTTTTTATGAAGTGCCTGCTCTAGTCTTTATTCCACTTTTTCTTTTTGACTATTTGTAGGAATTCATTATATGTTCTGAACATAAGCCCTTTGTCAGAAATATGTTCCAAATATAGTCTTTAAGTATGTGGTTTGCATTTTTCGTGACGTTAATAGTGTCTTTTGGTGAAATTCTTTATTTTTATTAAAGCCAATTTTTCAACTTTTAGAAAAATGTATTTATTTATTAAATGTATTGGAGTGACATTAGTTAATAATGTTATATAGGTTTCAAGTCTACAATTTAATAACACATCCTATATATATTGCATTGTGTGTTCACCACCCTAAGTCGAATCTTTATATACTTGACCATACACTTGACCCCCTTCATCCTTTTCTACCTCCCCACCACACTTTCCCTCTGGGAACCACTAAACTGTTGTCTGTGTCTATGAATTTTCATTTATTTGTTCATCCTGTTCATTTGTTGCTTTCAGTTTTATATCCCACATATGAGTGAAATCATATGGTTCTCAACTTATTCTGTCTGACTTATTTCCCTTGCACGATAATCTTAAAATTCATTCACTATATATACATATATATGTATAGTTATATATATGTGTGTGTATATATATATATAGTTAGTGCTTCTTATGTTCTGTTCAAGAAGTCCTTGCCTATTTCAAGGCTATAATGATTTTCTCCCTTTTTTTTTTTTTTACGAAAAGTATTATTGTTTTATTTTTCATATTAAGGTGCATGATTCACCTTGAACTAATTTTTGAGTATGTGTGAAGTCAAGGTTTTTTATATTCATATATTCAACTGACAGCATTCAGTTGATTCTTGTAAAATAGGAAACCATGAAAAGAAAAATCATTTTCTTTCAGAAAGAACTGAGCTCTGTTTTTTTCCTCTGTCCTTACTTACCTAATTTTAATTACTCCCTTTTCTATAAATCAAGAGCACAGGACTAGATAATATTTGTGGAATTTACCTCTAAAATCCCATACTATACTAGAGTATTGTAAACAAGAAAATAAAAACATGTGCTACAGTTTTTATCTTCTTATCTCGCTCATCACTCTCAAAATATATTTTTTTCTCCTCTGTAATCTCTCTCACCTTGCTAAATATGTATAGGGGATGAAAAATAATTTTTCCTCTATTTTACTGAGTTCCTGACTGAGAACTCTGTTTTAAAAAACAGATTAACAAAAGAAAACAAACAAGGTTGTTAACATGTGCACATGAGAAATACTCAGGGGAAAATGAGTAACTCAAAGTAGTGACTTAGGATTCTGGTTTCTGTAGCATCTTTAACAAAGAACAATAAATTTGCGGGAAGACAACAGGACAAAGGAAAGCAATTTTAGGTTTCCAGGTTAGAGATAAAGACTCATTAGTGAAGTTTCTCATTTAGAGTCTTCTGCTGACTTCTCCTCTGATAGGATCCAAAGTCGTGTCGAGGGATTAATTGTTGTCCTTCCTGGTAAAGAGAGGAAAAGGTAATACCTTGTAAATTTATTTTATGCTTTTAGGCAAATAAGGGAGGACAGAGAGCTTTCCTTGTATCTGCTGCTTCTCAACTGCCTTCAGCTCAAAATAATCTTTATGCCAAAGTGGCATATTTTGGACTGGCATAATCTGCTACCCTTTCTTTGCTTCAAGATTTTTATTTATTTGGAAATCAAAAGACAGTGTGATTACTATTATGTCTTCTAAAAGTAGTCAATATTTGTGGTTTTTTATAAAAATTGTTTTATTGTCCCTGGCTTTTATTTCTAGATGCTTTTCAGTTTTTCTCTTTATCACTGGTTTTTAGCAATTTGATTTTGCTGTTCCTTGGCATGGTCTTCTTTATATTCTGTTTAGATTTTGTTGACATTCTTGCAGATATTTGGTTACTATTTTTTCTTTAAATATTTTTTCTGTCTCCTATTTGTTTCCTTCTCTTTCTGACATTCCAATTGCACATATGTTGGAATGCTTACTATTGTCCCTTAGGTCACTGACGCTCTTCCAATCTCTCCATGCTTAATTTGAAGTAGTTTCTATTGCTATGTCTTCAAGTTCATGGATTTATCTCTTTTGCAACATCTAATTTGTTGTTAATCTCATCTGGTATATTTTTTCATTGCGTCTTTAGATGTTATAGGTGGGTCTTTTAAAAATATTTTTTATTTCTCTGCTCATACTCATACTTTCCTCCAACTTCTAAAACATACAGAACACATTTATAATACCAGTTTTAACATCTTTATCTAATAATTTCTTTTTTTTTCCTGTCATTTCTATCCATATATCCATTGACTTATATTTCTTCTGGTATGAGTCATAATATCCTGCTTTTCTGCATACCTCCCAACTTTTTCATTGAATGCTAGACATTGTGAATTTTACATTGCTGAATGTTGGACTGTGCTTTTCCTTTTCAATAGTATTTGACAGTTTTTTGTCCTGACAGTTAAGTTATTTGGGTTCAGTTTGATCCTTTTCAGACATGCTTTTGAGTTCTTTTCAGGTGGGTCAAAACTACATTTTAGTCGAAGACTAGTTTAGGTCCAAAAATAAGGCACTACCTTCAAAGGAGTCTATCTGATGCTCCCTATAATAGGAAGCCTTTCTCCTCTACTTAGGAGGAGCACAAATTATTTATACAGTGAACTCTGGACTTTGTTCTGAACTCCGGACTTCTATCCAGTGTTTCTTTCCTATTCTCAGCTAGTTTTGTCATATATATATTCAGTATTCAGTATTCAGCTGAAGACTTGTGGAGACCCCTCTACAGAGTTCTCTTGGAAGTTCTCTCTTCTCTAGTACTCTGCCCTGTTCATTCTAGTTACTTCAATTTCCATGAACATTTATCGCTTTCTCTTCCACACAATGCTGGGGTCTGTTTGGGGTCCATATCTCTGTCCTGCAGCCTGGAAGCTGTTTTCGGGCCACACAATAACCTGAAACAGTTATAGAACTCATTTTATTTCCTTTCCCTCAGGTATCATAGCCACTTATGCCCATTAACCAATGTCTGAGAACAGTTGATTAGTATATTTTGTCCAGTTTTCTAGTTATTTAAGGCTGGAGGGTAAATCCATTTCCTGTAACTACATCATGGCCATAAATGGAATTCTTTCCCTTTTTTTTTTTTTTTTTTTTTTTTTTTGAGACAGAGGTTGCCTCTTTTCTATTTTCCCTTTCAGAATTGCTTTGGTATTATTTTTTAAGGTTATGCCAAATTTTAACAGTCACATTTTCTCCAGAGTCGCCCTTTCTAATATGCCCACCATGGCAAGGACTTTGGCATCTCATTAACAAAGTAGATTTAATTCACTCTCTGAAATGTGATAATCTTGGGAATCCAGAAGCTAAGTTCAGTATTACTAGATTTCTTTTTCCATTATGCCAGAGAAGTATAGCATGGTTTTGTATCCAAAAGGGAAAAAAATGTAACTGTGTGACACAGATAAATGAAAGCAAAATTTGAGGAAGTATAAGTTATTTTATAGAGTTTGCAGTAAATTTCACAGGTGAAAATAATCACCAGACAGAAAGCGTTTCCCCATTTCTTGTCTTTACAGGTATGACAAGTATTTAACCTTATTCAGATTTGGGCACTGTCAACTATAAATTTTCTATGATTTTCTTAGCTGTTTACAAGAAAAAATAAACCCAGTCCCTATCTGTAAAGTATCAGTTTCAAATCAACAAAAATAACAGCATCATTTGAGCTATTCCATTCAGTAATTTATAGAAGAGAAAGTATTTGGGGTGTTAAATTTTTCATGGCACACTGAACAAGGAAGCAATTAGCTATTATCTGTAGCAGTTTATTTTATATTCATAACAAGTGGCCAAGACATTTAAGGTAGATAGAAATATTTTGCTAAAGTTAATTGCCATCTGAAAAATTTATAATCTGTGAAATTCAGTTCAAAACAAGGCTGCTGTGTGTTTTTGGCAATTTCGAGTTTAAAAATGATAGTACATTGGATTATTTACTTTTGTTCCTTCCCTTTGGTTTTCTGGGCACTCAGGCTTGCCAGAGTCCTGGAAAAGTAACATTAATGTTATTTTAGACAAGACATTCATAATATCAGAGTAGCATATGAATTTAGAGGAGCATTTAACTTAGTTTGTCTAATCATTCTGCCAAATATTTGCATATTTTTTCATATAAATTAACCCATATCTTTATAACAATTATAGTCATTTTAAAAGGATGAGACGAGGGAAATACGATTGGTGGTTCCAAGAGATATGAAAATTTTTTTTTCTGCCTTAGTTTGAAAAACTACAACATTCATTGTATTGAAGTGTATTTAAAAGGTTAAAATGAGTAAAAGGAGAAATAAAGGTTCTAAACTAAGATGTGATTCTTTAGAAGGCAGATGTGAATAAGGCAGAGAGATAAATACCAAGAGGCAATTTGAATATACCAGGAAATTAGTGGTAGTAACCAGAATATAGAAGATTATGCACATCAAGGAAACTAACTCATTATTGAAATTCAAGTGAGTCTAAGCATTGTCATTAAGGATTTACAGTTCTTTGAGGTGTCTATGGTCTTTGTACCAAATATGCCACAGGTAGTTCTTTGACCATTGTTTCAAGAATATGTATTAATTCCACAATCCAAGAAGACTATGTGTATGTATTCGTTGGATATCTACTCTGAGTCAGGATGCAATATTTAAAGTACAAACATAAAAAGACATAATTATCGATATCCATAAAATCCTATCAGAATGTTCATGGAGCATTATTCTACATAATATAAATAATTTAACTACCTAATACTAAGGGAAATAAGAATAATATAATATTTAATAATACTAATTAGAATAGAAATCTAAGTGTATTAATATGCTATCGTAAATTATATAATATGAGTAATAACACATTGTTATTCAGACAACAAAGTATTTTATAGAAAAGCATTTATTAATATTGCCTACATAGTATTAAATTGATATTTTATTTGACTATCATTTATACCAAAGGCAAAAGCCAGATATTGTTTTAATCTTTTATGACAAAAAGATCCAACAAAAATTTTTCCAAGATTGGACAACCAGAGAAAACCAAAGAAACAGAAGTGAGATAAATTTTGGCAACTGCTAGAGAACATATTTTCTCATTCAGAATTTTTTTTCCTTTTTAAAAATTCTTTGCAAGTCAAGGCATTTCTCAAGATTAATATTTTGTCAGATGTTAATCTGTTTTTGTGTTTGTGCGTGAGAGAAAGTGACATGTAGGGTTACATTTCTATAAAGTAGTTATGCCCAGTCATAAAATGACAAGCAGTCTTAACAGAACATTATACTTTCTGATCTATAGATGACCTTTAATGAGAATTGTAGTTATTATCTTACAGTAGGACTTCATTTATTAGCTGTCCCTTTCTTGAGTTTCCTGGCTATTATATAGCAGAAATATAGATACATGGAGTAAAAAATAGAGAAATATGATTTAACCATTATAATAACTCAAGGCTCTCAAGTTTAATTTACTTTTTCTCTCATTATATGAAGGGGGTTGAAGCTGCTAGTGGCTACTAGACCAGACAGTTTAGAAGAGAAATCCAGACAACTTTATCTCTGACCATTAAATTAATCATTAAAGGGCATTTTATTTTTCAGACTTGATAGAAGTTCATTAAAGTGATTGGATAGGCATGCGAGATTGCATTATGAGATATTATTGTTGGGGAAGTCATCTAGGTCATAAGTAAAATGACTGATTTGGACAATAACAAATGATAAGACAGTCCGTTTTTTCCCCTCCTATTCACCTAAATCTCCACTATCAAATATTAAAAAGATTAAAAAAAAAAAAAAAGACTATTAGAGTGGCTGATGAATCGAGCTTCCAAAAAAGAAAAAAAAAGATCTTGTCATGTGACCATGATTAGAAGCCCAGAATGAATCAGTCTCTCGCTAGATGGGGGGGAAAAAAAAAAAAAAAACTAATTTCTTTTAGTCTTTCCCATTGAATATTAACTGAGAATTTTTGTGCAGGTTCTCAGCACATCGAAGAATGTAGAAGTAAGATTTTAACTTCTAATTTCGAAGTTAAAAAAGTTTCTATTTGTTATGTGATATAATGTTATTAGTGACTTCTTTCTTTTCTTTTATTTTCTTTTTTACTTTTCTCCTGTTCCTAATTACTTTTGAATGCTACATTTTGATTTTCCCTAAACAACAGTCATTTTCAGGAAAGTGGTGATATTAGAAAGGCTACTTACTGCTAACGAAACAGGAAGATGCAATTTTGTGTTTATCTCAGCTGGAGTTTGAAAAATTACCTTATATTAAGTGTAAATAGACAAAATTTCATCTGAACACCATTGGAGAGAATGAATATATAGTGAATCCATAGGCATTTTTTCCTATCATTCCTTCTTACAAATTAGCTTAGTCCTTCCAGAATTTTGAGAACATTAGGAAAAAAGTGTGGATCATGTATTATGTGCAAGTCATTTTATTAAATGTTTTCTATAAATCACTGTGATGCCGAGTAAGTTGACTCAGAGTTAAACATATGTTCTAGTTACACTGATAATAATAGGAACTGGGGTTTGAACTCAAGTCTGTAGAATTACAGGATATATATTTCCTCACAACGTAAGCTCTGAATCCTTATTAAAATGTATATCTCTCATTATATTCTATTACCTCTATTAGTTTTGATCAAGTTAGAAATTGTAATTTCTAACTTAACTGAGGAGTTTCTCTCCTCAGCCAAAGGTAGGTTTTCTGTGACATTAATGTAAGATCCTAGTGTCATTACAATGTGACATGACGATTCAAACATAAAACATTGCAAAAGAAGAGAGTCGTTTAGGATCATATCAAAAAATTAAATATGAATTTTATGTAACCATTTAAAGAAATTAAAAATGTAATCAGTCCAGATTCTACCCTATTATAATGTTGCAGTGAATGAATCTTTTTTTTTTTTTAATTTTCATGAAGATATTCTTCTTGAGGCTAGTGTAGGTTCAATAAATTATATAAATATTTTCTTGAGAGTTTCTTTTCTATACCATGGATTCTGGTATAAAGGAGAAAAAACAAACAAACAAACCATATTTCTCTTTAGTTAGTTCAATGGCAGAGCCTGTCCTAATGAGAAGACTCCAAAACTGAACTGAGAATTTCTCTGTTCAGAGAAGGTGACTGTGACCAGACAACCCAGAATCCATCTGGCCATATATCTTTCTTCAGAAGATAGAAAGACTTCTTTAGTACCTTGCTTAATTCTCTAAGGCCATATTTATTTCCTATAAGATAGTAGAAACATCAGCTGGGGATATTGGCATAAATATTTAATCTACTTCTACTACCAGCCACAGAGGCAACCTTTCTGCTGGTTGTAAGGGACATGGTTTAAATTCCCTCTTTGCTTCTTCAAGGATGTTGACATCTAACTCCAACAGAAGAGTTCCCTCTTCTTCCCTCATCTACCACCCCGCCGCCCCTCCCAACCCCCCCAAAAATTTCAAGTCTTATTTGCGTGATTCACTGGGGTTGGTCTCATGAAGGATCTCTAAGCCTCTCTCCTTTCTTTTTTTTGCCTCTCCTTTCTCGACTGCCTGAATAGGTTACCAGTTTGGAGAATCATTCTTGGAATATTGTTCTACTAATGCATACAGAAGTAAAAGCTAAAGTACATGTCCTAAGAATCATCCAATATGAATCTTCGGTAAGAGAGGGAAACTTAGATTTATTTACATTTGCTATATACCATGTAAGGTCTTTACCATATTATTTCTTGAATATTTGTAGTTATCTGCATGTTAGATATTTTTCTCCCCATTTTATAACTGAAAAACTGCAGCACAAAATGGAAAATAAATTTTGTCCTGCCTTACAGGGCCGTTAAGCTGCAGAAGGACCTTCCAAAGCAATGTTTAATAACTACAAGCCCCACCACTGGGCTGCACAGTCCTTAGCGGAACATTGCTAGAATTCTGTCCGTGCCATAGGAGCAGTCATCCCTGTCATTTCG
>NW_011888812.1:3153042-3162894 GCF_000151845.1 Pteropus vampyrus
GTGATTCACTGGGGTTGGTCTCATGAAGGATCTCTAAGCCTCTCTCCTTTCTTTTTTTTGCCTCTCCTTTCTCGACTGCCTGAATAGGTTACCAGTTTGGAGAATCATTCTTGGAATATTGTTCTACTAATGCATACAGAAGTAAAAGCTAAAGTACATGTCCTAAGAATCATCCAATATGAATCTTCGGTAAGAGAGGGAAACTTAGATTTATTTACATTTGCTATATACCATGTAAGGTCTTTACCATATTATTTCTTGAATATTTGTAGTTATCTGCATGGTAGATATTTTTCTCCCCATTTTATAACTGAAAAACTGCAGCACAAAATGGAAAATAAATTTTGTCCTGCCTTACAGGGCCGTTAAGCTGCAGAAGGACCTTCCAAAGCAATGTTTAATAACTACAAGCCCCACCACTGGGCTGCACAGTCCTTAGCGGAACATTGCTAGAATTCTGTCCGTGCCATAGGAGCAGTCATCCCTGTCATTTCGCAGAGGTATTTTCTTTGAGAACATAAGTCCCTGTATAGAGTTTATTTGTTCTTACAGCATCTCTACCCGTGAACTACCTAATGCAATTGATTTCAAAATGTATAGACCACTGACATTAGCATATTCGAAGAAGTTATCAGAGATACACATTCTTGGGCTCCATGCCAGATATGCTGAATCAGAAACTCTGGATGTGGGACCCAGCAATCTCTGTTTTAGTAGCAATCTCTTTTTCAGCTGATCATTCTATACACGTGAAAGTTGGAGAACCACTGACCTAATTATTAACTTACACGGCAGAAAATCACTCAGCCGCCTAAAGTTCTGCATCTCTTGTTTTAGTGAGAATATTTTTTTCCTTATGCTGAAGTCAATCATGCCATAGTCCATAGAGCTTGGGATTGAGTTGTCTACTACACATATAAAATAGGTTAGAGATCAGCACCTTTTCTCCAGAAAAGTGAAGAGGGAACTTGTAAAAACATCTGTCCTATAAGCTTGTAAATATAAAAAAGAACCCCATTCACAGCAAGTGCTCTCTGTCTCCCTCTCTCTCTCCCTCTCTCTCCCTCTCTTCTCACCCCTCTCTCCCCTCCCCCTCTACCTCTCTCTCCTTCTCTATTCCTCTCTCCCGCTCTCCCTCTCTCACACACATACACCTAGGTTTCTAAACTGAGTGAACGCAAATTCAAATGTTTGTATTGAAATAGTAAAAGGCAGATAAACAATACCGTCAAGAGAAATCATGTTATTTTTGTGACAACTGTACAGGAGCAAGAAAGAAAAAAGACAAAAGGCTGCAGACCAGAAATACACACTGGATAGAATTTGACACATTAGTTCATTTTTCTATCTTTCTAATTTAGAAAATGCATTGAAAAATAATAAAACAAACCTATTTTCATTTGAAAAGAAAAGCATCTTGGACATCACCCAATGATGAATTGAAAGAGAAGTAGGAGGAAAATTGTGAGGAACTGTGAATTTTCAGTGTATTGTGTTTCATAGAAGCTGCATCTAGAATCATAAAAAATGTTCAGTTTTTTTTTTCTAATATGTTTATTATAGGACCAGCGTTTTGAGGGCCATTTCCTTCAATGATTTCAACAAATATTTATTGAGTGCCTGTTGCATGCCAAGCCTTGTGCTGGGCAGAGTGGAAAACCCAGATACAGCTCAGTATCATTTAGAAAAGAAAGGCATCAAACTAAACTAGTCCACTAAAACTGTTTACCTAAAATTGCGCCCAGTGCAATGAAAGAGTACAGGGTGTTTTGTTGCATCGCTTAGGCTGCTAACTCGGTTTGAGTTTTTAAGTTAAAATTTGAAAGATTAGTAGGAATTGTCCAAGTAAGTAGCAGGGAAAAAGCATTCCAAGCTGAGAGAATACCAGAAACAAATTCTTGGCTTGGAAAGGAGATGGTAATAACCAACCAACCAATGCTAGAGAAGATAAAATGAATGATAGTGGACATGGTACCAGTGAGGGTGAAGGAGAAGAGATTATACAGATGTGCAGATGAGGTATCAGGGCAAATAATTTTTTTTTTTTAGGTGGTGTAATCTTTCCCTATAACCCTATCAATGCCTCATTATTCCATTTTGCCACCAAGACTTATCTGAACATTCCTAGGGAAAGATAAACTTAGATCTCTGGTGAGCTCAAGGGAAGTGAGGTGGTGGTATTGCTGTGTGTTTGTATGGGCTAGGGATGGGGTACCTTCTGTCACCCTTCAGCTCAGAATACAGTTCAGAATCACATGGATTTCCACCTGTGCACGATATAGACTGGCTGTCTATATTAGCAGTTCAGTGTAAATAATCGCCACCTTAGAAGTCTTGGTTCTCTAGCCCTAAATGGAGCCCAGAAATTCTATCTAAAAGTGCTATTAATTTTCATTCACTTCTGCTTTATTCACCAACCCAGGAGAATGATGTATGACAATGGAATATGCCTGTTCTGGATGTTGTGGCTACCTTTCTTCCCCAATATCCATCACTTCAGTTAAAGTTGAGAAAACTGCTTCAGAGAAGAATATGACAAATCCATGTTAACATATATGGTTCCAGGTAGATCCAGGACTTGAATGGCCATCTTCTAATTCCTACTTAGTAGATAGCTCTGGTCATACAAGACTTTTTATGCTAAATGGCATATGGAGAAAAAATTCCCACCTAATTTAAAACAGTAAGAACAAAAAAGAACAACATCTTGACTAGAAAATTACATTTGACTAGTAACATACATCAGTATGATAATAGATTTTTTTGTTCTATAAACCCACAGGAAGGAATATTATACAGCAGGCAAAAAGAAACTCAGATCCAAATGTACCATCATGAATAGAGCTCAAAATAAAATTAAGAGGAAAAGTAGGTTGCTTAATGACACTTTCATATGCTTATTTTAAGTAAGATGTAAAAATAGACAAAATTACCACGTGTATTTATAGATCCAAAGATACACAGAAAAAGTTAGGAGGGACAAACATGAACTTCAGAATAGTGAGGCCTCCAGAGAGAGAAGGAGGGAACTTACTGGGAAGAACTGTGAGGGAGACTCCAGTTGTACCTATATTTTATTTCCCTAAAAGTATCTGAAGCCAACGTAACAGAACATCAAACTGTGTTAATTTTTGTTAGTAGATAAAAGGGCGTATGTTTTTTTTGGTCTCCGTAGCTCCATTTGATATGTAATCATTTCTAATGTTCGAAAAGGGAAGGAAAGTGTGGGACAGGTTCCAAGGCAAGCAATAGGAATGACATTGTCCTTGTAGTAGTGGTTTGCAGTTAGGGTTAGTGATCCACACATGGGAGCACCTTATGGTTTTACTTGGAATGAATGGAGACTATTTTAAACAATATGAAGCCTAGAGGCTTACCTGGCATCTGTCTTGTTTAAGTAAGTGCCTGGGTTACAATGTATTTCATTTTTCCCCCTAATATTGAGACATATTAAGACTGACTAAAATCTCTGAGGGATTTAGATAGTGGATGTTTTTCCTTATTCTTTCTCAATAAATCATATGATTATCTGTATTTGGAGCTATTTCATTGTAATTTTAGAGAAAATTTTCTAGACAGAGATTTTTATCATGGTCAGCAGATTCATGGCCTCCTTTGCTTTGCAGAGTCCAAGTGGTATCTTGGTTAATTCTTACTTCTAAATGGATAAGAAAGACAGCAGTTGCCCTGAACAATTTTAATTTATTCTTCAAACTCCATCAAGAACGTGAAATCATTCTGTAACCCATACCCTTCTACCCCCAGGCACGTGCCCTCAAATATCTTACTCACTTCTGTACCTACTATGCCTAGACTGTTCCTTTCTGCAGTAGAAAATAAATAGCTGTTGCTCATGGGTGTAAGTGCTCAACAAATACAGCATGGTATTATTGCCAGTAGCTTCACCTTGATGATGTTGTCCCCATTTGAGAGTTAAATAGTTATTTTATAGATTTAAGGGTATTTAAGGGGCTTTTTACATCTAAAATTCTCAACTACTGAATTAATATAAAGCTTGAAACACTATGTTCCTCCAGTGTCTCAGCCTGAAAAGAGACAGGCAAAAAGTAAAACGTTTGTCTTAGACTTCCTTGAGAACTAGAATAGTTCTAGCCAAGCCTAAAGTGGTCATGAACAACCTAACCTCCATCTGCTCCTTGCAAAACAGAATTTATTCCCGGAGTGAGTCTAATATGGTCATTAACAGCCAAGATATGCAAATAAAACAGACTCTCCTTTTTAAGATGACTCCTACCCTGGAATAACAGGCCTTTTGTAGACAGAGAAAAAAGAATCACAGAAAGACAGCAGAGAATTGTATAATCCTGTCATCTCAATTTTTCACACATCATTCCTTTTGTACCTTGTGTGGTTCTTAACTATTGTCTCCTTCATGATATTTATGTCCAGATTAGTATCTGGACTTAAATAAATCTTCATAAGATGATTCTTCATAAGACCCAATTCGCTTAGATTGTTTGTACATAGCAGGGGATCAATTAAAGGATTGGTAGCATCAATTAAAACACTTGTGAGTATTGTGCTTGGGAGGCTGAGCAGCAACACAGTAACTCAGAGGATTTGAACCTGACACCCTCGACACAATTTGTCCATGAAAGAAATTTGTGGAGAAGGAGAAGGGCTTCACTTTAGAGAGGTTTCATTTGAGGGCATATAATATCCAGTGAGGCAGGACTGGAAATTGTGATGTTGTTGTCATCTGCCAACGTGATTTCTCCAGGTGTGAAAGTGAACAAGGTCATCGAGGGTGTGAGAGTGGGGGGAGGCGATATTGTGATAATCAAACGTGTGGGTTTTGGAGTCAGATTTCTTATATGGCTTTGAGCGTGTTTTCCAACCTCTTATCCTTTTTTTTTTCTCTGTTAAATGGGGATAATAGGAAAATAATGAAGATGAAGTGAAATAATATATCAATAATGTGTCTACAATCACTAATCACAGTGCCTGGTTCTTAATAAGTAAAGAATAAATATTATATCTTATATATCGTAAAATGAATGAAAATACCTCTCAAGTGCCAGCTGTATCCTGGGAGCTTGGAGTAAATCAGTAAGCAAGGCCGTGGTTGCAGTACACAGGGAATGCAGAGGAGTCAAATCTTGACAAATTCTTGGAAAAGGGGCATTTAAAAGTATTTTTCTATATAATCCCTCTAGAAGATACTATTGATGCCCTGCACATCCTCTTGGCTCTCACCTCCCTCAGCTGTGAAGGAGTTTAACTCTGTAACACCTGTGACTCTCTGTACCTGCAAACTCTTTTTTTTTTTTTCTGGCCAAGGGGAATCCTATAGGCCAACATATATGACAAGCCGCCAATGCCAAACAGTTAGTGCCCCAAGAAGCATCCTCTGGCCCATGACAGACAGAGAGAAGATGGATAAATATCTTAGTTTTCTTGCCTCTCCTTTAGGATAACTATAAGGTGTGTTTTGCTTTTTCTCCTAGATTTCCACAGTGAGATTGAGCTCCATTTATCCAAAGCCTGATGGTTTGATAACACATTCTTTATTGGCCTCATTCCCTGCCTCCTGTTTCCCTTTCCATAGTTTTCAGGTATCACCCTCCCAGATTACTGCTTATACTTGAATCCTCACCTCAGTGTCTGCTTCTCAGGGATCCTAAATGAGACAGCCACAGACAAGATCAGGGGCATAGTATGCACTGTCTGTGGCAGACGCTGTACTAGTCACTTCACTGGATTTCAATTATTACTCGTAAAAACCATGCAACCTAGTTGTTATATCTCATTTTGTAGATTACAAAGCTTAGAATGAGATAATAAGAAAGTCGCTAAAGTTACTCTTATTTGTAAGTGATAAGTGGTTGTTGGTACCCCATTTAGACTCCAGTCCCCATGCTCTTTCCACTACATTAAGCTGCTTAACTTCGAACTTTAAAGGCAAAAACATCCCATGAAGATTCAATTAAATAAGTAAATAATCTTACTGTGTATAGGCTCTAGTAGTCTTTTGCCTAATATTCTGTGTTTGCATTTGGCTTGACTCAAATAAAGTAGTATATGCATTTTAAAATTATCTTCCTGTAAGGCATCATTTTTGCAGCCAAATCAGCAGCAAGGGACTGTGTGTATGTGCGTGCGTGTGTGCATGTATGTGTGTTTGTGTGTGTGTATGTGTGTGTAATTTAGATGTAGATATAGATATAGATATTACAGGGGAGGAAAAATAATGTTCCCTCTGTTTTTCTGAGTTCTTAGCCGAAACCCCAGTAATAAAAGGCAGATAAACAAGGGAAAACGAACAAAAGTTAATTAATATGTACACCTCATACATGTATGGGAAAAATGAATAACTCCCCGAAGAGCTTAGGATTCAGGCTTGACTAGCATCTTAACAGGGAAAGGGGAGAAGGAAGTCAGTCTCTTAGGGGAGAAGAAATTATTTGTAGGAAAGATGAATGGACCCTTAGAAGCCTAGATGGGAGATATGATAGTTTGTGACCAAGTTTGTGAGTGGCGTGGAATTTTAGTCTCCTCTCCTGTGATAACAAT
Organism: Pteropus vampyrus; assembly: GCF_000151845.1. Lineage (NCBI taxonomy): Eukaryota > Metazoa > Chordata > Mammalia > Chiroptera > Pteropodidae > Pteropus > Pteropus vampyrus. The sequence goes on from NW_011888812.1 coordinate 3,159,577, forward strand.
CAATCCTCCTCGGTTGATGAAGCTCCCAGGAAGGAGGTTTATGACAACTGAGGGCCTTTTGAAGGACCTGTCTTTAGGCAGATAAGGGGAGTCCAGAGTGAAATATTTTGGTGTGGCATGTTCTGCTATCCTTGGATGTCAGTGTCTGTCTCTGTCTGTCTGTCTGTCTATCTATCTATCGATGCCACTTTTTGGATAGAAAGTTTTAGACATAGCTGTTATCTGGCCTAATTTTCTTGTTAGCTTGAAGGCCTTTGTAATTGTCACTGCAAGCATGTATCCAGTTAATTTAAATCTCATTTAAGACCATTATGGTTTTCTACAGATAGCTCTGAGATGATGTGATGTGGGGTTGTTTTTCCCCTGAAACCACTACACTGTAGCTCCACTAGCTTGCTCTTCCTGATGTGTCTCAGCTCAGGTTTGTACCCCGTGGAGTCTGAGCCACCCTCCATGCGAGGAGTCTAAGACAGAATGTCTCTCCTGCCTTCTAATGATTTCATCTGAATTGCAAAGCACTGGCTTATGACCCCATTTATAATTCCAGTTTTAGAAACTGCTTTTTATGACTAAGAAAGACTATTTTAAAGGATGCAATAAAAAGAATGGCTATGTTAACAAAAAAACTAGAAAACATGTGTTAGGCAACTTGGAGATTTGATATTAACTAGAACTGAAATTTTAACTGTGGTGTCTTCCTGCCACTCAGTTACTATAACATTGTGATGGGCCTCAGTCTGCTGAACAGACAGAGGTAACACAGGGTAGTGAGAGCAAGGAGTCTTTCAAGTGAAATGATTTAAATTTCAAATACTGACTCTAAATAACTGACACTTTTGGCACATAGCAGGGACTCAAAAATGCTTCCCGGATTCCCATTTTAGCTTTGCAAGCCTCAGTTTCTGCATCCATAGGTTGGAGATAATACCTACTTCATTGGGTTGTTGTGAGCACTAAACTAAACCACATCCAAAATATTAGAGCAACAGCTGGCGATAAGTAGGTAGCAGACAACTCCATTTTGACATCTAATTATACCTAATTCATTTATTCAACCTTCTTTAACCCTTGCATAGATTCATCAACTGCTCATTTGCTGTGCTCATTGCTCTAACCACATGGTTTATATCTTTACATTTTTACTTAAGATATGTCTCTATCAAATTTTCTTTTTTTCCATTCCTTTTTGACCACTTAAATCTTAAGTGGTCAAATCTTATCTGTTTCAAAAGTGTAACAACATAAATGAGTTACTTTCTTCACGAAGCTTTCCCCTGTGACTCCCATGTTCTCTTTCTCTGATATGTTTCAGTTAGGATGCACACCATTTAATTAAGGGCATTATTATATCTTCTTTGTCATTCTAGGTCTATTTCTTATATATAAATCTCTCTCCTCAGAAAGATTACAGACTCTTTGGGAAAGTGACCATATATTAACATTTTTTTTTCCTTGATTTCCGAAGATATGACTATTTGTGCAAATAATACTATATTATTTAATTTGTATGTAAATGATCTTCTAACTAGTTACCTGCTTCTGGTCTCTTTTCAGTCTAATACCTAATCCCCAGGGTATCGTTGCAAGGGTATCGTTACTGCTATTGTCTGTGTCATCCTTCCTAGTCATAAACTTCTGATGATTCCTAGTAACATTCAGAGTAAAAATCAAACTATGAGGCTAGACATTTAAAATACCCTAGGACCTTGACCTTATCTATCTCTCTATCTTTTTTTAACTACTGGTTTTCTTGTCAATGGACTTTCTCCTACCCAACTAATACAAATGCATCTTCTTACTTTTATGCCTTTGTTCGTATGCCAACCATCTACACACAATTTCTTCTCTCCATTTTCTAATTACCTAATTCCTATCTTTATTACTATGAAGCCTTGCCATACTGTACCTGCCCATATGATATCTCTTAATGCCTATAAGAGTTTTAATGTCTTTACAACTCATTTGACACTTAGGATCATTACTACCATCATCATCTTGATTATTAAAATAATATTCATTGAGCACTAATTCATGTCAAAACAAATAAATATTTTGAGTTATCTCATTTAATTATGTTTCCCATCCTGCACTTACTTTATATTAAAATTTGTCTCTAGGTTTTGTAAAGTCATGGATCATATTTTACATTCTCAGAATTACCAAGTGTTGAACATGTCTTAGGTCCTAAATTGTATGTCACTGTTGTCATTAGTGATCATAGATTCATATTTACTTAATGGGTGTTTATTAATTGAAAATATTCATGACCCTCCCCCACCCCCAAGCAATATAGTGAGTTTATAAAATGTCTTAAGGAAAATCAAATTATGGTAATTTAAATTCTTGTCACAAAATCAATTCCTTCATATATGCATGTATTCAGAAAACATAGTATATTTGATATTTACTGTGTGGAGTAGTTACACGTTAGGGGTACAACAGTGAATGAGATCAGTTAAGAATATATGCACGAACAGTTACAAATAGTTACAGTGCCAGTTTGTGATGATGGTCAACTGAGACAAGTTAAAAAATTCAAAGAAAGTGTGGCCCACTACATTTGAAGGAACATAAGAAGGTTTGCTTAAGAAGATTTTCTGAAACTGATAGTGTGTAAGCACAAATATGAGTTGAGAACAGCTTAGAACAAAAAGATAGTTTAGATAAAAATGTATAAAGGCAGGAAGTCTTGACAAGGCATGAGACAATTGGTAGCGAAGGAAACCAGAATATGTTACTTCCAAATATGCCATTTTATATTAAAATTATTTTGAGCGAAAGGCACTTAGAAAACAAACAGCAGGTACAAAAAAGGTGCTCTGACCCTTCCTTTTTAATTCCTGAAAGCAAGAAATGAAACCCCCATATGGAAAATCTTCTTCTTAACCAGGAAGTAAATAACATTGATATCATCAAGGAGGTCGTAGACCAGTGAAACCTGTACTAACAGACCTTGTTAAAATAATTCTTATCTTCCTTTAGCCTCACCACAATTTCCATTCTTTGTTCAACCTGGTATAAGAAGCTTTTAGATATTGCCCTTTCTTTGAGTCTTCATTTCCTTATGAGGGTTTCTATATCACATAAAACATATTAATAAATGTGTATGCTCTTCTCCTATGAATGTGTCTTATGTTTATTTAAAAAACACTTGTGATTAGATCATAAAGAGAAAAAAGAGAGCTGTAAGTCTGGAAAGGTTCTTTGAAATTATTTTGTAAAGGGTCTTTGAGGCAAGGAGACAGTATGAATTTTTATATTGGAGGAGTGACATTTTTAGATTTATATTTTGGAACGATAATAATATACTTTTCATTG
>NW_011888812.1:3162944-3180805 GCF_000151845.1 Pteropus vampyrus
TTAATGGGTGTTTATTAATTGAAAATATTCATGACCCTCCCCCACCCCCAAGCAATATAGTGAGTTTATAAAATGTCTTAAGGAAAATCAAATTATGGTAATTTAAATTCTTGTCACAAAATCAATTCCTTCATATATGCATGTATTCAGAAAACATAGTATATTTGATATTTACTGTGTGGAGTAGTTACACGTTAGGGGTACAACAGTGAATGAGATCAGTTAAGAATATATGCACGAACAGTTACAAATAGTTACAGTGCCAGTTTGTGATGATGGTCAACTGAGACAAGTTAAAAAATTCAAAGAAAGTGTGGCCCACTACATTTGAAGGAACATAAGAAGGTTTGCTTAAGAAGATTTTCTGAAACTGATAGTGTGTAAGCACAAATATGAGTTGAGAACAGCTTAGAACAAAAAGATAGTTTAGATAAAAATGTATAAAGGCAGGAAGTCTTGACAAGGCATGAGACAATTGGTAGCGAAGGAAACCAGAATATGTTACTTCCAAATATGCCATTTTATATTAAAATTATTTTGAGCGAAAGGCACTTAGAAAACAAACAGCAGGTACAAAAAAGGTGCTCTGACCCTTCCTTTTTAATTCCTGAAAGCAAGAAATGAAACCCCCATATGGAAAATCTTCTTCTTAACCAGGAAGTAAATAACATTGATATCATCAAGGAGGTTGTAGACCAGTGAAACCTGTACTAACAGACCTTGTTAAAATAATTCTTATCTTCCTTTAGCCTCACCACAATTTCCATTCTTTGTTCAACCTGGTATAAGAAGCTTTTAGATATTGCCCTTTCTTTGAGTCTTCATTTCCTTATGAGGGTTTCTATATCACATAAAACATATTAATAAATGTGTATGCTCTTCTCCTATGAATGTGTCTTATGTTTATTTAAAAAACACTTGTGATTAGATCATAAAGAGAAAAAAGAGAGCTGTAAGTCTGGAAAGGTTCTTTGAAATTATTTTGTAAAGGGTCTTTGAGGCAAGGAGACAGTATGAATTTTTATATTGGAGGAGTGACATTTTTAGATTTATATTTTGGAACGATAATAATATACTTTTCATTGCGAAGGTGAATGTTTCAATTATAAAATTTTATTTGGGCAGAGATGTTGTACAACTAATGACCAGAATTGGTGATTTATTCAGAAATACCATTTTAGAATCTTCAGAAACATAATCAACATTTCTTGTTTGCCTCTTTGGTGCGAATTTGTTACTGTTAGCAGTGTTTCTCTCTTAAAGAACCATTTTGCTTCATCTGGATATAACCTATGTGCCATCAGCAGTGTAGTTTTCGAGATACCCTTCCTATGATTAAGACTCTGGGTTTAATTGTTTTCTTTTTAACATAGATGAGAGGTCCAAGGTTTGAATTACCAGCTGGGGACCAGTAGGCCATTTGGCCCAGTGTGTAGATAAACTTTAATCCCCTGAAACCGTATCGTTAACCCTAAAAGAAGATTTTGTTTAATTTTTTTAAACAAAAAACAAAAATTGCATCCCAAATCCCTCATAACTCAAATATATCAGAATACATTTTTTGGTAAAGTTTGAAACAGCACCTATTTTGTGTGGGTCTGTAGACCAAGCCTTATGTTCTCAAGGTATTGCTCGGTTTCTCAACCTGTGGTATGTCATTTTGAGCCAGGTAATTCTTTGTTGTTGTTGTGTGTGTGTGTGGGTGGGTAAGGGGGTTCCTGTTCATTGTAGGATGTTTAACAGCATCTCTGGTCTCTACCCAACAGATCTTAGTAGTGCTTCCTCAGTGGCAAGGCCCAAAAAGTTCTTCAGATATTAATTGTGCTTGGCGGCCAAAATATCCCCTGTATGAGAACCACTGACCTCATGGAAAATGTTCCATTGTTTAGAGTATTATATTTCACATTCCTTTGAATCTTTAGGATCAAAATTTATCAGTAATTTTGAATAAGGAACCAGCTGAGGAGAGGACAGTAAGGGAAGAAAAATCATTTTCCCTCTGCACGTCTAGGTTCTGTGGCCGAACCCTCCTAGAATAAAACAAACAAACAAACAAACAAACAAACAAATTAACAGGAGAAAAACAGGCTTAATAACATGTGTACCTCATGTCTACATGGGAGATACCCAGGAAAATGGAATAAAACTCTCCTAGATTAGCCCAAGCAACCACCTTAAATACCATCTTCGTCTAAAGACAAAAGAAAGATGTTAGAGAGGCGGAACAAAGAGGGGGCAGCTGAGGGAGGCATCTGGAAGGCACTATAAACAAGGGTAGGGTTTGTTATGCAGATTTAAGTCTGTGCCTTCTCCAGAGTTTCTTGTGATTTAGAGTCAGCCTGCTCTTCCTGGTACAAAGAAGGAAACACTCTCACAAATGGTGATTTTCTATATAAATGTAAATATCTCTTACAAAAGAATAATTTCTATTCTGTTTTTAGAGCTTTTCCTGTGTCTGCAGTTTCTTAAGAATAATTAGTTCTAAATAATCCTTATGCCAGAGGAATATTTTGGGGTGGAATATTCTGCTATCCTTTGTAAAAGTAAGAGATATCCAAACCTGTAGAGATTTTTTATGAGTTTATTTGAACCAAACTGATGACAATTGCCAGGATGCAAAATCTCAACAGATTGAGAAAATGCTCCAGAGAATGGCAGTTCTGCAGGTTATTTTATACATTAGAATCAAAGGAAGAGATATAAGAAGATTTACATGAAATCCATTGGTGGTAGATTAAGGGGGTGGGAGAAAGCAAAGGGGGGACACCTCTGGGATTAGATAAAAAGTAAAATGAAGAGACACATGCTTCTTTTACCTGGGGTACAGGAGAGTTAATAATTAACATTTACAACAGATAGCGTGGTATGCGGGGGAGGGGTGCGGGGGGAGGACAAGATAACAGTGATGAGTTCTGTGGTTTTGTGCTCTGGTGCAGTGGGTGTGCTTTGAGGGGTCCAGAGAAAGGGGATTATCTGGCAGCCTAAGTGTATGTCACCTTATGTCACCTTAAATGCTTATCCTATGTCACCTTAAATGCCAAAGGATAATAGAAAAGCTTACTTAATGTAAAGTTTGACCTTTATTAAGGAAGCCACAGGCCCAGGATGTGACTACCCACCGTGACCCGCTTTTAGTTAAGAATTTTCATGGTCAGACCATCCTGTGTGGTTAACTTTTGGTCTCTGAATTTGTAAGGCCTCCTCTGAGTTTGTTTGGTGTAGTATGTGGCCCCTTTTTCATCCACATCTTTAAGCCTAAATAATCCCTTTAACATGATTCCAGGAAAAATTTAAGTACTAGTGTCAGTTTAAGGTCTAAATTTTTGAAAGTTAAGAATCTCATCATTTTAGTTTGCTTTTTGTATTTTGCCCTGAAGTGAGACCTAAATTCGATGTGTTAGTTTTTCCGATTCCTGCATCATTCCACAAGATTGGAAGTGGCTTCATCTATCAACTGTTTGATTAAAAAGATAGCAGTGACCTTGATCAGTATAAAAATAAATGAGCTATGCATTAAAAGTTGTAAAAACTTCATCCATGGCCTAGAAGAATGGAAGATGTAGTGGGGTGGAGGGATGGGGGAGAAGCTTTGATGTTCTTTAAGTTTTATAGTGACCTAGGAATAAACCCGAAGTGGCAAAATCACCAACCTTGCAGACATAGGGATAAAACCTAAAATATTACTGAGAAAAATGAACTTGGTGCAACTGCAATATTAAAAAGAGTAAAATATATGTATATTTTAAACTTTCTTCCTAGACAAATAATTATGTAAGGATTACATAACCTTTAATAATAATAATAAGGAGGAGGAGGAGGAGGAGAAGGAGAAGAAGAAAGAAGAAGAAGGAAGAACTTAGGCCTCTATTTCTTTTTCTAAAAGACTTAAAACAAATTCTCCAAACTTAATGTGGCCACATGCTGTGTAATTATTTTCAAATCACATACACAGCCTATTCGGTCTCTCTTTTAAATGCAAATGAAAGTCCAAGCAAAAAGCTTCCTTTTTAAAAACACTCTTCCTTCCAGCAGTAGACCACATTTATGGTCACTGTCCTGTTGGAAAAGAAAGTAAAGGCAAGATTGAGCTCTTGAGATCTGTAGAAATATAGTTATACAGACAGACTCAGACCCTCAGAGTTGATATAAAGATTATTTTAAAGTGGAAACATTTGAGCTACGGAAGATTCAGAAAGAAAAAAGATCTTATCTGATTAAAGTAGAGCTTCTAGAAAATATAACTGACATGAACCCTCCCCCCAAGGGAGTTCCCCACAAATTCATCTGCCTTGAAAATAGACAGCTCATTCCCTTTAGTACCCCAGAAACACAATAGAATCTTCCATACTCTCCCTTAACATAGGGTTATTCCATAAGTAACCAACGCAAAACAAGTCCCCGGTGCATGTGTACATAAGCCTTCTTTTTCCTCCTGCTCATCTGTCTGTCTTGAGTTAATATGCAAATCCCCAACTACAGGACCCAAGTCGAAAGAGGAAAAGTTTTGCTTCCCAACAGAGTTGTCTATCTACACTATGGCTTCGTTAGGCAACAGTGGAAAGCTACAGTATATTATAATTCTGCCTATAATAAATTATCTTCACTGTGTTGGTAAAGATATCTGTATTTCATTTACAATATTAATTATAGATCACCAGAGTCAGACAATATCAGTCCTCTACTATGTGAAAGAAGTGAGACAGTTATCCCACAAATGGGGCTGCATCACCTCAGCTAAGCTTCTCTCTCTGTCCCACCCCAAGTCTGTATATCTTTAGGAACAGCAAGGCCTACAGTTAAAAGTATTTTCTTAAGAAGGGACCAGTGAAAACCAGCTAAGACTAAGATGACCACTGAAGTGACCTCCAGAAGACCTCAAGCTTCATTATAATCTAATCTTCATACTAAATGACACATTTACCAGCACAGTGACAGTTGCCAATCACCATGACAATGAGAAGAAAAAACATAAAAGAAAAAAAAAAAAGTTGAACTATGATTCCTAGAAGGTTACTGCCTGCTTCCCAGAAAAATCATGAATATTTCTCCCCCTCATCTACCTAGACCCAACCCCACCCAGTATCAACAGCTCTTCCATCCTGAGCAGACAAGAAGCAGATTTGAGAACTAAGATTTCCTTCTCCATTCTCTGACCATTGAATAAAGTTTGTGCTGTTAACACTCATTTTTGGTCTCCTACTTGGCTTTGCGACACAGAAGGGGAAAAGAACCCCACTTAGGGTCCTCGAAAGGAGAATTTTCGCCCCCTTGGTAACAAGACCTTGACAGTGCTAAGTGACCGATGTGATGAAGGATGAGTGAGTTAGAAGATGTCGAATGTACACTGAGTTCTTCTAAATCTTAGACAATCAGAACTAGGGTTTCAGTCCAACCAGACCTGGATTAGGGAAGGAGGACAGAGAGATGTGCCAGGAACAGGGGGCTCCCTCAATAGGGCACTATTTCCATTTTAACAATGAAGGCAGTGAATAAGACTTCCCACCCCCATGGATGATAAAGTTTTGAAACCAAAAGGAATACATGCCCTTGATTAATAGAAATAGCACTGTATTACAGACTTTCAGACCTCAGGATACCTGGCGTGGTCACAGAATACAGGCTGATTTGAAGAATAGGAAGTACAATGGGGGAAAAAATGTACCTAATTTAAATTGGAATGTGTACCAATATTTAAAATGTTTTGCATGAATTATTTATGATAGTTTCTGGGGTGAATTTCTATTGTCTTATTCCTTTCCACTTTATTAGAGCAACACATTTTAATAAGTCCGTGAAACTAATCTAGCCAACTTCCTTGTGATAGGATGCTTGTAATTCATCATGTTACCTGCGTTTATGATGTTTATCGGCACGATGAGCCATGCAAGAACAATTACCATATCAGTTTCATTTATCCCGTCCCAGTTTATTTGACCCTTTCCAAATAAATTCCTGTATTTACAGTCACTTCAGAAGGGACAACTAAAATGCACTTCTGCACTAAATAAAACTAATGGCCACTAATGTGTCTCAGGGATCTTGGCCCAGGCCTTTTTCTCTAGTAATGCGTTAGGATATTATTGCAAGTTCTTTTATTTTCTCCCCACTAAAACATTTGGTTTAAAATTTCCCAAGACAAAGCTGGCATGTTTGAGAGAAGGAAGAGACAAAATGCCAAGTAGAATTCTGATGTGAGTTTTATGGAGTAAAGCTATATAGAAATCTGTATGTGGACAGATTGGCTACAAAATATACCGAGCAACCCAGCCACACTCCACATCGGTGTTGTCACTTTTTCATGATTCCTGAACCAATGGTTTTTGGCCTCTTAATGACCGGTGCTATCCAGGGGTTTAGTTTGACAATGTTATCAATCCAACCATTAAGAGTATCAGAAACACTGGATGAAACGCTTTTCTATTTTTGTTCCTCCATTGGGTTTTATAAATGAAACATATTGTTCTTCACCGTAGAACTAATTTGCTTTCTGAAGAAAGCCCCTTGGTATTTTATAAGCTCTTTCCATATTACCAAAGCAAAAGGATACTAAGAAATTAGTACTAACATTAAAGAAAAAAAGATGACTGCAATTGTTTTATTCTTATTAGATATTTTTTCTTATTGCAAAACATTTGCTAACAAATGGAAGAGCTATTTTCTCTCTTCTCCTTTTCTCTTAGACAAAGTACTATAGGATATTAAGGAACAAGATGATCATCTTTCTATCATATAATTGATAATGCACTTAAAAAAGAATAACTTTTTTTTATCATCTGTAATCATCAATTCCTCAGCATTAGAAAATCCTGGAAAGAGCACTAAATGGATTTCAGTGTTGTAGTTCAGCAGTTTTCTATATGCCTTATTGATGGTATCATTTTAACCAATAAATGGTTGCTGCTGTGTGCTTTACCAAAGTAAAGATGGGCAGAGGAAGAAGAGTTTACTGGGCTGTTCAGAATGTCCTGCCTATCAGCCCAGATTCTCCCTGTTAGTCAGTGGGACCACTGAGCTCATAATGGTGCACTTGTATCTGTCCTCGCCTCCCACTGACTGTGTAGGGGAGAAAACTAATTTTCCCTGTACCCTCTTGGCTCAGCATCTATAATAAAAGACAGATTAACAAGAGAAAAGCCAATAGAAGTTTATTAACATATATATCTCTTGTATATTTGGGAGCTATTCAGAGGAAAATGAGTAATTCAAAAAAGTGGCTTAGAACTCAGGCGTATATAGAATCTTCAGCAAAGAATAATAAATATGTGGAGAAATGACAGAACAAAGGAAATCAGTTTTAGGCTTATAAGAGTGACAAACTATGGGGCAGTAAATTAATGGTAGATAAAGCTTTAGAAAACTTAGTTATATAGAGTCCTCTGATGCCTTCTCCAAGCTGATAGGGTCTAAAGTCATCTCTAGTGATTAAATTTTGTTCTTCCTGGTAGAGAGGGGAGGATGGACACCTTCTAAAATTTATTTTCTGCTTTTAGGCCAATTGGGGGGAGGGCAGGGAGCTTTTCTTGTATCTGCTTCTTCTCAGTTACCTTCAGCTCAAAATAATCCTTATGCCAAAGTGGTATATTTAGGGATGGCATATTCTGCTACCCTTTAATTGATACCAAGAGATATTGAGATATCTTCAGAAGGGGACCAAAGTTTTGCCACTCTAACACTGTCTTTGGGATATTGATTTTAAGCTGTATTAAGCTGGATTAAGAAACAAAAGACTCAGAAAGAAACATGGACCCTCCCACTTTCCTGCCTAAGAGAGTAAGACGGAAAGGCCTGCTGCAGGAAGGGAATCTCAGGACTGTTTTCCTTCGCCTCATTCGAACTGAGTGTGATGGGTGGGAGGGATCCAGGAGGGGGCCTGATGGCTGGATCAACCCCTGTGTCCCATTGTGTCTGTGTCACCTGGCAGGAATTTGCCTGCCGTGTATCTTTCTCCCTCCCTCAATTACCTGAACATTTTCCATTTTCTCTTTTGAAGTCTAAACCACCCCCTCCCCCTTTGTCCAAAGTGTCATATATATCCAATTTTGTCATACTGCCTTTGGAATTCTCTTGCTTATGTGAATATGTATTATGTGAATATGTATAAAAATTTGATTTTCTCCTGTTAATCTGCTGAATGTCATTTGAATTATTAACCTAGATAGAACTTAGAAGGTGGGAGGAAAAATATTTCTTTTTTTTAGCCCCCATACTCCTTACCTAGGACAGGTATGAAAATGCTTGTCACAGATCCCTTATGAATTTTTATTAGCTCTATAACCTATGTCTTCCTTTAAAGCATGATCTTCGTTGAGTTTTTTAAATGACATTCAGACTAGATGACACATACATGGACTTTCAGCAATATCTCTCATTTTTTAAATTCAAATTCCCATTTGGCAATATGTGTGGAGTAGACCAGATTATTGTTATGAAATATTTGTTTCTTTTTCCTGGGGAAAGATTATGCTTCCTTACTCCACTAGTTTCAAGCTTGCTTAACAAAATGTGAATGACAGCTTTGATCTCCAGTATGTGTGTTGTCAGCTTGTGCCACAGTAACCCGTAATGTTCCAGCTAGAGGCTGCTCTGTCCATCTCAGTCCCAGAGGTAACGTGCCCAAAGAGAGACATAAGGTTTCAATAGAGAATAAAACTTTGTTGTCGTGAGCTATGGAGATTTAGGAATATTTGTTACTACAACATAACCCAGTTTATGCTGGGACACTGTCCTTTATGGAGATTTGAGGAGGAGTAAAGGCAAGCTGTTACTTGATGATGATGACTACATGCCAGGCAATTCAGTAAGAGCTCATTAGGGGGAAAGCTTAAAGTAATACGCATTATCAAAATTGGGGTAAAGTGTATTTATGATGACTCAGACAACATGTATAACCCTGGTCTGGGATTCTCCATTTTGTTTTGGTGGGACGAGTTCATTAGTGTGGTCTTTCTTTCCATCAGAGAAGGAACTGAACAAATGTCAGAAACCCATTCTCACTAGGTTGAACTAAAAGAATTTATCGGCCATTTAATAGGGATTTTAAATGGTGAAGTCATTTCACAAAAACATTCAAGGTTAGTGTTTCAGTTATGGATAGATTCAGGAGTTTACAAGTCACCAGAAATGTCTATTTTTTTTCTCTTACATTTTCTTTTCTTTGTACTGGTTTTATTCTTAAACAAGCTCTACCATATGGGGGGCGGAGGAGGGGAGATGGCCATTGGAAACTCTGAGGTTAAACCAGCTGGATAATCTGAAGTCCCAGAGAAGACAGTATCCCTTTTGAAAATAGGCGAAGTCACGGGAGAGCCTCTGATTGAGTCACACTGGGTCGTGTGATAATTGTTGCTTAAGCTTGTAGCTCTCTAATTTTCCAGGTTGGCATCGTGTGCCACATGTGTAGTAATGAGAGAGAGGAGAGTCTCAACCAAACTATATGGAATGAGTTTTCCACCAGAAAAAGAGTTCAGTTGTGAGTAGAAGGGAGGGAGAAAAATATTTTGGAAAGATAAAAACAGTGGCTAGACCAGAACACTACTTATTTATCCTTTGATTGGGCAATCTGGTGGCCAGATAAAACCTAATCCTTTCAGTTGTAGTTTGTCTGTGCTCTGGAGTTCAAGGTCACTGATAGCAAGAAAAGTTTAGTCATGGAACCATGGGCATTATCCCGTGTCATCTCAAATATTGCAACCCATCGATAAGGCAAAGTTGAGTTTATTGTTTTTCTTGGTAAGAAAATATACAACTTACAAAGTTTTGGTAGTGTCTCAGGAAAATGCAGGGTTGGAATTTACTAATAGTTGGAAGCTAAGGTATATCTTTCAATGTCAGCATTGAGGGGAGTAGGAGGGCTTAATTAGAATTGGATAAGAACCATTATATCACAGTTTAAGATTGGTAGAAACTTTAAGGCAAGGATTTCAAGGGGAGAGGTTCGAAAAGGCCTTAGGGCATAACTGCCTGTTGATGCATTCTGTTGAAGAATTGATGGAAATTTCTGTAAATAAGGAAGTTTTTGTAATGAGCAATAAAATTATTTGGCTGGACAGGAGACTCACAGAATCCTCAAGGCATGTTAATGTAGACAGCGCTGTGAGGGAAAGTATTTTTCTTCTCAAAGTCCATGCTGTGGGTAGGAATAGATGGTTTTTGTTCTCAGCATCTTTTGACTTAAAAAATGATGACCTAGTATGATTATATAAAAATGATTTTTAAGTCACTTAAGATGGTAAACATTCATTTAAGATGATAAAAATAAATCAATTAAAAAATTAAAAGAAACTTTTAAAGGTAAAATGTCTTTTAAAAACTTGAATAAATATGTTTTCTATCACTATTCTCCCAGCTATTTTAAATGAAGATGATTTTAATATTCAAGTTTGTATTAAAATTTTTATATCCTTTATTATTGAGAAGACATATTTTGAACTCCTGTAGATTTTCCTCCTTGTTTTTAGAGAGCCCTCTCTCTGCTTATTTCTCTTATATTTCTGGAGCAGCTTCTACCCTGTAGTTTTATTTCTTGGCCTTACTGAGAACATCCTACTTCAGTTTTTTGCTTTTCTGTTCTGGCATTCCTCTGCTCTTTGGGGTTGGACATAAGCTTAGCTCTTCTCTTTCTTGTTATTTTCTTCTGTTCCACCCAATAGCATATAGTGTACTTGATTTAGGTAACCTGAATTATCAAACTTGGATTTTAGAGAGTTTGATAATTTAGGGCCACAACTATTTTTCATGCTGCTTATTAATTCATAGATATGCTATATTTTGAATCTCTGAGAATAAGATTCAAGTCCATGAGTAGATATCAGATGTTCTGTAAATGTAAATTGCAGCGTAGATTTTCAGAAAATGGAAGCGTAACTATTGCGTAAAGTCACCAAACCATAGTGTGAATAGAAGTAACTTTGTTGGGAATAAATTGCCTCTTATGATATCTTGTCTTTTTTGTTGTGAGCCATCTGTTATCCTCGTTATCATCTCTCTGTATTTCTTACCTCTTCCGTGCATTTCTCAGGTCCTTCGTCTTCCTACTTAGACACTGGCCTATTGGTCGCAGTGCATGACAGCAGCAGGTCAAAATGAGCAGGACTGGGATGCCTTCTTCTAGGGGCTGTTGTTCCTAATTGGAATTTCAGCTGTAACAGAGGTATTGCAATTCAGTGAGCCACCGGGGTAGGTTCTGGTCCTTTCCTGTGTCTGAGGATTGCTGCCATCACTTTCCCAGAGGGGTTAGCTACACTCAGAACACAGCACTCTTCACACTGAAGTAAATAATACTGCAGCTTTTGAGCCATGAGAGGGAAAACTTGTTATCTACAGTGTGTGTTAGAGTCCATGCAGGAAGTCACAGAGGAAAGAGCTTGAGCAATTTAGATGCGAGTGTCATTCAGAGTATATTTATTGCCCAAATGGAGTTTCTCCTTTCCTGGATAAATGCACAAGCATGTGCTGAGAGAGATAGAGATGACAGGGAGAGAGAGAGGGAGAGGGAGGGAGAAAGAGAGAGACAGAGAGAGACAGATAGAGACAGACAGAGACAGACAGAGACAGAGACAGACAGAGAGACAGAGACAGAGAGACAGAGACAGAGAGAGAGACAGAGAGACAGAGACAGAGACAGAGAGAGAGAGAGAGAGAGAGAGACCCACTGTCTCATGCATGAAAATATTTTCTCAAAGCCAAAGAGTGACAAGATTGGATCTATAAGGAAAATGCCTATCAAAGCAATATGGAATCCTGCCAAAGTTGCACAGGTAAAGACTCTGTTCAAGACTACTGAAGCAGGAGAAAGAGGCCAGAACCCATATGAGCTTAATTCTGCCAAAACAAAATGCTGGAGAGATTTAAGAGCTGAGGTGGAAGGGATCATAGGCCATCTGTGTTTGATAATTGGCCTTATCCATAGGAAAACTAAACTTTCTTTTACTTTTGTGACCGGAGATAGTTTTACAACTTGGAGCAAGGGGCCCATCCTCCTTTGGCAGCTGGGAGACACGAGTGCTATCTTCATTGATGACTATATTTCAAACAGATGGTTTCCACATCCTTGCAGAAGGTATTTCTAGAGTTGAGAAACTGGCAAGAGGCTTGGAAAGGATTTAGATACATTTCAAAGGAACAGAGGAGGAATTTACAAATTTTCTGAAGTAAAATACTCTAAAAAGGGGGTAGGCAGTTGGGGGCTTAGAAGCAAGAAGCAGCTTGTCTAAAGTTTGGTCAGGCTGAGGAAAACATTAAAGCCATCTTGTCACTTTCATGGAGAGTACCTCCTACATCCATCTGTAAGCTTCTTTGCAGAAAGATCTGCCTTGTCATCATTCTGGATGTGATGTGGCTTACTTAACATATGTGAAATAGGCTGATATATACGGAGGTTGAATTAAAGCTGCTGGGGCTACTATTGCCACTAGCTTGTCCTTTGTGGCCTTTTCTATTAGCTTAAATTCCCTCTTTTAGCCATTTGTTCTCTTGAGTCAATCCTCACATTTACCTTGGGGTTCTCTTCTTATAAAAAAACATATATTTGATCATACATATATCTATATGGATCTATACATTTATTATATATTGTATGTCTTATGAATGAATGAATAAATTTGTTTATATCTTCTGTGAAATAAGATCAAGAATGGCCTCCTACACTTTAGTACCCAGAGCATAAAGTTTAAAGGGGCAGAGGAGGAAGGGGAAGTATTTGTAATATCGTTGCTATGAATCAGGCACAGTGTTAAGATCTCTACTGTTATCTAGTCATTTCTTACAACGATTCTTTGAGGTAAGTGTGATGATTCTCATTTAAAATAAAAGTAAATCCAGAAACTTGATTTCACTTAACAAAGCCGTGCAGGTAGTAGGTGGTGGAGCTGGGATTCTAACACAAGGTTATAAGAAAGAACCTGCTGCCTACATTTTTGATGTTTGGCCACTGACAGCTTTTGAGGCACCAACACCCATTCACTCTTTCCTTTTACCCTATATCTAAGCAAGTAATATAAAAGAGGAATAAAATCATCACACAAGCCCTTGCCCACAAGCAGGGGACCTTGGGTCTCACCTCCTAACCACAATAAATACCAAAGTCACTCGCCTCTCCCTTCTCTCAGGCTTCTCCCAACTAGATTGGGTGCCTGCATCACTCCACTCGAGAAAAAAAAAAAATCCCTTATGTGAGTAATAAATCTTTTTATACCCTGTTGGTGGTGCATGGTGTTACCAGCTTTGATGTTTGAATCAGTTTTGAGTGTGAGATTGATCCCTCTCTCCACAGACAAGGCAACCATAAAACAAAGGCACTAAAAAATAAAAGGAAAAATGGAAAAGGGAGGTACACACACACACACACACACACCCCACTTCATACTGCAATGGCCAAGATTCCTCATGTGCCTTTAGCCTCAGAGCCCCTTCCATGCTATAAGTAATACTCAGGCAGAGAAAGTAGGTGGAAATCATTCGAAATAGAACCTGTTTAAACCTAATTGCACTAATTCTGTATGTTTGAATTTGGTCCATCTTCCTTTCCATGTGCTTTTGGTTCTTACAATAACTTGTAGTCATGTAGGATAGTGTAAGGAAAGAAAACTTTAATGCAATTAGAACTGTTTAAGCTATTTAAGGCCTGTTTCTCCCTTCTCTGTTCTGTCGTTATGAATATAATGAATGAAAAAAAATAGAGCAACTTTTGCTGAGCTAGAAGACAAATGCTGTGTTGCAGTAGTAAAAGCAGACCATCCACGCATCTTCTGAAAGATTTAGTCAAAGAGTTGTCCCTGTGGGTAGAAAACATCTGTTTTATTTAGCTTCCTTTTCTTCGATTCTCTGACAACTGAACTGATATTTCCTCTGAGGAAGCTATTCCATATGCTGCAATACAGATAAGTCCTTTAACTTCATAACATATGCCCCAGATACAAGGGTGGACATAGAGCCTGGGTTTGAACTATAAAAACACTTTATCCATCTGAACCTAATGTTGGATTTAGAAATGGGCATATGGTTCAATTCAAGCCAACCTGACCCCTCCCCAGAAATATTCTACCAGAACCTTTAAAATATGATGCCATTCACTGGGGTCCCATGGGTGGTAGGGTGTGACCACAGGACTGTCATAGGTGATTGATCTTACTACCTGAAGGTAGATTCACTGATAGATAGAAAAAGACACAGGGCCTGAGAGAGAAGTTCTGGAATTTTCAGTTAACATAAGCCAATGAATTCTCCTGATCTTCCTAAGCTAGTTTAACTGAGTTTCTATTACTTGTGATCAAAAATCTATACTGTGTATACATAAATACACTGTGCCATTGAAAGAAGTGCTGGGTAAAACGATTAAATAATTATTGTCCAAATCAGGACAATTTTGAAAGTGAAAGTGAGCACTATTCATACTTATGCAGGGCAGCAGGTTACACTAGAACTGTCTGTCCCAGGCCAACCAGGATGTATGTTCACCCTAACAATTAGGGTTTCACCATACCATATTGTATATCTTCCAAACCTTGTAGTAGCTTCCACTATTTTCATAGATTTTTGTAATGTATACTTTAAGTGTAAGTAAATATCTTATAAAAAAAACTGCCACTGAAGATTGTGTGCCTAGGCCTTAGCCCTCTACCCATCATATATGTATATATAACCTTTAAAAGATTTATAAGTTCAGGAAGAGGGAAGTTTATAGATAATTTACCTGGAGTAATAAACAAAAGCTATCTCCACATAGGGGGCCCATGATGAAGAAGAGACAGGCAAGCAGTCCTGTAATGGAACATCATGTGGGTGTGATGGCAGGCACCGTGTTTTGGCCTGACCAACAAACTCCCTTGTTTCTTTCAAACTACAGAACCTTTAGTGGCTCTTTATGTGTCAATGTGCTTAGCCACGTGGGATGAAATATAATTGTTCTAGGCAGTCATAGCAATTCAGTTCACCTTCATTATTGAATGAGCTTTAGAAAATTTTTCACCTACTTATGGCCAGTAGGATGGATGTCAGGAGGAGAAGTCTATTCATGACTCCCGGCAACGGTTTTCTTTCCTGAAATGAGTGAGGCACAAGAAAATGTCATTTTGCCTCTGGATCCCTTTCCCAACAGTGTGCCTGTTCTTGGTGCTATTGTGTTAAGACTCAGTGACTGAACCTGTGGCAGTGATTTGGTGTCCTTGAGGCAGTAAGGCTGAGGAGGAGCATGCTGAGTCTGGTGGTGTGGAAGCATGGAAAATTCATGGGTCCTTAATGGCATCGCTAAGCTGTAGAACTAACCCTGGTATATCTGCCTCCAGACTTCTTGTTAAATAAGCGAGTTGTGTTCTTACGGGTTAAGTTGTTATCAATGGAGTATTCTGTTACTTTTACCTGCATATATCCTTATTAATACAAGAGGCATAAACTCAACATTAGAGTGTCAGCATTCCACATCAAGGTCATATCTTATCGATGGGCAAATTCTACAGACAATTTAAAAAATGCTAGAGTTTTAAAGAAATCTAGAGTTGTCTAGACAGGCCTGCTATTGCCCACCTAAGGAAATCTATCATCTATCTATCTATCTATCTATCTATCTATCTATCTATCTATCTATCTATCTCTATTATCTATCTGTCATCTATCTACCTACCTACCTACGTACCGACTGATCTATCTTCTCTCTGCTATAGCAAAATCTTTCTTTAATGGTAGGTATAGAAAAAAACAATACATATAAATTAATGAGAAAGTTACAAATATCCACCTTTTTTGATTTTAGGATAATTTCCTGACTAAATTCAGAGTAATACTACTGTGACAACCAAGGAAACTAATTATTGATTGGCTTTTCTAAAAACCTGCATAAACCCTTATCTACTCCTGGATACCAGGATTTTCAGTATGGCCTGGAACCAGCAGTGAGGACCCTTCCCTGTCCCCATTGCTTGGCAGAGAGCAAGGTTATCTCAGTGAATTGAACTTTCCACATACCAAATATCAGTTATCAGGTCATTGGAAAGTGATGGAATGAGCATTGCTCTCATCATTAGAAGGCATGGGCTTTGTCACAGCCTCATCACCAGCAACATCTGTCAACCAAGGCACCTTAGAGTTTAGCCCATAGATTCCAGTTTTACAATTTGTAAAATGAGGAGTTCGAATGAGAGAATTTAGAGTTTTAAAATTGCATACTCAGAATTCAAAGACATTTCATCTCAGGAAGTTAGGTTTCATAGCACAGGCCAGCCTCTATCTATCATCAGTGGTTGCTTAGAAAGTTGTCTTGAGAAGTGCAGTAGGCTGAATAATGGCCCCCCAAAGATATTTATGACCGAATCCCTGGAACATGATAATGTTATATGATGAAAGGGACTTTGCATGTGTGATTACATTAAAAATCCTCAGATGAGGAGATAGGGAGAATTACCTGGGTGAGCACCAAATGTAACGTATTCTTATAAGAGAAAAACAGATGTGACTACAGTTAAGAAGAAAGGTATGTGACTACACTGCTGGCTTTGAAGGTGGAGAAAGGGGCCTTAAGCTATGATGATGTGCAAGGAATGCAGCTCTAAAACTTCAAAAAGGCCAGGAAACAGATTCTCTTCTGAAGCTTTAGAAGGAATATATGGCTGGCCAACATTTTGATTTTAGACATCTGACCAGAACTATAAGAGAATAAATCCGTATTGTTTTAAGCCATTACATTTGTGGTAGTTTGCGACCGTGGCGTAGGGAAATAATCCAGAAGGGCGATGAAGTCGTGTTGACCTCAGCAGGAATGTGGACCAAGCTATGTATGAGATAGACCAGTCTGAATGTAAGTGAGCGCTAGTGATTGCTTTAATGTCCCCTTGCTGCAGTTTCTGGCTTAGAAGGCTGTAAATCTGAATATTTAATACTAGCTTTGTAATAAACTGGTATTTTCTGTGTTTATGTGAATATTGCCCTCTTATGTGGAGCCTCGGGTACGTGCTGATAGCTTGCTCTTCAGCTCTCCTCATAAGTTATAGTTACAGACAATAGCAGCCTTGGGGTGTCCACATTCAACATTTATCTCATTTAGTTGGTGTTTATTACAGCAGCTTCTAAACAGTGATATGTATCAGGATAATTTAAGAAGTTTATAAAAGTGCATGCCTGGATGTCAACTCGATGTACCCAACTAGAATTTCCTTAAGTGTTTATTCTTATATTCCTCCACAGAGATTATAAAATATGCAAGAAGTTGAAAACATGGAGTTACTGCCATGGGCTGATGTAATTTGAAACACTCTCAAAATATTGCTTCTTTTACAATACATTTGACACACTTGTGGTTCTATCTCTGTCATGATATGCATGTTCCCGTGATGGTAAATATAGGTAAAGCCATTTACCTATAGAAATTTTCTTTTAAAGTTCATTAAATAATGCTAAATATGAGATTCATTATCAAAATGCTGACTATTTCAGGAAATTGCCTGGGTAATTTCTTAAGCAGGCTGTCTTAGGCAGGATGGCATCTTATCAAATTTGATGTAATCTCTTTGCTGACTGGAGAGACAGAAAATATCACTGTTTTACTCCAATTCACATAAACATTAAATCATATATCGTTTGTAGGACAAAAGTATTTGAATGCGGGCAATTCCATGTACTTTAACCCATTAAATGAATTCATTAATGAATAAACTCAAATCAAACAAGCTAAATTACATGAATTTGTTTCATTCTGTATGTTGAGTTTGTACATGTTTATTGAATGTGTGAATGTTACTATCTTGTATGAATGAATAACAATTAAAATCATGATTTTTTTTGTGTGTATTTAAAATCCTATACCATGATGTGTACTATAAATGAGTTTATTGTACATACTGTTAGGGTTGGGTTAAGTGTAAGTGTAGAATAAT
>NW_011888812.1:3181885-3188321 GCF_000151845.1 Pteropus vampyrus
AAAAAGTTGTGCAAAGAAGAGGAAAACAGCATGGACAAAGGTGAAAAGGTATGAAGCACCATAGGATGTGCCATTGGAATTATAATCAGTTCAGTATTCCTAGGAGAGAAAATGGTAAGAGGAGGAATGCAATAACCCTTTCCAATAATCCTATGGCCGTGATTCCTTCCAAGTAGAGGAACTTCTTTTAGTGTAACACACTTATCATCCTACCATCCTTCTTGGGGTGTGTAGGGGTGATTTATTTAGGTTTGGAAGGAGAAACTAGAAATGTATATCCTTGCTCTTTTCTCTCTATTCTCGGTTGGGAGCCAGGTCGACTGCAGAGCATTATCTGTTCTCCGTTTTTCTCCATATCTTATTTACAGGGACAGATTTTGTCCTCAAGTCAAGGGTGGGATTTAGTGGTGGGGAAGTTGGATGCAGTTTTATGGGGGGTTAATTAAATTTATGATTATTAGAATGTGTATTAAGGCATCAATTTTGAGAAATAATTAAGGAGAAGAATTTTGGGGAGGGAAATACATACTGTAGAGGTTTTGAGTGGGGCCAAATCCTCTAGATTTAGGCCTTGAACTTTATTGTTTGAGGTCTTGGTTTTTGTGGAAACTTACATTAGTCTGCAAGACTTGTTTTTACAGTTGGGCAGTTGGCTTTTAATTCTTGCAGGCTTGGAAAGAGACTTTGATTTTTGTTCTAAGGGGTTTTGACTTTGATGGCAAATCAGACAGAAACTTAATGGAAGCTTTGTCCACAAGCAAATGACTCTTTGTATAGGAGCAATAGTACACATGCCAAGTCAGAATTTAACAAATGGAAGCTCCCAGCAATTATGAGAAGTAACTTATACTTCACAGAGAGTATGAGGCACCTTAAGCTTCAGGAAAGTTTTAGGGCCACTCAAGTCTCAGCAAAGAAGGAAGTCTCAGAGACATTTAGCAGATTCCAGCCATGCCAACTCAGGAAAATGTAGCCCTCTGGGACAAAAATCTCCATTTTCCATGAGGATACCCAAAGGGGCCGTGGTTGTTTTTGTGAGGTGCAGCCTCAGGGAGGAGAGAATAAGTCTGCCTCAATAGGCCTATGACGTCCTATGGAGAGTAGCACTCCCTAAAGAGGCAAATTGGTTGAGTATGAGTTAAGAGAATAAGTCTGGAAAATCACTTTTCTTCCATTTAGTCTATTCCTGAGGAATTGGAATGACTTTATGCAATCGTGAGTTTGGAAAGAGATGACAGATAAATGTGGATGCCCTCTCTCTCTCTTTTCTTGGGAGCAATTATATTTTTCACTTCATAATGGAAATAGTCCTGCCTGGTCCAGGGTTGCCAGAAAGTCTGACTAATTCCAGTCTTTACTATGAATAATTCCTCTGTCTAAATAAAAGTCACATGCCCTAGTCTAATTGTTATTGGTAATAAGATTTTTTTTGCCCACAAATGGTGATTCCTTTTTCTGAAATGTCATGCGGTTCAGAACCCAGGTTGAGAAGCAGCATACTATCTATGGTTCTTCTCTAAGACCTCCCCAAACCTGGATGAACCAGGTCATGGAGGTCTTGCCTATATTTTGTTTATTAAATGCCTCTTTTCTGATTTGAAAAACTTTTAATGGCAATTGATATCATACAAAGGAACTGTTTTCCAGAGATGCTTTATCTTATGTTCTCAAAAAATTTCCCCTTTTTTCCCAGAACCCTTGATACTATGCAACTGGCTGATAAATGATAACTTTATTTTTCTCTTCAAAATCATCAGGGATGCTGATTTCCCGCTGAAGAAGTCATAAGCCTTGCCCAAGCATCACTTGGTAAGAAGTATTGCTTAGCTGAGCAATTCACACTGGGCACAATACCAAATCCATAAAAAGTACTCAATACATTGTAGTAGTTGTGGTAGTTGTATTTATTTTAATAACTAAATCCCCTTCTCCTAGATGGAGACTTTGTCACTTCAGCTAAATACCTGTCACTCTGACCTAATTCATCACCACTGTACTATAGGTTGAGTACAATGAATTTATTAAATGTACCTTATTAAATGTGTGTTGAGACCCGACTTTAAGGATTAGGATGTATTACAGACTTATTAAAACAAAATTGATGTATCTAACTGTGGACCAGAATAAGAGCTAACTCATTTATCACTATCTCTAATTTTTATGAGTTTATAGACTTTTTAAAGAGTTAAAATCTTAAATTAAAAGCAAAAGTCTAAAATTAATCTAAATATACACTTGATTTTTATTATAGTTTTTGTTCTAGAATGTTCTTTAAAAAAGATAGTTCATTAAAAATTGCTTATAAAATAGGATAGTGATAAAATACGGATGTAAGATAACAGAACAATAATTCAATGGACTTTTTGTACTTACCACCCTGTTTATAAAATAGAACTTTACTATTACCTTTAAAATCCAAATGAGTCTCTATATTTTATGTATAATTTTTGCCTTTTATTAAAATCTTCTTATGTGATTATTCTTAAATTAACAAAACATCTATCCTTTACTGATTAGCATAGCCAACTCTGTCAAAGTTTGAGTGTTTCTTCATGTGTGAGATGGGTGCTCTGACTCTCTGATGTGTGCCATTGGTCAATTTGTCTTTATTTTCACAGTTTTAGTTATTATAGCTTTGGAAACTTTGCACAAATTCTTGATATTTTAATAGTTTTTAATTTATTTTTTGTTGTTGTTTTTTTTTTCTCTGCATCATGGTAGAATGCCTCAATTTTGCCTTTCATTTCACCAAATGTATTTTCTAAAGGTCAGTTCTGCTTTATTTAGCATCCAATACATGCTTTATTCAGCTATCAGCTATTGCAGTTTTAGTTTTCTTTATTTTTTAAGTTTCACTTTGTCTTCTTATCTTATAATTTCCTTGTAAGAACAAATGTACCTTCCATGGCGTGTAAACACAGATATCAACTAAGAAAAATAAAGAGTGGTTTTAATACAAAAAAAATGAAAACATCACTCCTCCCAAATAAACAAACATATGGATGTATTCTATTTAGGATGCCCTGCCAAACATCTGCTAATATTATGTTCTGATTCAAGTCATAAATCATTTATTAGTGATGTGTATTCCTAATAAGGAGTCATTTGAGTGATATATCACGTAGCTGTAAAAAATCACCCCCAAAACTAGAGCTAAGACAATGACCTTATACTCTGCTGTGGGACAAGTCAGAAAGTCGAGCTGGGCTTAGTAGAATGACTGTCTTGCTTGCCTGACCTCACTCATTAGATTGCAGTCCTTGCCAAGTCAGCTAGGGGCTGCCTGATCTAGCACAGTCTCACATGGGCAGCTCACCTCTGCTGCACGTGGCCTCTCATCACCCACAGGCTAGTTTGGGCTTCATCGTGTGGCATCAGAGCAGGTTTCTAGGAGAAGGTGGAAGTGTGCAAAGACTCTTGAGTCTTAAGCTTGGAACTGGCACAGCATTGCTTCCACTGCATCCTGTGGGTCAAAGCAAGTCACGAGGCCAGCCACATTCAAGGGCAGAGAAAGGAGACTCTTTTTCTTCTGGCAGGAAGGCAAATTCACATTACAAAGGGCAGGTTACAGAGAGGAGTTCAGGATTTTGGCCATTTTTTTTTGTCTTCTATCACAGGCAGTGTTCTGTTTCTTGAGTACTGAGGTACATTTTGAACAGGTTTCGTGTTGCCGTTTATTTCTCTATGTTTAGTATCTAGGCAAAGCTGTTGGGCGTATTGTAAGAGTATTTAAATTGTCCTCTCTCACAGCCTAACTGAACCTAAATTTCTTTACAATACTCTCTCCTTGAGAAGCCTGGTTTTCTTTTGTGGTGAGTTTTTTTCTTATGTTTTTACTAATATTTTGCTAAGAAGTTGAGAAAGCCTGCATTAAGGATTGCTAGCCTTTTTAAACTGATGAATTTAGCTTGATAGTAAGTTTGCTATTTCTTATTCCACATTAGAAGGTTATAGGTTATACTCTCTTGCTCTCACAGTGCCTATCACAATACAGTGTTTTGGCTACTGTTTACTGGAACTTAATTTCCTGACAAGTTACCTGACAAGCAAAACCAAGATTTCTTGAGTTCAATTTCTTACAAGATAATTCATTTTTGTCCCATGCTCTTTGCTACCTGCACTGAGGCCTGCTATTGTTTCTGCGCAGGTGATATTTGAATTGGTTCTTGTTTACCCTTCTGAACCTACATCAATCAGGCTGTCACCATAGACATCCACATTTACATAACTAATGGCAATTCTGCTTGGTGTCATTTCAGTTTGTGCTATGACTAGAGATCTCATTTATATACTGGTGACCTTCCAAATTTCACTTCTGTTAATTTGACTGTAGGTCCTTCAAGTTCAAACTGAAAGGTTCCTGCCTATTCAGAGACATGCTCTCAGTATGCTTGTCCATGCCACTTTCTACAATCTGATTATTTTTTTGTTTGTTTTTATTCATTATCTTAGTTGTTCATTTACTATCTTATTGATTTAACACTTTTTGCTCTGATATTTGAGCATCCTTGTGGCCTCACTCCTTTTTGCCATGGAAAGTATGGAACCCCATGCTGTCTGTATCAGATTATTCTGCTCTGTTTCCCAAAAGAGAGCTAGTGCCCACACTGAGCCACTGAATTGTTTGCTTTGATGGAACCGATTAATCATTCAAGGTAAACTTCCATTCCTTTTAGTGAAATGAATAGATTTAGCCTATTTTTTAAAAAGCGAATACTTGAATTGCTGGTTATTTGGATTGATTGAGTAATCTGTTTTTTGGTTTAGGACTGAAAAATCTCTGGTTTCCTGTTTTATCAATATTAATCAGAAAAGCCTGGATTGCAGTCATTCTGAGGAACTAGGTGGGTTTTATTTACTGTTTTGAAGTTCATCGTTTTATCTAATTAGCACTGTGATACCCTCATGAAATGCACCTGCCGTTTAAGCACAGGGTATTAAACTAGAACTCAAGCGTCAGGCTCCTGATTCTGTCACTAAATACCTGGATGTCAAGTCTCCAGTTCTTCATCTGTCAACCGTAAGTAACATCCACTCATAGAGCCACAAGGAATTTAACATAGGTGAAGCACCCAGAACTGTGTCTGGTAGAGAGAACTCAGTAAATTCTAGCTACCTTTCCTCTTTTCATCCTCTAAGTGGTGTAAAATATATCAAAACTCATGAGAAAAAATGTCCATTTTGACCTCACTAAGAACTATATCTCTCTAGGATACCTCTGAACCCCCTTGGCCTTCCTGGCTTTGCTCCAAGCTGTTAAGTTTCACTCTTCTGGCCCATTTTGAATTTGCTTTTGGTGGCAGAAACACTGCATAACCCCCTGCAGTTTGGAAAATATGAGCAGTAGAGTTTGTTGTATCAAGGGCATTGAAAGGTGAAAACAACTGTCAGTCCTATAGGTGGCGGGCTCAGGGCTTTGCTATGGGGACTGCATGCAGCCTTTCTGCCTCATATCTGTGAAAGGAGTGTTTTCACTCCTGTTAATAAAATTGATAAACTCAAGATCACTCAGACAAGGCTGCTCCCAGCATCCTTAAGTGCAAGAAAATTATGATTTCTTGGGGAAGGTACCAGGAAAAGTAATAAAGGAATAGACAGAAGGTAAAAATCTCCAGTTTTGATGGAATTATTATAGCCTGAATTTGCTGGCAAGCATGCCTCATTAGAAGGAGCATGGGGTGGTAGAAATAACACAAAACCAAACATTTATAGAAAAATAGACTGTGCAAGTAACCACTTGGTGCACTTGAACAAGCTGCTTTCCTTCTTCGAGACTGAGTTTCTGTATCTGTAAAATCAGGGTGCTGATTTATGATCTTTAAATTCTTACTGCTCTGACATTCTTTGTTTCCATTCCAAAGCATAAGAATGCATTTGTGTTACCCAGGAGGTATCTCAGGAAAGGCTTGAGAACAATTGTGGAACCCATTCAGCATCACTGTTGGCAGAAATTGCGATGAGTATGATTTAGCACGCTTCCCAGAGCTGCTGCAGAAAATGTTGAGCCAAATTCCTGGGGCCACTGAACCACTGCCTGGCAGTCAGCTAGGCCTTCTTCCAGAACTACTAAGTTGTACCTTTGTGACCTGGCTGTGTTAATCATGAGTTGGGCACTTTGGGAGGTATATCAGCTCTTTGATATATCTGGATCAAGACCAGGTTTCTTTGGGGGAAATAAATAAACATGGGAAAGAAATATCTTCTTCCTTCCATAACAAGTATATGAATCCTCTCTGTCACATCAGTATGAAAGGTATCAAGATCAGATTTTTTCCCAGCAACATAAACATATGTATACACGGCAATAATTTTAAATGCACAATTAGACAATGTGCAAAGTATTAGGCCAGCTTCATGTCAGCATGCTGAAGGAATTGGATACTAAGTCCACTCTGTGGGATATAAACCAAAATAACTTGACACTTGTCCTGTGCAT
>NW_011888812.1:3189031-3209845 GCF_000151845.1 Pteropus vampyrus
ACAGAGGGATTTACTTTAAGGAACTGGCTCGTGATAATGGAGGCTTGGCAAGAACAAATCTGCAGGTAGGCTGACAGGCTGGAATCCCAGGGAAGAGGTGTAGTTTGAGTCCAAAGGCAGTTGCAGGCAGAATTCCTTCTTGCTCAGGGGAGGTCCGTCTGGGTTCTATTAAGATCTTCAACTCATTACATGAGGCCCACTCGCATTATGGAAGTAATCTGCTTTACCTGAAGTCTACTATTTTAAATATCCAAACCAGAATAATGTTTGACCAAATATTCTGAGTACTATGGCCCTGCCAACTTGACACACCAATTAACCATTATACATATGTAAAAACTATATAACGGTGTGCCTGACACATAATAAATAATCATAAAATATTAGCCATTATTGTTTTAGGTAGTCACAAAAGAGGTTCATTTGACAGCATTTTTTTGTCTCAGACTCTTTATATAGGATTACCAAAAGAATTAGAACCAAAATATATAACTTTAATTAGAATTCTTAAACTCCTTGAACTCATAGATTAGAGAAATTTCAGACTTGTATAGAATGAACCTGTGGAGCTCCAGCAGGCTAACTAGGATAAATTGGAGTTTGGGGTTCCCTTCCTATCTTTCTGCAACTAGTTACTCTATCTAAACATTTTTAGTTGTAATTTGATGTAAGTTCTCTTTTTCACTTGCTCCATCTCTCACAGTTTTAGACTTAGTTCTCCAACCAGTCTAAAAGTCTCAGCTTACTCATTTGAAAATATCAAAGAATAAGGTAATTGGGCAAAATGACGATTAAGTCTTAACACTCTCGGAAATTACCTTGACAATATGTAGATAGCAATTACATTTTTGTATTTTACATTTAAGTTGAATCAGACCAAAATAGCAAAAACAACCTTTGAAAACTATTAATCTAGTAATTTGGGCTTTTCTTAAGCAATATTCAAGTAACCTGTCCAACTAATCAAATCACTTAAGCAGGTTTCTATTTCCAAGACAGCTGAAAATAAGAAATTAATAATGAAAGGCTTAATCCTGAGCTCTTTTCATCATTATGCAGTGTTCCCCTATATTATTATCTATTTGGTAAAGAATTGTGAAAGTGATTATATTTTCAAAAGATATGCTATCAATACCTCCCTCAAACCATTTCAAAGCCTTTTCATCAGTTTCTATACAATCGTATTATCAAATCGAACTCAACATTTTACTGCACTAAGATCTAAATCGTTTTATTTAAAAGAAAATTATTAGGATGCCTTTGTGCAAATAAAGTCTTTGTTGATGTATAGACTTGACATGAAAAGAAAATAATATTGCTGAATGGTATATATTCCATAGATAATGCTTTACATATGTAGATAATGATCTTCAGTATAAGTAAGTAATTCTAAGCATAGATTTACCCCTCGGATAGAATGAATAGAAAAATTAGGGCATGAGTCATGAATAGCCACCATAAATGGCTGAGTAGTCACATAATGATTTATTTTGTATGTATATCGAATTCTTAATTGTACCACTCTTAGACCTTTTGGAAAGATGTGGCAGTATGGGGCATTACTGACTTCTATTCATTCTGCCCACTTGGGTGACCTGCTTGGTCCTGATTGAAGCTCCTTCTCAGGGGAGAACTAGCCCAGAGAATTAATGGTGATGAAGATTCCATGGGCTCTAGGAATGGGGCAAGTGTTGTTACATAGAGCTGCCAGAAATGGAGTGAGCCAGAGGATAAGTATAACTTTCTGCTTAAAGAAGAGAGTGGGGGTGAACTGCTCAAAGAAACCTTATCTATGTGGGGAGGATCTGGCCAAATAACAGGAAATACTTTCTAGGGAAGTTAAGATTGAAGGAAATAATGGTCAGAATGGCTTGATGGCATTGAACAGAATGATTTGAAGGAGTTAAAGTGTTCATTCTGCATCTAAAGTGTTTCGAGTGCAAGTATTGTGAAAATTGGTAGGTTTCAGCAATTCAGTGTGCAATGTCAGATCAGACACAATGGGAATCTAATCCTACTTTATACTTACAACTTTAAAGGCTGTTAGTACTTAGTTACATGATTTTCATCAATAAATAGTCCAGAGAAGCACTGAATTTTTTATAGGTTCTCTAGTTCAAAAGCAGACGAATTAATGAGTTTATTTGACTTTTTAAACAACAAAAAATAGCATTTTTTTAATATTTTAAAAGAGTTATACAAAAATTATATATTTAAGAATAACAGTTCTCCTGAAAGCAATAAATGAATTACAAGGAAATTTCGTTTTGAAGTTTCTTGAGAGAGTAGCTTTTTAGTTGTAGGGTTGCTGGTGAATTGTAATGGATTCATCAAATTAGGAATCACAAGTTTATGTTTTAAATGTAAGTACATAAAACTATGAAACATACCATAATTTGTCATTTTCTAAATGTAGTATCATATATATGTGAAATATGTAGTTTCATATATATGAATATGTATTTTATTTACATAAAGTATAAATATGGTCATATTTATGTAAATGTATACATTTACATATGAAGATATAAGATACATATATTTCAAAATGTAGTTTCATAAATACATAGTTTTTAATATGTATTTTAATATGTAGTTTTATATATACATCAGCTAATTTTTCTGGAATTAAATTTTTTAATATCTCTTCTTATGCATTGCTTGGGTTCTCTTCTTTGGGATTACCAATTATACATATGTTGAATCTTTTCTTTCTACATATTATATTTGGTATTTTTCTCAAATTATTTAATATTTCTATTTATTTTATGTTTTTCCTTTTTAAAAAATTTCTTGCAGCTTCTACTACATTTCAAGAATTTGTGTGTACGTGCATTTGCTCTTGTGCCTTTAGGTATAGATTTCATTGTTTTAGTATCTGTTTTTTATTGATTTCAAAAATCTATTTCTGAGTTTTCCTATTTATCATTTATGGTATACTTCCATATTGTATAGTTTTTCTTTATATATTTCTATATATTTAGAAATATTAGATTGCAATTTACAGCAGATTCTAGGCAAATTTGAAGGCATGACTTAATTGTAGGGATGTTATTCTAATCCTTATTTTCTTCTGTTACATCTTTTTATGTGATTTTATCCCAATTTTTCATTTTTTAAACTAAAATTTGTTATCTTGGTTTTTTTTTTTTAGAAGGGAGAAGTCAGTCATAATAACTGTTTAACATCCTCTGAAAACACCTCTTCTGTTATTTTGTAAAGTCTTAAACCATGTTCTCATACATGAGAGATTTTCTTACTCTTTTTCCCATCCCCATTTTTATCTGGACATTCTCTTTTTCTTCTTCTATTACCTCTGGAATTAGGAATTAAGATTCCTAATTTAGTTTGGCTTCAGATCAATTCCCAAAAGTTTCTCTGTGGCTGCTGTTTGTCCTGGAGATTTGGCAGATTGATTTAGAATGTGTATAAGGAAGGAACGGATTGCATCTGCTCTTCAGACTTTACCACTAACTCTTTTTCAATCACCGATGAATGTGTAAAACCACTCCCTAATTCAGAAGCTTGGACCACTATTGAGAAGCCGCTAACAGTTTGAAGGTTTTCCTGCTCTCTGCTTCATCTGGTTCATCTCTAGTTCTCTCTGTTTTCTCCCACAACCATGCTGATACCACACAGGTATTATAGTTAGTGTTTTATCTCTTGATATTATCGAATCATGGGGCTACTTCAGTTCTTGTTTTCAATATAGATTTTTATGGGTTTTTGGTTTTGTTTTCCTAGGTGGATTGATGTTATGATGAGATTCAAGCAGATTAAACAACTATAGCACCACTCAATGTTGACTAACTTCATCTATCTCTTATGAAAATAGTGCTCTACAGAATACATACTGGGAAATATTAATGTAAGTTAGTCATTTCAGATCTGTTTCTCAAAATGATAACTCACTGCTCTTTATTTTCTTGATGAAGACTTCCTCAACTGCCCCAACATCTCTCTGTGAGTTAGGAGGTCATTATAGCAATGAGTTTAGAAAAAAGAAACATATTTGGATCTTGGTTTTACTCTTTAGGACATTTGTAGCCATGGACCACTGTTTGAGCTTTGCCTCATGGGATAATAAAATGAGATTATGTCCTTAAATTTTCTGGAAGAAGATGAGGAACATGCTATATATTCAACACATTTTATATCATCTCCTCCATGTTGTCCACTTTCCTTTGATTATTACTATATCTTCATACTGATTTAGATTGGATACCTGATAAGGGCAGATAATGTGTCTCTTATTCTTTGCTATATTCTCAGGGACTTGCACAGACTGGGACATAGTGAGCACTCAGAATATATTGAACAAATTAACAAACATAATTATGTTTGTGATCTTTCTTCTCTTATACTAACAATAATAGCTAACATTTAATGAGCATATATTAGGTTGCTTGACCTATTCTTAGCACTTTGTGTGTATTTTCTAATTTCCGTGTTATGACAGGCCTACAAGGTAGATACTGTTATTATCTGCACTAGACACAAGGAAATTGAGGTGAAGAGAAGTTGAGAAACTTATCTAAGTTAATAAATTGCCTAAGTGTAAGGACAAGTTAAAGAGCAAACACTTTAGAGGCAATGTGTGTGTCTTATTACATACCATAATATAAAATGCCTAACTTATAATATGCATTGATGCTAACATGCATAAATACATGAATGGATAAATAAGTGAAATATACAGTTCTGTTACAATACAATATATTATTGTTGACTGGATCCAGGTATCAATGATTCTTAATAAATGCTTTAGATGATGATTTTATCATGATATTGGTATGAATAGCTAGGTTTTTTACCTGAAGATTATAATATGATACATATTTGAAATAACTTTGGGTAAATCGAGCAGATACTAAACACTTTTAAAATTGCAGTGTTGAAAATTGCATATTCTTTATTATAAACCACTAAGCCCTACCTCATTAAAACTACTAAAGTGCTGTACAGTAATGATAATGAAAGTCATATCCTGCATTCTGTGCTGATTTGTGCTCTGATTTGTTCAGAAGAACAGAAAACTTACAATAAGATGAATGACATGAAACAGCGGTAATCTTATACAGGAAAGAGTACAATTAGCTAAAAATTGTATAACGTGATGCTAAATGGGGCATAGCTGAATACACTATCCAAGTATTTAATATGAGAGGAAAATTTATTATGTGGAAATTGTGGGCATTACAAACTAATATTTCTATTTAAGATTTTCCCTCATTTTTCTACCCCCAGCCAACTGGTAATCAGCCAAGCAGAGGCCGCGGAGAGGAACGAAAAGGATGGGGCAAGTTTGTGCACAAGATCTAATCATAGACAAAAGCACATTTAAATTTTCTTTGACATTTCCTTTGTGGGTTATTTTCTTGGTGCTTTCAAAATAAAACAAGTGACATATATTGTGGGGGTTGTGAAGACAGTTTGAATTTAATGTTAGAAAGGAAATAAAAAATGTGCAATGAATAATCAGCATGCCAACTGCAAGCCTTAGAACTTGAGTTATACAGTAGCGTATGTGATTTTTCTATAGTGTTATTTGTCTATTTCTTATGGGTCAAGTCAGTGACCTTTATCTCTAAACTGATTAGAAATCATATTTTGAAAAAAAAAAGGATTTAAGAATAATAATTGAAATAAAATTTCACTCATTAGAATGCATGATCTCTTTAAATAATCCTTGCTCATTTTTCCCTGGTGTAATGGGCATTTACTTTTTGCCTCACCAGCATCCACTCTTTCCTGTTTGTCACACTACAAAGACCATGGTTTTCCTTTTGGATATCTATTTTTCTTCATTAGGCATTTGTTTAGGTGAAATTTACCCCAGCCCAGTTCCAGGAGTTGGCATTGATTAGCCTACACCATTTGATGTACTCCATCCCTTTATCCTAGCCAGTTGCTATATACATATCAGAACCAAAGAAATATGAGATGTTATTGAGTCTTCTGAGAAACAGGAACTTTCCATAGATACCGTGGGGTTAGCATTTGAGGCTAAGTGGTTAAGAATGTTTGGTTACAAGTAAAAGAAACCAAATTCAAAATGGATTTATTATCTTATGTAAAAATTTAGGTCATCCCAGATTTGATTTCTTCATCGGCTTGATTATGTGATCAGGGACCCAGGTTTTCTTAATTTTTTCTCTCTTTCAATTTTAGAATGTTGGTTTGTCTTTTACAGTTGCTTCTCTCATGGCCCTAAGGTGGCTTGTTGCAATTTCAAATATCTTATGCAGATAATTTTGTCCAGAGATAAGAATAGAAGTCTCTCTTTATATATCTCTATTTAAAAGTCAAGAAAACTATCACCTCTCAGCAGAATTACATTTATTGTTCAGAATGGTGTCACATACCTATTTCTAAACTAGTCACTGGTTAGAGAAAATAAATTATCTTGATTGATACAGGCACGTGGACACATTCATTCCCCAGGCTGGGGAGAAGCTTCTGTCCTCATCGGTGGCCATATGGAAATGAACTGCTCTTAAAGAACTGGTTCTGCCTGAAGGTACAAAGAGATAATAGATTTGTTTGTTTTTATCAGAGAGTTTTGGCCTACTTGGTAGAGATCATAGGAATCTAATTTCTCTCTGTTTCTGCAGCAACAGCCTCAGCTCAATTTCCTTTGGTAAATGCATATCGCTTGCCCCTGAAACTGAAAAGAAGCATGCTAATGACCATTTTGTTACACACTGGTATTGTCCCAGAAAACACAGGAGTATAATCCTTCCAAAGCACATATTGTATTTATCTAATCATTCTCTTTCTTTCCCCTTTTGCCTGGATTGACAATAAGAGAAGGAGAGGTTCAGCCATATTAATCATCATAAATCAATTAATTAGAAAATTCCATTTTTCAACTGACCCAACCAGTTCCCCCCATCCTCCCCTGCTTCTTCTGATAAATGGGATAGTTATTTGGATTTATTGACTTAACCTGTTTTGTCCTGAATCACCGTACCTCCTTTGGTAGGTGGGGCTCACAATAAGATATATCTTAGAAAGTTGTCACAGTTGCTTAGGAAAGATTGCTAACACCTTGAAAATACTGAACAAGAATATGTCTAAATAAAATATGATTCAGTTCTACTATTAATAGTGATATTTCTTGTCTTTGCTGTGAAAAATGGCAATGTTTCTCAATGTAATTTTAAGAGGATGAGATTATATACCCTATTAAATATATTCCTATTCTTGGCAGTCTTGTAGATATCATATATTACAGTAGTGATATTTTTCAAACAAGTATAGTTAAGATCAGATTTTTATCAATGTATCTATTTAAAATGAGATGGACCTGGCAGTCTGGCTGCAGATTTTGCAGATATACCTGGAATAATCACATATATTTGTTTATACAATGTTTAAATTTGATTGGAAAGTGCCTGATGTTCCTCTTTTAAAAGTATTGGGTTATATCCTAGGTTCTTTCAGAGGGGTAAGTATATCAGTAACAGTGAGCTGTCCTTTGTTAATTCACCTTGTTTGGCTTGTTGAGTTCGGAGGGTCAGGGGTGTTGCTATAGACTGAATGTTTGTGTCCCCCAGATATCATATGTTGAAACCTAATCTCCAATGTGATGGTATTTACAGGTGGGGCCTCTAGGAGGTGGTTAGGTCCTGAAAGTGGAGCCCTCCTAATTGGGATTAGTGCCCTTGTAAAAGAGACTCCAGAGAACTCCCTTGCTCCTTTTGCCTTGTTAGAAAACAGTGAGAAGACACCATTTATGAACCAAGAAGAGGATCTCAATGGACACCTAGTCTATCACCTTGATCTTGGACTGCCCAGCCTCCAGAACTGTGAGCATTAATGTTTGTTGTTTAAAGCCCCCAGTCTATGGTATTTTTGTTCCAGCAACCTGAACAGACTAAGTCTTTTCACCTGAGCAACTCATCTGTTCACGGGCACTAGGGGCTACTTGTTGCTTAGAGAAATTTGCCAAGAGAAAAAAAAGACTGCATTTGAAAGACTTTGCTACTTTATTTTGTGTCTTCTTACTTCTTTTTGGTGACCCTGGATGTCTATGTTTACCCTTTTAAAATTCCATTATCTGAATAGTTCTTCTCAAATTCATGTGTATATCAAACCCTTGGAGAACTTGATAAAACAACAATTCTAATTTAGTAGGTCTGGATGTGTCCTGAGTATCTGCATTACTAATAAGCAGATCTCTAGGTGATGCTGATTATGCTGTTCCATGCACAGCACTTTGAGTGGCAAGATGTAGTATTTTCTTTTCCTTCCTTTTTTATTTAGTTCAGAAGTTTCATATTTCACTGCCTCAGAGTCTTGCTAAATGACTTATTATTATTCAGGTATTAGTGGTGGGGATGTGCCTCAGTTCAATTAATGCTCTGAATTTTTGAAGTTTCCTTAATTTGCTAGTGATTTATGATGTAGTTAGATAACAGCAGTTTTCATTTTTGCCTCAGTAAAGGACTGTTACTTAAGGTTTATTTGTGCTCTGCTATTTATTCTTGTTCCCAAAGAGGAATAATCTGAACAACACAATAAGAAAAAAAAGGTTGTTATAAATGAGTGTAGACACTTACAGTGTTGTAGTAACTTCAATCCTGTCTCCACATTTTAATACTATTGAGAATTAAAAAAATAGGGCTGATTTTTTTTTCAGTGTTAGTATGACCTATGCAGTATCTTAGACATATTATATACTTTATAATAAGGAATTGAAATGAATTAATAGGCTTTAGCCAAAGCTAGAATTTGGGCTGTTTTAAATATGTCGTCAATTGGCTGTCATGTGTGAATTCTGCATTTTAAGGAGCATATTTCCACTGTCGTAAGGTGAGCAAAAATTTGACAATAATTTTCTACCATTCCTCTAGTTCTTTGCAACTTAATTGATTTGTGGTTGAAACTGATTGTCAGTTGAGGCAGTGAAAAAAATACCAGCTCCCACTAGTATTTGCTAAATCTAAATATAATCTGGGCTGCGGCCTACGTTTCCACAATACAGAGAATTCAAGTAGTTAGGGGGAATTCATAGGTTCTGTGTAGTGTTTAGAAAAATCTTGAAAAATCGTCTACTTGTCCCTGATTTTTTTTCTTCCAAAAACATCTATGGGTCTCAAGAATATGTAAGGCTTTGGGAGCAAAAACTTTTCCTCTACCAGTTTAGGTGCAGTGTTTGGGGTCCTGTGAATTAACTGACCATAGATTAATAGGAGAAAAGTGAGAGTACTCAGAAGTGAGGAACACAGAACGGGCAGAGGTGAAGGTTTATGTATCAGCTTAACAAAAGGGCTGATAGTGGTGAGGTCTTCAGTGGGAAAGTGTGGAATGTTCCATTAGCCCATTTCATCCTGCTCCTAGTGAATGTCTCCATCTTGGCTGGAGAGTCCCTTGGAGTGGAAGGTAAATCTATCCACACCTCTTCTGTTAAGGGTCAATCTCCCAAATAGGAAACTCCCAGGGAGAGGGGTTAATGGAAGCTATATTTTTAGGGTGCTCTGTTTTACCCAGCTAAAGAAGTTCAGAAAAGATTTCTTTCTGCTGATCCCTTCAGTGACCTTTAATTATGAGCACCTCATAAAGGCATACCCTCTTAGGATTACAGTACAAAAATATTTCAGGTAACAGATCTCACTAAATTAAAAAAAAAGAATTCCAGAAGTTAGACATCATGTAGTATCATCAACACTGTGTGAACGATAACTTTGGGGAAGAAGAAAGAGATGAAGAAAAGGATGTCAGAAAAATAGTTTCTCCCTTAACTTTCTGAGTGGACTCATGAGTTTTTAAGGAAGTTTTTTAGCTCATGTAAGATACTGCATAATTGATGCATTTTGAATGAGAACCAGATGGCACTAAATAGACACTTGCAGCTATATCCTATTTCATTCTTATCTCCAACCATCCATGGCTTTCAGCCATTGGAATTTATGAAAGTAAGTATATCTAACGCAGAATTATTTTATCTATAATTTAAGTTTGTCTAGCGATTCCTCCTTATTATAAAAGTCCTATGTATTAACGAAGGTCTGAGAGAAGGAGGAGTAGGAAGAGACATTTATATATAAAATATGACTTGAAAGAAATATTTCTCTTTTTGAAATGTGGTTTATTCATTGCCTCTCACCAAACTCTTAGGAGAAGCTTTGGCAATAATTACAAACAATACATGTTGTTACTCGTACATTGGGTATTATCATAAAAAAAGATTTTTCATTTACAGTGTAAACTAATATTTTCATATAAATGCTCTCCTCCCCAGTAGTGTGCCCAGTAATATTTTAGCATCTCTGTAGAAGTGTGTAGAAGATACAAGAAAGACATAAAAGAGCAAAAACAACTTGGTGAAGTAGAAACTGACTTTCCTTCCCTACCTTCGTAGGAAAAGGAAAAGGAATCTTCATGTTCCATGACCTGATTACATCGTCATAGGCTGTTTTGATCTTCATTTTCTTTAGAAAATGACTTTTAAGTCAAATTTAAATGGAATAAATGGACTAGTTGAGAAATATTTTGGTAAAAAGTTATGAAAAGATTTAAATTTGAATTGTAAATCATCAGACTACTACCAAATTACTGACAGTATTTTGGATCATGTATGAATATGTTTTGTCTTAGAAGGTAGATCTATGTTCTAGCCCTAAGAACTACTTATGTATATCATTTATTATCTGCTTTGGGTTTGATCTTTGGTGAATAATCTTGCAAGTGTGATTTTTTTTTTTAACCTGAGGAACTAATTTGTTCTTACTAATACCCTGAATTTCATCAGATAGTCTCTTAGTATTTTATTGAGACAAAGCGTTTTTTTTTTTTTTTTCCTTTCAAGATAGGGGCTGATGTTTCCTTAGATTTTGTTTAACTCTGTCTTTAAGTTAGAAATATATTTTGGAAAGTTTTGTTAAAAGATAAATTTAAACATATAAAAAATGTGGAGGTTTTTTTGAGCAAAAATCTGTCTGGATCAGGTAGCACCAAACTGGAAGTAATGATAAGAGCACTTTGCCTATGAGAGTTGGCAGAAAGATTTATATAGAGAAGGTGCAGAAGCAAAGAAAGGACATTGTTTGACTAACTGTAGCTTAAAGCCAGGTTGGCTGTTTGTGATTGGTTGTCCTCAGCATTTGCCTTATTTGGGAAAGACTAGTTGGCTATTTGTGATTGGTTGTTCTCAGGCTTCAATTTCTTCACCTTGAGGCATTTATAGGCTTATGTTCTGGTTTGCCTACTTAGGCCATCAAAGATTGAGAGACACTTTGGTCTAATGGCCTTCTTGTTTAATTAATTTAAGCTTATCATTTGATGTTAGAACCATTGATAAACAGTTGTTATATTGATTGGAAATGAAGAACAATGAATAAAATCAAGATTGTAGTTGCTAGGCATTGGCTTTATAAAATTCTGCTTTGTTGGTTAATGGTAGATTGTGTGATTTGGGTGTGTTGGGAACTTGTTGGTTATCTTCGTCAATGTGAAATGTTAGAGATGCTCAATAAATATTTGCTGAATAAATGAATAAGTGAATGGGTGATTGGTAACATAAGTGAAGAGAGATAATTAATAATTGTATTAATCAAGGATCATTTTGTTTTTCAGTGCTGTTAATTCATTAAATGCATTCTGTTGGTTAAGTCATACATATCTATGAATAAGTATAACTTCTTGTTTCAAATGATTTTGCCTCACATAATAAGAAATCAGGATTACAGTTTGGCAAGAACAATTTATTTCTTAAGCTACCCTATGGCAATCGTCTACAGAGCAAGAGTGAATACAGCACTGACATAATGGAATTGCTAATTGTTTTTTCCTATGGAGGCCATAGGTTATAACAAATGTAAGCATATCGTCTCTCATTGGTTTAGCATACATTTGCTGCTAGGCTTATTTATTTATTTATTTATTTATTTATTTATTTATTTATTTTTATTTTGTTTTGGGACATGCTGGACTTCTGGTTATAAAAAGAACCTAGAAAAGCTGTGAGATGAGCCTGCAGGGTTTCTTCTCTCACTTTAACTATCTTTCTGTGTTTTCATTCTGCAGTACAGGTGTTAATACCCAGTGCTGTGACTTGAGGTGAGTTACAAACTACTGAGGCCCTTTCTAGAAATTGTGATGTAATTGGATTAGAGTATAAAAAGCGCCTCAGATTGTTCTAACAGTGCGGACAAAGTTGAGAATCACTAGATGGTTGTGAACACAGGCACTTGGCAATCCACTTAACCCTTCTGTTACCCAATTTCCTCTTTTATAAGGTGGGGAAAATAATAGTTATTCTCATAGGCTATGAGAGGATTAAGTAAATTAATATATGCAAAGCACTTTGAACTGTGTCTAGCACATAATAAGTGCTAAGTAACTGTTGGCCCTTTTCTTTCATAGATAAGGAATTAATCATAATAATCGCTCATCTTTATTAAGTACTGACCTTCATTCTGTTTTCTGGTTATATAGTTATCATTCCCATTATACAAATGAGGAAACTGAGGC
Organism: Pteropus vampyrus; assembly: GCF_000151845.1. Classification (NCBI taxonomy): domain Eukaryota; kingdom Metazoa; phylum Chordata; class Mammalia; order Chiroptera; family Pteropodidae; genus Pteropus; species Pteropus vampyrus. The sequence goes on from NW_011888812.1 coordinate 3,201,509, forward strand.
ACAGAGCTTTAGATAATTTTCCCAAGGCCTGAAACTCCCAAAGGTTTCCCAATGATTATGTCTCAGGTGGTCTGAGTTCAAGCATATGATAAGCACCATAACTCAAATTGCAAAATAAAATGTGTTCTGATAAATATGAGACAGTTAAAATACTTCAAACTCAATAAAATAAAAAAAATCTAATATCAAAATCGCTCCTGGTTGTGCCAAAGAATTATCAAGTCTGTGTATAATCATCTCATTTTCTTTATATTTCTTGCCATGAAACAAGAATTTTCAGAATACTTACTGGCTTTTGACGAACATTTTCTATTTCCAGACAATTGACTATATATACTTACCATATTCTCAATACTTTCTCTTCCTTCTGTTATATCACTAGGTATATTTACATGAAAAAAGGTTTCGTTTTGAGCTGAATACTTATTTTTTTACCTTTTTCTTTTAAGGACAATGATTTCCACAACTGTGAGGTTCCAAAAAGAGGATAATTTCTCCAAGTTGTTAACAACACGTGATACATTTGCGATAAAGTTTCCTAATATATAAACAATGGGTCGTGTGTTTGTCCTATGATTGTGTGGAGTAGAGGAGGAGATGTTTATCAAGTTTCCTAACTAGAGTTCTGTTGCCACTCTTATAGGCATATTTTCAAGGGTCTGAAGAACTTATTTAAATTTCCCTGTGTTTCAGTCACAGGAGGAACCCTGTCATTCTTCTGTTTTAGACTGAGTTTAGAGTGACTGTTTTCTCAAACTATTCCACTAACTTTTAGCTTGTTGGCTCATGCAAGGTTGCAGTAACCGTGGAATCAGTTGTTCAGTTTCATCTGTGTTGGTAAACTTTTGTTTATATTTATTACATCTTGCTCTTGTTTTATTAAAATGGGAGCAAAATGGAAAAGATAATCAAACAGTTAATATTAATGAAGTATGCTTGAAATAAAGAAGGGAAATATTTGGCATGATAAATGTGGTGGATTTTAGCCTCAGTTTTACTCAGATGTGAAGAAGAAACATAAAGAAATCTTTTGAAATGCTGGAGATATATCACTGTGTCAAAAATGATAGGGATTGTATACTGCCCCTTATTCCATATTGCAAAGCCCTTCCTACCTACTTTAATCATGCAGTTTCTTAGTTGGATATTTGCACATTTGGTTTGTGCACATTTTCAGAAAAAAATAGCACCTAGAATGGAGTTCACCTCTTAATAAATGCATATTGAATTTAGCTGACTGTGCCCAATAACCTGTCTGTAAGGCAAAGCCCTGGAGTTTGTTGTGCCAAACAACTCACTGGGTATTTATTAAGCAACAACTGTGTGTCCAAAACCACGATATCTAGGCTCCAGATGAATGGGAATGTTAAGAGTGGCCAGGCAGTTTATTATTGAACAATCTAGGTTAGGAATCTGTTTCTTGAAGCTGTGATATCAATATTCTTCGCTACCATTCCGCACTGCCTCTCATTCATTTGTTCTAGAGAGAATGCTACAAAGAGAACAAAATATTCCCAGAGTGAAACAAATGCTATCATTTCCTCTCAATCTTTGTACAGTATTGGGGAAAAAACAAACTAGAAATATTTCCACCAAGCTACAAACTATGTCACTATAACTTTGTTTTTATCAATCAAAATGATATAGCATCATCATAAGAGAAAATTCAAACCATGTACAAAATTATAAGTGATACATTTTCTAAAATACTACTGATGTTAACATTTGTTTTATATCCTTCCAGACATGTCTATTTGTATGTCTGTGTATAGAAACATAGACATGTATATAGATTGATATGAGTAGAACTGTTTTTTTAAATTAAAATGTAGTTTACTTGAATTTGGAAAAAAATCATTTGAAACAGAAAATCTAATGAACCTTACTTAGATAATTTTTTCCTTCAAAAAATTTATTCTTGTACATTTTCTATATGAATAAGAAAGAAATATTAAGAGGTTGGAATCACTATGTGATTTTTAATTTCATCTTTCAGTTTTAAGAAACATCAATGCATTCCCTACTTTAAAGGAAGGATGATTAGCATTCTGACACTTTCTCCTATTTATCCACCCCCATCTTCTAGTATTTGTTAGTTATAATATTTTAAGCCATTAGCATTTATAAAATTTACCATCTGTTCTGCAACCATAGTTTCCCAGATGTTCAGTCATAGCAAAATATTTACTGGATTTAATGTTCACCGGTCCTTCTATTATGCATTTTCATTTTTTACTTTTTAGATTTTTCATTGATTTCCTGGTTTGCTGGATTTCATCAAGATATTTTTTTTCTAGTAAGAGTTCACGGATGCTCTATTTCTAGAGTTCTGTCATGTTTGAGATGTCTGTCCCCTGTCTTTATATTTGAATGGAAATTTAAATGAGCAGCACATTCCTGCATGAGGCTGTGTTTTCTTTTTGGAGGTTTGTGTCCATTTCTCTTATTTTATATAATTAGTGTGGCTGTAAAGAAGTCTGAGGCCAGTCTGATTTTTCTTCTTGTTAGTGATTTGCTTTCCTTGCCTGTGTACTTGGAGAATTTTGTCCTTTATTTATGAAGTTTGATAACGTACCTGGTGTATACGCCACTATTGCTCATTACCAGTACTTTCTTTTTATTGTTGTAGCACACGCTTTTTTGATGTGTTCACTAAATTCTTCATTTCAGGAAAAAATTTTCTGCAAAACATTCACACATAGGTCTTTGTTCCCCATTTACATCATCTTTTTTTCTAATTACTTTAATCTTTGTCCTTTTATTCTGCATCTATGTTCATCTCAGCCTTTTAATCATAACATTAACTACATTTTCAGACATGCCAATCTGTAAAAATATTTTTAATAAATTATTTATTTTTTCCATAATAGGGTTACTTTGAACATTTTCTTAGCTTGCCAATCTCACTTTTTACGTAATTCTGTTGCAAAAATCAAATCATCTTTGATGTCTTTTTAAACTTTGTACATTTTTTTTCTTTTAATCTCATATTTTCACTAGAATTTTTAGCCCTAATTTGAAAGTCCTTCCTTTCCTTGGGCTGTTTTCCTTCCATCTATATTTTGCACATTATGTTTTCTTCCTCCTCTCTTTCTTCTCTTTATTTCTTCTTTCTCCGACTTCTCCTTATTCATATTCTCTCTTTTTCACTTCCTTTTTCCTCACTCCCTTACCAACCCCTACCAAATACCATGTTTCATCTCTATATCCAGGCCTGGTATGTATGATTGTCATGTTATATTTTTTCTTATTTAACTTACCACGGACAGCTCCAAATCGCCATTTTTCCTTGCCATAGCCTGGATAAGTTTTCCTTAATTGTGCTTTTCATTTATTTATTTTCTTAGGATCAATTTGTCTTGAGCTCTTTGAGCTTTCTCCCTCTCTCCCTCTTCCTCTCAACTATCTCTCTCTCTCATACATATTTTACATAAAAATATACTATATATTATATATAATCTTTGTTATATATTATAGGTTATGTATAATATATATAATTGCATGAGAGACAGAAAATATATTCTATTGTTTCTCTCTATCTAAATATATGATATATTTATATTATATATAAAATATATTCTCTCTATATAAAAAATGTTATATAGATTATATATAAGATATGGGAGAGAGGGAGTGAAAATATATCCTATTAGTTCTTTTTCTCTGGAGAACCTTGGCTTAAGGCAGATATATAACAGAAAGCTTAGGCATTAACTATGCACATTCCTGTTGTTCTCTAGGATATTTCGTCTTAATCTTTGGTAATGGTTCCTTAAACTATGAATATTTTTTACTGTTTTGTCCTCTCTGGTGCTTAGTACAGCACTTGGCCCCTAGGAAAGGAGATCTGTAAATTCAAGGAGACTGAATATTGATGTTTCTAGTGAAAATATTCCCTTTGTTTTTGTTCTAGGTTTTTAATTGAAAGCTGAAAGACAGAAAAAATAATAAAGATTATATTTCAAACAACTTTTATCAAACAACTTTTTTTTTTGATGTTTCTGTCTTGAAGGATTATTGGGAATATGTTGTTTGAAAAATATGAGTAGTGCATTCCTCATGTGAAACCCATAATAGTAAAATAGGGCCAGTTGTGAAAACTTAGATTAACTTAGCAGCCACTTACATCAGAATCCCCCAGAGTGCATGTTAAAAATGCAAATTTTCCAGCCCTGTCTTAGACCTATTCAGTCATAATCGAAGGGCATGCTGCCTTGAGTTTTGCATGCAAACAAACCCTCAGGAGATTCAGGTGAGAATGAGTTTTATATGTGCTCACATTTGGGAACAGCTGCAGTATAATTCTGATTGTATAGAATAATTTGGAGTGAGCCCCATTATGAAGAGCTTGGTTTGCCATGGTAAGAAATGTTCACTTTGTCAGGGAATGAGCAGATAGAGGTTCTCATTAAAGTTGCCTTTTGAAAAGCAGGATGGGCTAGGGGTTTCTCTTATGAGGCTTTTGGTTCTTTGATGTTTCTGGGTTTTTTTCTCTTTCTTTTTCTATATTTTAAAAATATATATAATCAAATATGTGTTTTATAATGAAAAAAATTTTAACTTTGTGTTAAATTATCCTAATTTCAAATAGCATAATAGATATGGAACAAAGAAATGAGTGGGCTTGAATAGGCTGGAGGTAGAGCCAAAATCTCAGGCAAGACAAAGAAAAGTAATCTAAGATAGTTCTTAAATGACTTTAACACCACTACTGTGAGAGAAGATCTATCTTATGATATGTGAAGAAATATTTAAGGATTCGTATATGTGAAAGAGAAGGTCAGAACTTACAAAATGGGAATGAAGGATTGCCAGATTAAAGTTCAGAAATTTTCTAAAATTTAGTGGCTAACATGAGCTAAGGATATATAAAAAAGAACAGGAGAAAGAAAACCTTATTGGATTCCATATAGCTAATACTTCTTTTGCTAATGAGGAGCTGACTGATTTCTTTTAAAGACTAATTATACTTATGTCTCTCCAAGCTGAAGATAAATTCATAAAGGCAATAACAGAAACAGTCTTATGTGTGACCAAGCTAGGAAAGTATGAACACTCTTTTGCCTAGGAGTTATCAATTTAGTGTGGTTGCTAGATAGTAAGACAAGATGCAAAACCATGCTTTCTCACTCTCATTAAAACCAAACCTGTTGCTATCACGTAATTATGTACCGGTATTCCTGAGGGAGCAGTGAAGTCAACAGAGAGTGCATTTGGATTAGTAATAACCATTCACAATCCACCTGAACCGCTCTTCATAAAGTTAACTACATATTTAGATGTCAAATGCAATTCTTTCTATTTTCTACAATCAAAAGTCAGTTTGCTCTCTAGGCTATTAACTCTCGCACAATCAGTGCTGCTGATCTGATGTGATTGCTTTGCCTTCCCTCTCTCTAGAGAGTAATTGAATAATTGTCAATGTGGTATAGTTTCAGTTATTTTTCTAAATCATCTAAGAAATAGCTTTTGCCAGATATTTAGACATTACAGAATTTACCGCATTTATAGAGATAGTCTCCTAACAGTAAAATGCCTAAATCAGCAACTCAAACACTAAGCCCTATTTATCGGTTATGCTTGAAAAATCTAACTTGTATCTATAATCAAATTTAAGCAGCTAACGCCATCATTAGACATTAATGTGCAAGATAAAGTTATAAATAACAGCAAAGAAAGAAAAATATATGAATATTAAGATTAGAAACTAAAACTAAACATAAAAATTACATAATGTGTGATATTTGTAGACTCTATCTTAAAGGGAGCTCTATATGTACTTGTAATTTTGTAACTGACATTTCAACTTATATAGAAGAATTATAATTGGACTAATTCTAAAAATTTTTGGCAAGAAGAATAGAAAATGACACAAAATTATGTGCATGTTCATGGCTTTGAGTATCAATAGTGAATTTAATACAAAGGAGACAAAATAGATTTTAAGTAATAAAGCAGTCTGTCAAATATAGCATTGACATTTTTTGGCAAGATACAATTTCAGCATCAAAAGCAGAGTGTGTGTGTGTGTGTGTGTGTGTGTGCGCGCGCGCGCGCATGTGTGTGCATATGCATTTTTTAAGGAGAGCTTGCTACATTTGGAAGTAGAGTAAATGTGAAAAATGGTCCCCTACGTAGCCCATTGGAATCTAATTCGCATTGAATCTCCATGTTCCCTTATGCTGCACTGAACTAGTAGAGAGAGCTGTATTCCTAGTCACAGTGCGGCTTACATTTAACGTACTCCTTTGTTGAGTCTTTATTCATTTCTTTGTAGGATTACTTATAATTGCAGATGGACTCAGTCATTTTGTGGTGACCAAAAGAAGAAACCATGCATCTAATCAGGCAAAATGTGCAATAGCAAGAAAATTAAGTAAAAGAATTAAGCAGAAAACACACAGAACATTTTATTAATGTTGTACATGCACGCTGGGTTGAGGTCATTGTGCAAATAACAAACTTAATGACCAGTGAGTACCATACAAGTATGGGAAAATAGGAAATTGTCTGCTTGAACCAAACTTTCTAAGGTACACATCCACACCTTGGGCTACAAAGTGAAATTTTCTAGGGAAGGCTGGATTTTGAAGTGAAAGTGGCATTTTATTATTCAATATGTGAGGTGTTGCATTCTCTGCATGGAATTCTGCGAGTCTGTTGAAGGTCAAGACTGGAACACTGCAGCCCTCAGTTTGCACAACCAGCCTTGAGAACGATGCTCTTTTTTTGTGATTCCCGTGATCTCCCTTCAGTGGTAAGGCATTCTGTTACTTTCTTCTATTCTCACAAACCTGAGGTGAAAATAAATGGCTGTAAGTTAACACTTCTGCTCCTTCTTAACCCGTCTACTTTCTTAAAGACACTGGTGGAACGATTATTTCTTTTACCAGTTCATTTAGCGTGTGCTTATTGATGTACTATATACTAAGGACTTTGTTGGGGATGAGGGACAAGCCATGAAAGTCTGGCCCTTCAAGTCGCTCGCTGTTTAAGAAGGGTGACGAAATTCTGGATTGCAAATGGCATGATAAAGGCTCATGGAAACACCTTCAACCTGAACTACTGTTTTGACCTCTGTCGAAGCCAAATAATTATACAGCAAGGTTACTTCATTTATTCTTTTCGATTACAACTTGACTACAGCTTTGAATAACCCCATTTTTGTGAAATTACGCAAAGCTAATTTGGAGTTGCTAGGCAATATGACTGTCCATACCCAACACAAATAATAAAAGAGACTATATGAACAGTCAAACGACACAAGTCATAAGAATGCATGTAAAGGCATGTGACCTGGCCCAGTTGGAGACATTTGATGGAGACATTTCCTCCTTTTCCCTTCTTTTTCTACTACTGATTTTACTAGGCAATCAGTATTGCATATTTAGCTGGATTAATTCACATTTTTTCAGGTAAACAAAAGCCAGTATAGTCCTGAGCATAAATGAATAACTGTTAGGTTTGCCTTTTTCTAGTAAAAAAGAAACTGCACAAATAGACAAAGCATGAGGCAATTCTTTCTGGCATTGATCAATATGCCACAAAGAAATGTGATCCTTGAGAGAAGGCAGATACTGGATGAGAGCCCCACATTTGCTTGCTGTCTGCTTGGGGGCATTTTTAGACCCACATTGTCCAATATGGTACCCACCAGCACATGTAATTAAAGTTAAAATTAATTAAAATTAAAAATCCCAATACCTCAGTTTAAGGAGTCGCATTTCTACTGCTCAACCTTATGTGGCTAGTGGTTTCCATATTAGACAGTGCAGATATAGAACATTTTTATCATCACAGAAAGTTCTTTTGGGCAGTGGCATTCTAGCTATTGACAGAGAGTTGAAGTCCAAGCAGAACACAGGGTTTATTTTAAGCTTAAGTTTAAGGGTAGTAAGTTTTAGGGTTTTGAAGCAGCTGGTATTTGCGGGACATTGTAAAGAGAGAAGAGAGCTGTATAAAGAGGGACTCCAGATGTCTGCGTGAGGAACATCTGCTTGAGGACTGGGTTCTGCTAAGCATACTGAGCCTACATGGGTCAGTACTCCATGAAGAATGGCTGCTATGTGATTGTGATCTAAGTGACAGTGACAGCAGAGCTCATACAGTTCTGGAAGACCTTAGAGTTGTATCCTAGCCAAAGTAACCTTGGTGAGAACCTCAGGCATTCACCTGAGGTCATAGAAAGTCTCCACTTTGAGAGTAAATAGGGGCTCCACTCTCAGGACAAAATCCATATAGATCCATATTAATAAAGGATAGAAATGCTTGGTATTCTAAACTCTAGGCATGAAATAAATTACATTCTCAGAGTACAGATTCTTACAGATTAAGAGA
>NW_011888812.1:3211115-3217559 GCF_000151845.1 Pteropus vampyrus
TAGCCCTGACCAATTGGTAGAGCCCATGACCTCAACTCCCTTAGATACTAAGGAGTTTTTCCCCTATATAACTTATTCCCTAGAGGCCATCAGAGAACTGGGTCTTTGAGTGTTAGCTCTCCTGTGTTTTCAGGCTTGGTGCCATTTCCATAAATAAACTTCTACTTTCTTTGCCACAAATTCCTGTGTCTCTTTTGGCTTTGATGCATGCAGGCAAAATGAACCCCTTGAGTTTGGTAACAATTGGACAGTGTTCCATTAGCAGCTACGAGGGAGCTTTGAGCAGTTGTACATAATGGAAGGTTTTTACAGGCAGAAGGATGGAGCAAAGGAGCTATTAACAAAAGAAAAAAAAAGGGGGGGATTAATTTTGGGCCCAGATGTCTTTTCTCTGGGAGAAGAGAAGGTAAGTGTTTTCATCATGCAGGTTGCCTCTTCTTTCTGTGGGGAAGGAAGAGGACCCACAGTGACAGATGACCTTAAATTTCAGACTGGTTGGTTAGGATTACATTTCTGGGAGAGACTGAAACCGCAAACATCAGTTATTAAATCTAGGTTTGTATCATAGGATATTAGCACAAGTGATGCCATTTTGGGTCTGTGGTTTTGTTCTTTAACAATTGAAAACCAGCATTACGGGGTTTTATAAAGATTAAATTAAATAAAGTATGTCACATAGTTGATGGTAAATGAATATGTTGCCATATGTTGAAAGATGCCATGGAGTTTGATTCCTACTGTTAAAAACAAAATTCCATCAAGTAAATTTGAAGATCTAATTGGCTTTATTAAAAGATTAATGAATCAGACAGTATCTCATGTAGCAACTAGAAGGGCATTCTGAGGGACTGTACAAAATGGAAAGTTTTTATAGGCATGAAAGATGGGGCAAGGAGGTTATTTAGCAAAAGAAAAGATTGTTTCAGGTCAGAACATTTTTGGGGGGAACAAGAGAATAGAATAGTAGGAGTTTTATCATGCAGATTCCTCTTTCCTCTGGGGGATAAAGAAGGTTCCTGTGATAGATTACCTCATTCATATTGACCATAACATTCCAGACCGGTTGATTAAGATTACATTTCTAGGAGGAGTTAAAACTCCCGTTTAATTTGGTATGAAACATGGGTTGGTTCTCATGGGCTTTACCATGAACGATGCCATTTTGGGCCTTCATGTAGTTTTTCACGCTAGTAGGAAGCAGAGGCAATACAATGTTTAAAGATATAAAATTCAAACTGGAAACACAGGCAATAAACATGTTATCATTTTGCACCTCAAAAGCTAACTAATGACAACTCCTGTATTTTATTATGTGATGTTTCAAATTCTTGGCTTTCAGAACTCACTGTACTTAATCCTACTCTGTGTATCTATCTTGATTTTTCCTGCACCCCCCAAAACTCCAGGCTGTCCGTCCTGTTCAAACCCAAAGTTTTTTTCAAGTTACTTTTATTCATCCATTTACACAAAATTAATTAACTCTTTGATTTATTTATTCATCAAAGCATTTGTTTTAATACAGCAACTGCAACGTGCACTGTGAATAAAAACAGTGAAAAAGATAAAATTAAATTTCTGCTTTTGCATGCTTACACTATTCAAACTGAAAAGAGAGTAAATACTGACATAATTACAGTCATGCTATGAAGGAAAAATACAGGTGTTATGAGTGCAAACACCAAAAGTGTTACCGGGACAAAAAGGGGTCCGTTTGCCTGCGTGCATCCAAGACAGTTAAGAAATACGTGCAGGTTTTGCACGTATCTAAGGTTTATTCTAAGAAACTAAGATTTATTCAGAGTTGCAAGTCCCAGAGACACAGATAAGCTATTGTTCTCAACAACCTGCCTCCCCTGAGTGTCCCAGGAGTCCAGATTATAGAGTGAAAAATCAGTCGTCATGGAAACTAAGGGAGTTGGGGTCACAGGTGCTACTTATTGGACGATTGGAGGGTGATGAGGTAATTGATCATTGCGTCCAGTTCTGGGATCAGCCTGTGGCCATCCCATGGCCTGGTTCCGTGGTGGTAGGGTTTATTCTGTCTCAATGGGCTTGAGGCTGAAACACTGTTTCTGTATTGCTGTTTCCCCCCGTTTCATTATCTAAAGACAAGATATTATCCTTAGCCTGAGATCTTTTTTTTTCTTGATTATGGATTCTGAAGCTTGGTTAATCTTATGTCCTAAGGTTTAATGATTAAAAGAGTGGTCATAGAGGTAGAAAGATTAGGGTGGAGAAAAGCATGTGAGTCACAGTGCCATTATCTGGACAAAATCATCTTGAATCATGAGGGAAAAAACATATTAAAGAAATGAACTTTGTGTGAAATTATAGAAGGAATTTGCATAGTATCAACTCCGACTACATAATTTGCAGGGTCCTGTGAAAAATGAAAATTCAGGGTCCCTTGTTCAAAAATTAAGAATTTAAAGATAGTGACAGCAGAGCAAGCACAGGACTTGGCACCTGTGTAGGCTGCGTGCTTGTAAAATCAGCTATGCATACTATGGAGGACCAGGGAGGGATTTCTTGAGGCAGTGTTAATTCCACTTGAGATCTGAAAGATCAGTGTGTGTTAGGTAGACAATTTCAGACTTGCATTTTTATTTGCCGTTCCTATTTGGGCCTAATGTACTATTATTTTCTCAAGAGCTATCAGCCTCGTATGTTTATATCAAGGGATGATGCATCTTTTTCAGTCTCAGTTAAGATGTTGATGGTAGAGGGATAGTTATTTCTTGCCAGATCATTTTCATTTCCCATATGAATCAAAAAGCAAAAATTAAGGCCAGAATTTTTTATGACTCAGAATTTTTAAAAAATCAAAATTTACAAATCTCAGCCAGTGTTTCTTGAATATTTGTGGGAGTACACTGGCCTGGGAATTTGGAGACCTGGGTTTTTGTCTTGGAGCTGCGTCTGACTAGGTACTCTTTGGATCAAAGCTTCTTAATCTGGCAACAAAAGAAATGATATTTAAGGTTTCTTTCAGTCTGAAGCTTTAAACTATTGACAATAATAGTTTAAATAGTTCTAATTTTCTTCAGTAAAAATACGGTAGTTCATTTTATCTTGGTCTACTTTTTTTGGAACATAAAATCACAGTATTGGCTGAATCGCTGCAAGCATATGTACAGCAATAGCTGCCAAAGGCCACCTTCAACAGGCAATCTCTTTCCTTAAACAAGCACGTTAAATCCCTAAGGTAACCACTGCTATTCCATTCTTCTGTTAAAGGTCACCTCTACCAGCATCGAATTTTCGTTCTTCCCTGGGGTTGCTGCTTAAGACTACATTTATTGTCTATAGTCACTTCTCTACTGCATCTGTTAAATATCAAGGTAATTAAAGACTTCTATAGACTTTGAGTCACTTTATTCTCAAGTAGAGATTTTTTTTTAGTCTAAGAAACTTCAGACAGTGTAGTCCCAGAAAGGTGAAACTAAAATTCTTTCAGATTTCTGAAACTTTCTTCCTAAGTTTGTTAATACCTTTAGACAATTTAAATACTTTGGTAATTGAAAATTTTTGTTATATTAATCTAAGTATTTTAGGCTATGCTATGATAATGAAGAATCCCCAAATCTCACAGACTTAAAACAATAAATGGTATTTTTCTTTTCAAACTTTTATGTAGCCTTGGGTACCTATTCTCCATGGCATTCCTTAGCATACAGAATCTCTATTATCATGTAACTATATCATGGATATCATGGGACATCCTTAATATAGCAAAGGAAAAAAGACATGTGAGGATCTCTCATTGAAATTAAATATTTGACATGAAACTGACACACATTTACATTTCATTTACTTATGAACCATTGACTAGAAATACTTATACAGCTCTGTCTAAGTGCATGGGTTCAAGGAACTATAATCCTCTATGTGCCTAGAAGATGATGTGAACCCTAAGACGTCTCTGTTGCATTTCTATTCAATACAAAGCTCTTTTTCAAAGAAGAGTCTGTCTGAAATATTTAGTTTTATTAGGAATAAGTTTAGATTAAAGTATATTAACCTAGATGGATTCTAGTAGTTCACATCACCAGGAAACCACGCATCTCTACTGCTGTCTTGATATGTTTGGTTTAAGATCATGGTCTGATTTAGTCATCAGTATATGTGTATATGTTTCTATTTCTGTATTGCTGTTATTTCCCTTTCATTATCTCAATGTTGATTGATTTCCTACTGTTTGCTAAGAGGCCATAATTAAAACATTATCCCTTTCTTCAAGGAGCTTACAATAATCTTTGAACATCAATTAGGCCCATAACTAAACATAGTTCTCAAAATCACACAACCTAGAGGAATCATATTCAGTTATAACCATAGATAAATTGGCATGTCTTAAAATTTTGAGTTAGGCATCAATTACATTTTCTACATTTTATGGCATATGAATATATCATCTCAGATGAATATTTGCCAAGATATTAGAGAAAATTCAGAGCTCTTGAATGAGAAAATGAGATATTCGCATTATTCATAGGCACCTCTGCATCCCAGAGCCATGAACAAATAGGATAGTTTTATATCAGGGCAAAATTTCACAACTAGATATAATTCCGCCAATATTAAATATGGTGTCTTAAGCATATGAAATGCTTTTTGATTAGCATTATAGGATCTTCTTTAGGAAATCATAAATATGGAATACAAGGTGTTTAGAGATTTGTGTGCACACCAATCTATGCATAATCTATAGCTTATTATTCTTTGATACCTTATCTAAGGCATCTATAATTTGAGATAGATGTCTGTGGGATATATTAATGTACCTCCTCTGTTTGTTTTTTCATTGAGCACCTACCACAGAGCAGGTGCTTTTTTAGGTTTTCAATAGGTAATGAAGACTAAAACACCTTTTGGAACTTTCTGTCTATTGTAGGGAATAAACATTTATAATACAGTATGGTAAGTTCTATGCTAGAGGTAGTAGAGGCTGTTAGTTCATAACAAGAGAATTTCTATTATAGATGACAGGATTGTGTGTATTGCGTGTGTGTGTGGTGTGTGTGTGTGTGGGTGGGTGCGTGTGTAAGGGATAGGGATAGTCATGGAATGTATTTAAGTCAGCCAAATCGATGAGAGGGAAAAGTGTTCATAAGAAGAAAGAATAAAATTGGAAGTAAAAAAGAATAATAAAGTACATGAATCAAACAGGAAAAAAACCCAGAACTTAAACTTCGATACAAATGTCTTGACTTAATAAATAAATTGTTCACTGTATTACTCAGTCTCACATAAGAAATATTTTTAAAATAAGTTTACTCTAAATTTCGGTGCCAGAAGAATATATATAAGTCGTTTTATTGGCCACTGAGAACTGGACCACTTAACTAACTTCTTACTTCCCCTCATTTGCAAAGGAGTTCTGAATTAAACATAATACTGCATGTAGTAGTAACTAACTTATTCTAGGTAAGGTATTTTTCTTAGAGAAATTAAAAAGGAATGTTTGAAAACATTTCTTAATATGTGTCTTCCTTCTTAAATTCAATTTAGAGTGGAGTGTAATCATAAACAAATAATTATAATCAAACATTTCAGAATTCTACACCTTCCCATATTTTATTTTGGAATTGTTTTCTTTTGAAAGCAGCAATGAGAATTGATTAGTCTCATCCATTTTCTATAACTCATTTCAGGTTGCAAGTGTATTTTCATATCAAAAGAGAAAAATTAGAACCTCAAATGTGATTCATTAATTTTTCAGATAAGGAGAAGAGTAACAAAGCAAATGTATAAAATTTTTTAGCTCTTCACTGAATTAAGATGAAAAAAATTATAATTATTAACTCTTTGTTCTATACTCAAAAAGAAATGACTCACAGACATTACATGCCCTAAAATTTTTTCTCTCCTATACAGAGTTTTGAAACCTAATTTTTACAGAGTTGTGCATTGTCTCCTTGTGCATACATGCATGGGAAGTTGATCTTTTGAAAATTCTATCATCAATGCTTTTGAAGCATATTAACATCATGGAATGTTTATTCCTCTATTTCTATAAACAAAATAAGTTTCTGTTTAAGACTCCTGGGAAATTAAGCTTTCTATTTTGTAGTTGCTATGACTATTTTATAATAGTTACTATTGAAGAAACACCTACCTAAAGAGATTTCTTTGTAATGGTGTTTTCAAAAGGATTATCAATACTCAAAGCAATATGACCAAAAATTGACCATTCTTAAAGAATTAAAGTAGAAGAAATGAATACGTTGCATTCTAGTGTGCATCCTAGTGTTCATAAAAGAAAGTAAGGTGTATTATTCAGGGTCATGTATGATAGTTACTGTTACCATGGTTGATAATTGCTGCACCAGTTGCACGTATAAAATTCCCTTCTTGGATGTTTGTTCCTCAGGAATGTGTGTGTGTGTGTTTCCTTCCTTCCTTCTTTCCTTCCTTCCTTCCTTCCTTCCTTCCTTCCTTCCT
>NW_011888812.1:3217818-3233503 GCF_000151845.1 Pteropus vampyrus
TCTTTCTTCTTTCTCTCCCTCCCTCCCTTCTAAGAGAAAAAATAATGAACATGCTTTTCCTTATCATCACGAAACTTCTTGATTTCAAGAACTCATTCCAGCTGGGCTACTTTAGATGATAAGGTTTACACTAATTCATCGGTAGCATCTTGATAAACTATCTTTAATGATGGACGAAGGGAATTTAGTTTTCACCTAACAGGACGTATACATCTTTGGGCTGTTAATAAGTGCTACACAAACTAAACTGCAGTTAGATAGAACTGTGAAAATAACATTTGGTACATGTGCAAGAGCCAAAATTTTCTAGAGGCCTATAGGAAAAATAATCATCTTAATTTAATCATTGTTTAACCTAATTTCTCATTAATTTACACCAAACAGACAATGAATTTGTGAAAATAAAACTGAGTGGTAGGAGACTTTAAGAAAACAATCCTGCAGTATTTTTAGTACTATTATAACTCAAAGTAGACTAACAAAATATCCAAGTATGCGTCTTTTAGAGATTCCACTTTAATCAAATGAGGCATTTGTAGCTAGCATATGAAATGCTTATTCAAGACAAGAAAACTAGCAAGATAAATAACCTATCTCATGATCACTTTTGTTCTTTTATTCTTCTCAGGATAAGCCTTTGTTAAGGAGAATGCAAAGATAAGCCCTTTCAAAACCAGTACTAAATTATCCTTTTGAGTCTAAAGTAATGTTTCTTCATGTTTGGGGAAACTACTTACTATTTTAATGTTATTTATTACATCCCAACAGTTTTTAAAAGACTTTGCTGTGGTTGACTGAAAATGGCAACAAAAAGAGTTTTTGCTAGCATTGCAGTTTAAGTACAGAAAAACAAATGTAGTAACACAGGAGCCATATAATTGCTATTGATTGTCCTTAAAAGCTTTATGGTTTTTGGTAGTTCAACGAGATGCAGAAACTGTAATGAGTTACATAGTAAATGGGAAAAGGAAACATAATAGTTGTTTATTATGTTTCCTGAAATAGGAAATAGATTTCTAACAAGCAGCACTGTGGTCAAGGGCTTAGAAAGTAAATGTTCTCAGCTGGACAAGTAGAGATATGAGAGAGATGCAGAAATGAGTAATGATGATATTTACTATTTCTGTGGATCAAGAACACATAACATACGTTGCATTCTTCCTAACATTCTATATGGAGCAATTTTGCCCTCACTTTATGTTTGAGGAAAGTGAGGTTGACAGAGGTTGACTTTTTAGCTAGTGAAGTTTGTTTCTGCTTTTGTTTTTGTTTTTCCACTATTATCCAAAGTTCACAGTGATCCAAGGGGTATTTGAACCCAGGAATGGTGGAAACAAAGCCCACGTTCCCTTCATCATACCACTCGCACTAACTGCTTTCAAGGAAAGTGTATCTTTGAGTCAGTGCACTCACAGGGTTGGGTAGCAACTGTTTGGAATCCTGTATGGAAGGATCAGAGACTGAATGAGAAGCTGAAAGAGATGACTACAGGTGACTTCCACAGATGAGGCATTGACTTAAAAAAAAGGGGGGGGGTCAAATGTGTGGTGACAGAAAAAAATCTAACTATGGGAGACGAACATACAGTGTAAATATATATATGCCTTTCTGTTAAAGTGTACAGCTGAAACTTACTGGATTTTGTTAACCAATGTCACCATAAAAAATTTAGTTATTTTTTACCTTAATTCAACACAATGTTTTAAGCGTTTACTAAGCCAACATGTCCGTTCATTATAAAATGTGTTTTTCTGCCAATAAATTAAGCAATACTATTACCTGAAAACAAAACATCAACAACAAGCAAAATAAACAAGCACAGTGAACACAAGATATCTATTTAGTATTTCAAATATTTTCAATATTTAAAAAAGGAAATGGACCCAATGTGCCTAGAAGAGATAGACAAAATTTCAAGATTTATGTCAAAGACTTTTCTTTGGCTTTTCTTGTTAAAAAAATTAAAAGGGACATCTACCTTTACTCTTTTTATGAACAAATAATGATGATTTTCCAGAATATTTCTTTTGAAAATTTAGAAAATGACTTTGTTAATAATGTGCTATTTCAGATTGATCATAAGCTTTTTACAGAGTACCTAACTATTCATCATTCTAACTTAATAAAGGGAAGAGATATATTTTAAGATATCTCTTCAAATCTATAACTCGACTACCATAATACTGATGTTTTCTTTTGTATGACCATTACAGATCTTGGCCACCAAGATTATTAGTTTTATTTGCCTCCACTTTTTACCTAAGTTCACAATTATCTATGTAGAAATAATTTCATAAACATATGTTCCTAAAAATAAATGAATCTGAAATTTCTCAAATAAAAACAAATGGATCTAATCTAGATTTTGAGCATACAGAAGGTAAAGTCATTTCCAATGTATACAATAAAGATCCAGTCCCTCGTGGAGTTTACATTCTAGCAGGGTCGAAGAGAAAAATAACATGATTACATAATATATCTGCAGATTATATAAGATGATAAATACTGAAGAAAAACATTTATGGTACAGGAAGATAAATGAGGTAAGATGCTTTTAAGCTGTGAGAAAGAGAGATCAGTCAACAATGATTTAGAAACTGAAGCCTGCCTGCACACCTGCAAAGATGAAGTTTTAATCAACTGAGATGAGGAAAGCTTCAGATATAGTAAATTTTCAGGAGAGCGAAGACCAAAAGTTCAGTTTGGGGCATGGAAAATTTGAAGTTCCTATCAGACTTCCACATGGAGATAGGAAGTCACCAGTCCAATATATGAGATTGTAGTTGAGAGTGTCTTTCTATTTTTTATCCCAGAAACAACCCCTAAGACAAGAATTTAAGTGCATTTGATTTATTTTGGGAGGTGAGCCCAGGAAACACTAGAAGGGAAGTGGAGAAGTCTAAAAGTGGGAAGGGAAGATGGCCAATTAAGCTTAAACAGTCAAGCAAATTAATATTGTGGGCATTTAGGACTAAATGCCGTTATGGAAGAGTGGGAGCCACTGTAAAACATGTCTTTCAGGACACCTAATCAGAAGGATGAGAGAGCTGGGTCTTTATATACCAACCTCTGTCACTAATTGGTCGAGGGTTGCTTTCAGAAAATATTTATTCTTAGGCAATTCTGGTTTGCAATATGCACAGACAGAGCAGGAGCAGAGGGCAGAGAAATTTTTCTTTTGGGAACAGATACAGATCTTGGAAATTGAAGTTCTTGGAATGTAAGACCTGAATGGATATGGCTGCAGTGCAGACATCATTTTCTTTGGAGAGGGAATAAATCTGGTAGCTGTCAGTACTTAGCATTAAATGCCATGAGACTGGATTAGATCTTTAAAATGGGGCATTAAAATGGAGATAAGAACAAGAACTGGTATATACTGTATTTCAACATGAAGGGTTCAGGCAGAAGAGAAAGGACCTCAATGGAATCCAGGAAGAAATGATCAGTGAGATAGGAGGGAGACCAAGAAAAGGATATGGTGTCTTGTAAGCAAAGTGAAGGAAATATATTGAGAGAGAGACGGAGAGAGAGACAGACAGAGACAGAGAGACAGAAATGGTGTTTCATATTGGACTTCATAACATGAAAATCTTTAGGGACCTTAACAAAGCAATGTCAAGTGGTGCTTGAAGCCAAAATAAATCGGTTTTAAAATGAAATTAGGCAATAGTTGGTGGGATTATAAGAAGGGATTTGTAGTGCCTTGCCAAACTCAGTTACGTTTGGTGAATGTATAAAAATACTTAGTGATGAATTAAGCAAAAGTTCCTATGCCGGGTGCTTTTAAGAATACAGAGAAGACATGTGGAGACCTTCATTTCTCCTGAGATACCCTCTCCGTTAGCACAGTGAAATTCAAGGTGTAGGTGTATTAATGACCACTGAGGGATCCTTGAGTATACAGTCTCTTAGGGCTCAGAGGAGTTGAGAGGTACAAAGGTACTGGGAATGGAGTCATGAAGACACCTTAGATAGCTATAAAGACTGGAGGAGGCCATTGTAGATACATGTCAGTGTCAGGGCAGTGAGGACTGAGGCCTGGTGATGGGAAAGTGTGTAAATAGATGAGTCAAGAGGCAGTTACTGCTGGAAGAAAGGGCAGATACAAAGCATTCGTTGGGTAGTTGAAGAAGATCTACAGCTTGATACCTGACCAGGAGGAGTCCTCAGCGCTGAGCTCAGCAGCCAGTGCTGTTTTCTCTTGTTGTAAAGAGCCAAGGCCCTTCACCCCCAAATCTGCACACTGGACACATCCTGGCTGAGGGAAAGCCTGGCCTCTCCCTTTAGAGAAGTATAGTAGTGGAGTCAGAAAAACTACTCCCATGAAAGCCAAGAGTGAAAGAAGGGAATTGTAAGGTGGAGTACTTTGGCCTTTACAGTCTGGCCAGAAGAGGGGTCAGAATAAGCCTTGCAGGAAGAAGTGAGGGTGAGTGGAAGAGGGGATATCTTACTGTGTAGTCATATCCTGTTGTGATTTTCACTCTGTTTTTAGAGTAGTAAAATGAACTTGAGAACAAGGTGAGCCAGTTCTAGTGTTTCGTCTTCACCTTAACGCTTGTGTGGCCTTTGGGGAAGTGATGCAACTTCTTCGATTCTACAACATAGAGAGGAGGGAGAGGGAGGAAGAGAGTCTTCTGCTGCTGCTGCTCCTCCTCCTCCTTCTCCTCCTTCTTTTCTTCTTCTTTTCTTCTTTTTAATATGAGAGGTCTAACAACATGTTTGTATGCTGATGGAAATGATCTTATAGTAATAGAAGTTATTGATTATTTTTATAAGCATCCCAAAGCAATTGCCATGAGCAGGCAAGTTTAGAAAAATTGTATTAGACTCTTTTGAACTAAATGTTTTTATTATCAAATTGAGCTGGTTAAACTTTAATTTTCCCCCTTTCCATCCTGCCTGCCTCTCTTCCTCTCTTCTTTCTATCTTTCCTTCTTTCTGTAATAATACACCGAGCACATACCATAAGGCAAGACCTTTATCAGGAGCTCGTACCTAAAAGGAAGACTATGCCATTTTCTTTGGGAATTTGAAGTTCTTTGAGAACCAACAACTGAAATAAGTGATTCGTGGTCTGAAATCCAGAGGAGGATAAACAAGTTCATTCAAAGTACAGGGACTATAGAATTTCTTCCTAGAGGACATTAGTTTTTAAACAATAATATTTAACAATAGATAGGAATGACTATTGATCACCTATCAAATCAGATTTCCTAGTACAATATTTCTGGATAAATAGAACATAGCTAATACAGGTTTTGCTTCAAAGCTTCTGCTGATCTCCCATTGTAATTTGTATCCAGGCTTAATGAGATAATCTGATTTGAATGACCTGTTTGCAAAAGATTAATTTATCATCTTGTGCAGCCTTAACTATAATGCCACACTCTCAGGATATGAAAGAGGCATAGTCCAAGGAATAGCATTTTAAGTAAAAGCATCAAATCATAACCAAACAACTTCCAGAGAAGTCAGCCAAGAGGCTGCACCAAGAGTCCATTAAAGAAAGCCTTCAAACCCCTAGATGTTTTCAAAAACTTCCCAAACAGCACTTTTGTGAAATGGGGATAATCTAAATGAACATTGTTTCACATCCAATTTGTTGTGCATAGTTTATCCTGCCTCGAATGCCAGTTAGATTCCAAAAATGCTTCCTGTGCAGCCTGGGAGAGGTATAAACAAAATAAGTTCAGGCTTGAATGTACACTATGGTAATTGGAGCAATGCACCTCACATAGGCCTCATCATGGATCTGCGTATTTTCTAAAAGCTTGGAATACACCTCCCATTTTTTCAGAGTTGGTATGCACATGTACTTTATTATTCTCAGATATGAACTATGTGGTTTCAACGAGCAATAGGTTCAGAAATGAGGAGAAGTTCCTTTTTTAATTCAATTGCTTAGGAGGGCAAATTGGTGATTTATAAGGCTTGTGGCGTTGGCATGGATCCTAACTATTGAATTTTTTTCTGTTCACACTTGTGATGATGTGGCCATACAATTAGCATGTTTGATTAGTTTGTGGCATATTTGCATTTAACTCAAATGGTAATAAGTAATCCAAGTGGTGTCTTAACTAAAATAACTAGGTAAGTTCTACTACTTTTATTAAAAGTCATATTTTATTACTCATTGTACCAAAGCATATAAAATTTTTGAGAGAAAGGTGTTTGCTCATTTTGCTCAGGGCTCTTTACTGCTGTTTTCCCAATATCTAGTATAATTTTGAATAATGGAGAGAGTAGAAATATTTGCCTTGTTTTCAGTGTTTGAATGAAGGCGTTCAAGTCTTGCTTCACCCTTAAATATAATCTTAGATTTAGGTTTTTCATAAATGTCCTTCATCAGTTTAAGAATATTTATTTCTATCACTAGTATGCCGAGTTATTTTTATGAATGTGTTAAATTATTTCAAATTCTTTTACTGTATCTACTGTAATGATCATTTGGCTTTTCTGCCTTATTCTATTACTATGGAAATAACATTGGTTTTCAATTGATAGACAAACCTTGTATTGCTGGAATAAGCTCTACAGTGCATGATGTATTGTTCTTTGTGCAAATTGCTAAATTTATTTGCTTTGTTAAGAATTTTGTGTGTATGTTCATGAGGAATATTGATATGTAATTTTCTGTTCTTATAATTTAGTATTTATCTATTTGCTATGTTTTGATATCAGAGATTCAGGGAAAAATTAGCCTCTATTTTTCTGAGAGTTTTCTGTATAATGAGTATTATTTTTTCCTTAAACATTTAACAGAATTTATTGCTAATGATATTCAGCCCTGAAGGCTTTTTTCGTGTGAAAAATTTTAGATACAAATTCAAATTCTTTAATAAATATAGGGACATTTGGATTTTCTATTTCTTCTTCGTCAGTTTTGATAACTTGTGTTTTTCTAAGAATTTGTACATTTCCATATAAGTTGTCAAATTTATTGGCATACAGTGGTTCGTACTATTTTGTTATATTTTTCTCATCTGTAGGATCAGTAGATACTCATTAAATATTTGTTGAGAGTTGAATAAATGAATAAACCAAATAAATTTATCCAACTCTTTTCCAATTCAATCACTGATTTTTAAACTTTTTTTAAAGAAAAATCTTTTGATCAGACAGAAAACTTCCTCAGCAACTTTAACATAGGTTAAAAAAAGGGAGTATAGACATGGATAAAAGGAAGATAATGTTAATAAAACATGAGCTCCTTCAACTTACTCCCCTCACATCCTGCTACTGTGACAACCCAGAAGCCTTTCCTCGTTTATGAAAACTTAAGAAGGCAGTTGAATACATTTTCATAAATCACTGTACTATATGCTTTTTAAATGCAGAATAAAATTTTATTCATCTTTGCATTCTTTATAATACTTAGTGTAGTGCTTTGCATGAAATATTCAGTACATGTTTCATTAATAAATCAATTGAGACAAGTGTCTTTGACCCATGACAAAGAAATAAAAATAATCAATTTATGAAATAAACCATGCTTGTGGCATACATAAAATCTAAGTTAGAGTCTTTATCCAACTTCCAGAGTTTAAAGAGAGCCTATTATGGTGAATCTACTTTGATATATATAACCATATGAAGAATATTTGATGGGGTATAATATTTCTGCCTTGAGATATGTCCTATATCCATGCTAATTCTCAGACTCTATAACCAAGCTGTAATTAGACAGGCAGGAGGCCATTATAAGGTAGTGCATTTCTATTTCTTCTCATAAATATCTGATGTGATCAGTTTGTTTATTGAATGGGAAGCCAGGGTTTGCTACATTATTAATATCCTAACTTATGCTCTGTATCTCAGCACGAACCTTTTTTCCTTTAAACATATGACAATGATGGAAGAATAGGCTCCCAGTTGTAACAGATACACAAAACATTTTATGCTTGTCTTTTTCAACATGGTCACAAGTTTGGCTGTGTTCTTTAAAAGGATTCATGAAGATATTTCCAGCTCTAAAACATTATAATTTCATTTGCACGGGGATTAATCAGGTTTCCTTTAGTCTCTCTTCACTCTTTATAATGACAAAGAATTATTCTTTTTGAGCCCAAAACCGGTCAAAGATCCTCAAAAATTATTCATCAGTTTTTTCTTTTAACTCTGTTCTCAAAATCAAAGGTGCAGTGAGATTTTCCAGTGTTCTACAAGTCACATAAATAGGCAGTTTCATGCTATAAAACGTGTAGTTCTCTGAGTTAATATGTGAGGGAGCGGTCCCCTTCACCTATTCCTTAAGTCCCAGCATGTCGGCCCTGTTGCAATTCAAGTATATTTGAAAGACCTTCTTGCTAATTCAACTATTAAAAATTAAGGAGATTGCATATCAGATGACTGCTTTGAACTAACATTAGCCCAAACCACAAAAAACTAAACTCCAGAAAAAAGGTTGGCAGATTTTCTCATCCTTTTAAAACATTTACTCCCAGAATACTAAATGTGAGGGAAGAATTAAAACAGCCGTACGAGGCATTTTTGTCATCCTGGTAATGGCTTTTAGTAGACCAGTAGAAACAAAACTTTAAGATCCAAAAGCAATGGCAGAGTTGATTCGTTATAGAAGAACTTAATCAATGTTATTAATCTCATGGTTAACCTGATTAATGTAAATATGATTGTAGTGGCAAAAATACTATTTGCTACCTACATGTCTCATCAACTCTAAAACTTTTCCTTCTCTTCCCGTTCCCTTCTATACCTACCTTGCTTCCTGTTCCTCTTGTTTTCCCTTTTCCCTCCTTCCGCTTCCACCCCATTTTAGGAAACAGATGCTAAATACTAGAAAAGAATTCAAGTTCTTCAGAAATGCCAAGACTTTTGTCTTTGGAAACCAGAATCTTTACATGGCTGGTTAATACTACGTTACTGGAAGCCCAAAGCTGTGTTAAATTGCCTTTACTTTAGCTATTTTTCATGATTTTGTAGTATTCTCGTGAGTCATTTGAGTCTTATCTAAAGAAAATTTAGGGGACCGAAGGAACGCTACCTGTACTTGTCCCATATCAGTGTCATCTGCACTACTGCCTAGATTCAAACTTTTCTCTGGTTTCTCTTCTCCTACGATAAGCATCTTTTCAAAGAGGGTTTCTCACTGCAGAGTCTTTGTTTCTTGACACAATTAGCACCTTCAGAAGGAGAGGGGACGCTCTCCCCAGGAATTTGGCATGAAAATTTTTTTGTAGAGTTAAACTAGAGAAATCATCACATTGTATACTAATCAAGGCCTCACATCTTATTTCCAGCCACATTCTTGCTGGAGGTCCTTGTGCAAGTTACTTAAACTTTCCAAGCCCTTAGTTTCTTCATCTGAAAAAATGGAGATTATGATAACATTTCGATGGGTTGATGTAAGGAATAAATAACATGGTGCTAGTTCATAGCGGATGCTAAAAGTATTCTATAAAGGATGCTATAATTATTGCTTTTATTATTGTCATTGCCACTTTTATAAACTACCTGCTGAGGATTCCTGAATTGATAAGTTCTCCAAGATCCAAGTTCAGAAAAGCACAGCTGAGATGTTGCCATAGGTCTGCCTTCTCATGAAAAAGACTCTGAAATGGAAATTGGCATGGAGGAAGTTTATGGGAGAGTGCTTTTAGTAAAAAAGCCTATGAGAGAGTAAGAAAGCATGGTGGCTAGAGGGAGGATTTGAATTGAGATGCAGGTGCCTATATCTTAAATTGAACCCTTGATGAGCTCTGGAGCTGAGATGGCCCATCAAAGTTGACTTTAATTAAGAGAAGGGAAATTGATATTTATGCTCTTATATTGAGCAGTCATTAAATGTAGGCCGCCCCATAGCCAGAGGTGGGGGGCTGGGGAGTGAAAACTTGGGTGATACAGCTGCCTTCATCTGAATGCAAATCTCAGAGAGGCACTCAGCTTCAGGTGGTCAGCAGCCAATAGTCCCAGCATCTGGGAGTGACTTCCTTGGTCCTGAATGAAGGGATCAGGTAGAGCATCAAAGAATCCATTATAGCTGTCCAACCAAGAATTTACCAAAGGTATAAAAATGCTGTAACCACTCACCGATTAACCTTGTGTGTACAGAAAAGAGAATATGAATGTATTTTCTGACTGTTTTAGCTGTATGGCAGGAGGCTTGTAAAATCACAGTCATTTTGTAAGAGGACAGTTCTAAACTAGCATTACCATTTAATGAAGCTGCAATACTGGCGTTTCAGCTGAATAAATGACCTAGGATTTCAGGCAGTCTTCTTCATCTCCATCTATTCAAGAGCTGGGAGTCAGCTCGTGTTAGGCAGGCAGCAGTCTGACCCTGAGAATGCTAATGTAGAAGTTTCTATATGTTCTTCATTGATTTATTCATATGATCTAGTCCCACAGTCAGTTTTTCTTCTCCTTAATAAAAGCATTTCTGACCTTGACAATAAATAACCAGTACGAGTCGTATAGAGGAATATTTATACTGGAAAGGAGGCACAGGTATGTGTGGATGGGGGGTGAGTATGGGGGTGAAGCACCCAAGTTAGATTTACCAAAAAGATGAACCTCATAATTATTTTCTAAAATTAAAAAGTAAAACATTTTTCTGATGATGAAAATGTATGTTTAACAATTGTCAACAGGCTTAAAATGACCTCAATTTCTTCTGCCTTTTGGTATTCATGACCTGTAATCCTCTACCCCTGAGTGTATGTGGGACCTGTGACTTGTTTCTAACCCATAGAATATGGCAAAAGTAATAAGCTTTCACTTCTGTGATTATATTATGCAAAATTGTAACTTCTGTCTTACTAGCAGACACCCTCTCTCTAGATCTGTCACCTGCTCTATCTGATGAAGCAAACTGTCATATTGTGAGATACCCTCTGGCAAGGTCCATAAGGCAAAGAACTAAGGGTGGCCTCTGGCTATTGGTCCACAAAAAACTTGGGCCCTGACTCCAACAGCCCTATATTCTTTTAATTCTGAATTCTGACTATAAGCACATGTGCTAGGAAGTTAACCCTTCCTCAGTTGTCCTTTTAGATGAGACCCTAGTCCTAGCTCATACTTGGACTGCAACCTTTCTAAAGACTAAAATAGAGAACTCAGTTAAGCCATGCCTGAACTGACCCAGAGAAAAAGTGAGACAATAAATGTGGATTACTCTAAGCCACTAAATTACTGATATATATATTCTTTTAAATTTCAAATTCCACTTGTTCATTATAGAAAAGTGATTGACTTTTGTGTATTAACCTGTTTCCTGCAGCTTTTTATAATTACTAATTAATCACAGGATATTTTTTTTTTGTTTATTCTTTTGAATTTTTTACATAGATCATCTTGTTATCTGTGCATAAATAATTGTATTTCTTGCCTCCTATATTGTATATCTTTTGGTTCCTTTTCTTGTCATGTTGCATTAGTTAGGACTTTCAGTATGATGTTGAAAAGATGTGACAAGAGTGGACATCCTTGCTTTATTCATGATGTTAGTAAGAAGGCTTTGAGTTTCTCACCATTAAGCATGATTTTAGCTGCAGGGGTTTTTTTGTAGATATTCTTTATCAAGTTGAGGAATTTCCTTTTCTAATCTTAGTTTGCTGAGAATTTTATTATGAATCAGTGTTAGATTTTGTCACATGCTTTTTCTGTAGCTATTAATGTGATCATGTTATTTTTATTAATGTAATATATTACATTAATTGATTTTTGAATATGGAACCAGCCTTGCATACTTGGGATAAATCTCAGTCGGTCAGGGTATAATTCTTTTTATATACTGTTAGAATTGATTCGTTTATATTTTGTTGAGGACTCACCTATGTTAATGAGAAATATTGGTCTGTAGTTTTCTCTTGTAGCTTTTATCTGGTTTTGGAATTAGAATAATGCTGGCCTCATAGAATGAGTTGAGAAATATTTCCTCTACTTCTGTCTTTTGAAAGAGATCATAGAAAACTGATATAATTTTTTTTTTTTTGAAAAGTTTGGTAGAATTCACCAGTGAACCTGTCTGGGCCTGGTGCTTTCTATTTTGACAGGTCATTATTGATTCAGTTTCTTTAATTGATATAGGTCTGTTCAGATATTCTCTGTCTTCTTGTGGGAGCTTTGTCAGATTGTGTCTTTCAAGGAGTTGGTCCATTTCATGTATGTTATCAATTTCATAGGCATAGAGTTGTTCATAGTATTCCTTTATTATCCTTTCAATTTCCGTGGGATCTATAGTGATGCCCACTTTCTCATTTTGGATATTAGTAATTTGTTCTCTCTCTCTCTCTCTCTCGCTCTCTTTTTAAAATCTGGCTAGAGGCTTACCAATTTTATTGAAAATTTTCAGAGAACCAGCTTTTGGTTTCATTCATTTTTTTCTATTGATTTTCTATTATTAACTTAATTGATTTCTGATCTAATTTTTGTTAGTTCTTTTCTTCTAACTTGGATGGAACTTGAGCATATTATACTAAGCAAGATAAGCCAGACAGAGAAAGACAAGTACTGTATGTTATCACTTAAATGTGGAATCTTAAAAAAAAAAAAAAAAAGAACATAAAAAAATGAGAGTAAAATGGTAGTTATTAGGAGATGCGGATGAAAGGATAAGATTGATGGTGTTTAAGGGTACAAACTTGTAATGAGTACTAAAACAGCCATAAAGATTTAATGTACAGTTTATTGAACATAGATAATAATATTGTACAATAACTATATAATGTGAAAAATATTGTCACAATGGCAACCTTATTATAATATATAACTGCATCAAAGTAATGTATACAACATTATATATCAACTTTATTCAATAAAAAAACTTCATATAAAGGAGTTCTTACCAGGGAACTGGAAAAATGTAGATATTTAAATGGAACTTAAAATACTTAATGTACCAGATAGGTAAACTTTATAAACATGAACTTCAGGTAGGGATTTTATTGCTATTGTAATTCTTTAAACTTTCTTTAAAGTTAAAGACTTGAAAGGCAAACTTGTGAAGGCAATGAAGGTAAGGACCTCTCTTTGGTTGATAAAATTATATAGGTTTCAAGCATACAATTTGGTAGTACATCATCTGTATATTGCATTGTGTGTTCACCACTCAAAGTCAAATCTCCTTTCCTCACCATATATTTGACCTCCTTTACCCTTTTCTACCATTCCCCCTTTCCCTCTGTTAACCACTACACTGTTTGTGTGTCTTTGAGTTTTTGTTTATTTGTCTCGTTTGTTTGTTGCTTTCAGTTTTATATATCACATATAAGTAAAATCATATGGTTCTCAACTTTTTCTGTGAGAATAATAATCTCAAGATCCACCTAGTTTGTCGCAAATGACAGTATTTCATCTTTTCTTATGGCTGAATAATATTCTATTGTATATATATATGTACACATTTTCCTTATTCAGTCATCTATTGAAGGGCACTTTGGCTGTTTCCATGTCTTGGCCACTGTGAATAATGGTGCAATGAACATCAGTGTGCATATATCTTTACTGAAAATGTTCTCAAATTTTAGGGGTAGATACCCAAGGAGGGATTGCTGAGTCATATGGTAATTCTATTCTTAATTTTTTGAAGAACCTCCATACTGTTTTCCATAGTGGCTGTACCAGTTTATGTTCCCACTAGCTTCCAGTGATCCAAAAATCTCAAGATTTCTCCTTCGTTCTATAATTTCACTTCTCTCTTTCTGTTTGTGTCTATGTATCTGTCTCTGGGACTGCATGGATAGATAGATGATAGATAGATAGATAGATAGATAGATAGATAGATAGATAGATAGATAGATAGATAGATAAATGATAGGTAGATAGATAGATGGACAGACAGAAAATCTGTCTTAATTTGGAGCAAATTCAAAAGTCTATACCTGATCCTTTGTGACTGATGAATATGAGGCTCAGATCCATGGCTGGTGTGATAGAACCTAAGTTGAGGGAAGGAAGTCCCTCTGAAAACAGTGAGGGAACCACAATGAGTGGACCTTGTGATAGGCCTCTTTTCTTCACTTTGAGGAAGATTGAGGGTAGAGTTTGCTCAGTACCTAAGGACTATAGGGCAGGAAAAAGGTAAAGAAATCCTGGCACCAAATGCTTTATAATAGCTACATCTGAGGATAAAGGTGACAGCGGGGATGCAAATAAGGAAAAGTCTGAGATTAGAGGGAGAAACTGATTTTTTATCTAAGATAAATTTTAAAGAGTAAATTTATAGTTGCATGTTATTTCCATTAATTTTCAATGGTAAAATATATCTTTTATTTTTTCCTAGCACTGTAGCAATCTCAGAGAAAAACAATTGTATTATGTAGTGCTTGTCATGAAGATGTCTGTGTTCCATGAAAACAAGGTATTAATTTATGAAACTTATAAAAACTATTAGGTAAGATGCAAATGAACAAAGATGATGTAACAGATGTAAATTTTGTACAAGTCAAAGAGTTGAGATGTAAGGAATTTGTGTTAATCAGGGTCACCTTCAGGGAGAGGTGAGATTTAAGACAGGTCAATGGCCTGGGAGGAAAGTCCAGATCAACAAAAAATAAGAGTGAGACACAGGATGGAATGAGTAACGTGGGATAATGGAATACATACTTTTAAATAAATACTCACAGTTTTATTGTGCACATCTAATAATAAATATATGGTGAGAATATTCTGAGTTCCATAAGACAGAGAAACGAACAAAATAATAATAACAAACACAACAACTAAATTAAAAGTTTAGGCATATTCAATTACATCACCAGCGAAAGACTGGTGACTGTAGGTCACTTGCTTTCTAGTGACCAGCAAAATGACTTTTCTATAACTGGTGATCAGGAGAAAAAAGTTTAATAAAATAAAAGAGGAGGAACTGATCCCTGTTTAATGCTTAGCATTGTAAGTGCTCACAAGCTATGTGTCAAGTAATTAGAGTAATCAAGATGCAGTCACGACTTTAATTAAACTTTACAGCACTGAGTGAAGAGTAATAAATTTATATGAAATAAAAGTGGAAAGGATTTAGGGCCAATCTGAATCGCATATTGATTCAGATAATAGTAAAATGTATGTGTATAGACACAACAGTAATTAACTTGTGTAAATCATTTCCAATGAGTCTTCTTTCTCAAATACATACTGACAAATAATGTAGTGAAAAGATGGCTAAATGTCTTGTCAGTTTCAGTCATGACTAGATATCTGGACACTTCTGAATAGCTGCAGGTGTCGCGTTGCACAACCATACTCAACTTAATGAAGAATAATTATTACTTAATTATTTTTGACCTTAAATTAGAATCAGAAGTCGAAATCCTGGAAATAGAGAGTCAAGCAGGCCAAGGAAATTTGTTGTGTATCTTTTTAAAAAATCCCCTGAAAAGGAATTAAGAAAGTTGTTTGAAGCGAATTGAATTGTTTACTCATTTACTCATCAACCATTGATGGAATGTCAATTATGTGCTAGCCTAGGAAACCACTAGGGAAATATGAAGTTCTTATTCTCATGTCACAAAGTCTAATGGAGAAACATACTGGGGGACAAAAGGCCAAATGAATAAATGTGCATTGTAAATTGTGTTTAGTACTGAGATGGAGGAAAAAAAGAGGTGTGTATATGTGGGGTGTAAGAAGACGGTTAGGGCAATAGGGAAAATGACTCTAGAAAAATAACTTTTAGAAAGATACTCAAAGATTAAGAACTTGGCTAGTAAAAGACCTGGGGAATGGT